>NW_024062680.1:1517500-2117500 GCF_006381635.1 Hibiscus syriacus | reverse complement strand
GAACTGAGGATGAGAAGGACTTCCCTTGGTGGGTTTTGGATTGTGTTTTAAACAATCGGCTACCACCACGAGAAAACACCAAGTAACTTCTGTGACCTCATTAAACTTTCCTTTGCTTAATTTAATGTTAAGTAACAAGTTTTTGAGGAACTGCACTGCATACATGTGCCGAGGCAATGTTAAGAAAGGGCATTAGTTTCGGTTCTCTAAATAAGGCCTAAATTTCTCAATCGCAGTTCTATTTCAGTTGATTTCGTAGGTTTCCCAATATGATTTTATTTCAGTTAATTTCTTTCCTTTCTAGAACATGGTTGATCCTTATTTAATGGAGAAATAAACCTAATTCGATTTTTTATCAAAACCAAAGAGATCTGGATCTCTCTTTAACTGGTCCTAAGGTTTTACACTCCCTTTGATGAGTATTATCAGCTTGGAAGGTGCATGATGACCTAGTCAGAATTCTGCAATTATCGCTGCCTTCATTTTGGTACTCTGGTTGGCAGAAACCGTTTATGAGATTTGGTTAGCTTGAAATAGACTGGGACTGTAGAGCTTTATCAGCAACCTGGTCAATATTTTCGGGTAGATCAATATGTTGGGGTGGGTTATTCATGGATGGACTAAATTAAATAAAGCACATTTTTTAGGAATTTGGAGAAACTACCTCTTTAGTGCAATTTGAATGAAGAATATCAGTTGCTTAAATTCTTTTTTTGAAATTCTCCATTATTTTTGAGAACCTTGATAGAAATGAAATCCTTATCTAAATCTTTTATCCAAACACAACCTAAAGAGATTTGGGTCTCTCTCTAAAGAGTAATAAGGTTTTAGGCTTCCTTTGATCGTACTTCTCTATTGATCACCCTATGACTTGATCCTGTTTGCATTTTAGGTAACAGTACATTGAACTGTTTATTGGTTGACCTTGCAGTCGATGTGTACCAGCACAGGGATGAACTTAAAGAAGTGCCATTAAGTGCACAGTTCCATATGCCTTTTGTTTTTAACTGTTCCTTTAGTCCTTATTGTCTGATATTTTTCTTGTGTCTGCAACTCTGCATTTCTCTTTATTTAGGAGAAAAAGAAATATACTTTTACATTGTTGCACAATACTGCTACATTAAAAACCATGGATAATTATTTATTTTGTTTATTCATTTTCTCTCTCTCAATTGATGAAGGTTTACTCTTCATTTTTTTTCAGGTGCAGCTTCTACCTTCATCCATGTGAAGGTACTGCTGTTCAGATCCTCACTCAAGGGAAGTTAAGTGCACCTCGTATTTTGAGAATACATAAGGTATTCCTGTTTGGTTTTCTGTAGGTCCTTTTTTTGCATTACATGTATTAATAGAAAGTAGCAAATGTTTGATTCTATACAAATTTAGATCAATTGGGTTAGTACACTAGAATCTGTTTCATGCTTTGGAGCATGGACTGAAAAAGGGCTAAAAGAATATTTAGTTAATGAAAATACTATTTTAGGATACATAATTACATATACATCAATAGTATCTTTAACTTTGGTGTAGCCGACACAATATATCAACAAATTTGAATAATTTTCTGTATTAGCTTTCTTGAGCGCTTGTTTGCTAGCAATCTATATCAATGCCGAACAGTTTGTCATATACAGTATTTGTATATCAATATTTATATTTTTCCTATTATAATGTACGTTATCTCCTATATGGTTATGTAGGTTGTTAATTATGTCATAGAAAAGATGGTGCTTGGGAAACCAATTGATACTGCAAATACTGGTGGGTCATTTGCTCCTGGGCTTGGAGGACAATTGCAGCATTCAGCTATTGGAGATGGATCTTTTCGATCTGGATTGAAGCCTAGGCCAAAGCTCCGGCCTTCTGTTGAGATTGTATGCAATAATCAGGCAAGTAAACCACATTAGATTTTATCATGCCATCGGCTTAAGAGCCTTGATCCCTTTTTCAAAACTGTAGTTTATTTTATCATTCTCCGGTACCAATAATAAATCTTACTGTGCGGTGTTTTGAATCAACATACTAAAATTATTCATTCCAACTTGTTTAGTTCAACTTCAATCCTGCTATGATGATCTCTCATTCGATTGCTACTATATGTTCCAGGTCTTATCTCCAGACATGAGCTTAGCTACTGTGCGGGCTTACATCTGGAAGAAACCTGAAGACTTGGTCCTTAATTATAGAGTGGTTCAGGGCAGATGACCTTATCGACTTCTGGGAGCAGGTGAGTGGCTAAGTTACGTGTATTGCTTTTAACTAGTTCTGTGCAAAAGTTGGTCAGAACTGAATTTCTGGGCCGAAACTGGCTTAGTCTATTGAGTTGGGTCTGTTAGAACAGGTTCGGTGTAAGTTGATTAGTAATAGCAGTTTTAGTAAATTAACTTGTACAGAAATTCAGTCCATCGTACAGTGTTTGAACTGAACCCTCTTATGTGTTGGGCAGCAGGTTTGTATCGGAGTCATACTGTTGTGAAGTGTTTGGAATTGTATTTTGTTCATCCTAGGTTGCCCATAATATGTTGGATCCTTGTATATTGGAAAGAAGATGAGTGGTTTTCAAGCTGGAGGCATTCGCCTGACTTCATCAAGACGATCATCTTTAATGTTTTCAAAGTCAATCAGATGCTATCGTAAAGTTTTGGTCTTTGTGTAGTGCATGCTTTCACCATACATCCGAGAAAAGTCCGTACGGTCGAAATGCAAGCGGCAGAACAATTTGTAAACTCCGGGGGACAATCAGCTCAAGGTAAAGTTAGTGCAAGGAAAGCTCTGTAGATTTGTATTGTGGGGGAGATATTATAGAAACTATTGTTACCAAGTGTGTTTCTTTTCTTTTTCTTTTTGCCCTCTTGGAAATAAAAGGACAATTAATTTGTGTTATATTGTCTTGATTTTCTAGAATTTTTTTTCTAAATTGGATCAATATTACAAATTGCGCAAAATAGGATATAAAGAATACATTCAAAGTTCCAACATCATATAGGGATCAAAACCATGATTTAACTAAAGTATACAAGCAACATTCCCCAAAAAGGAAAGACATTGGATAAAACAATATCTTTACGTGGCATCCAATTTATAACTTCAAATTCTAATTGAAACTTGATCTAGATTCGGAGAAAACTTTTATTGTTAGGTATATATATGGAGCTCGTGAGTGGATGGTTGGTTTGATTGAATAAATGATTTTGTCGAATATATAGGGAAGTTTTGTGGAAAGACATTTTAATTTAAGGTTTAAAAACAGTAGAAATAGGTTTAATTGAAAATGTGATGAAAATATAACATTTTAGGTTGTATTTAACTTAAGACATTATATTTTTTTCTCCATATTTTTGGTTATATCTATTTTTACTGTTTTTAATCTTAAATTATACTACCGTTCCTGAGATTTTTTTTCGGGAAAAAACCCTGAAAATTCAAAGAACGGGTGATGATTAAATTTCGCAGCCCTGAAAAAGAAAAAATGAAACAAATAGGAAGAAAATCAATTTTTGTTATTTTATAAAGAGCTAAATGATATTTAGTTCAATAAAAAATAGATAAATATTTCATTTAAATTAATTGCTTGATTGATTAATCAGATAATAATAATTATAAATTAAATATGAACTCATTTATTTTTATTGAATGATGAAAGTAATATTATATGTTTAAAAAATATCTTAAAATTATAATTATTGTTGAATTCATTGAGTGAATGATTACAAAAAGTCTTGTTCTCACGTTTCGGATTTGAGTAGCTGTGTTTGCAGGACGTATATATTATTAATAATTAAGAAAAATTATTAAAAAATATTACTTTGTTATCATTTCATGTGAACAAAACTCACTTATCGTACTTCAACACCTTCTAATCTCTCTTTTAGTCTCTATAAAAAATCAGAGTCAAATCTACAAAATATCAAAATAGTATCAACAATTTTATCTTGAAGGTATGAATATGCAGAAAGTAATTAACACGCAATTTACTTGAAAAACCTTCCATTTTTCTCAACTTCTTGTAGAAAATATTATAATTCGGGTTTGGTAAAAAGCGATGCCTAATAATAATTACAATTCTTTAATTCTTTTCTTGTAACTCAACTTTGCAAGAATTTTGCCTGACCATAACACGTTATGTATATTTAAGTTTATATTATTTGAATTTTTATTTTTTTTTTATAAAATATTCAATAAATAAGATAAGATATAATTTTTAAACATATGAGAAATTAAACATATTTTTATTTGGCAGTCATCTCGAGTCCGGATAATATATTTGAACTATTGAACTATAATATTTTTTTTCTTGGTAAGAGGATTTGTATACATTCACATCAAGTTAAAGTGATTCTGTTCTTCATCTTCTTATTCTGATAAGAGTGGGCACTAAATTCTGCACTGTGAAGGTCAAATCCATACCAGAATAATATGAAATTTGCATGTTTTCAGACAGCTAATGGAAGTCATTATCCGATAAATAAAACGAATCTGATTCTTTAAATAGTTTTCTCAATGGAAAAACCTGGGATTCTCAAAGTTTATGGCGTAGGATCCTCAATTGTTGATGTCATTGTCTCTTTCGTCATTCAAGCTAAAAGAACGCCAATTTTTTTCTATATAAAGAGAGCTTCAAACACCTTTGATAAGTAAGAAAGAAAAGCCCAAAGAGTTCTAGAAAAAAACAATGGACGGATATGGTTACACGTACCGGGGCAGCTACACGACCTACAACAGCGGCGCTGTTCCACGAGGGAGCGCCGATGGGTGGAGCAAAACAAGTTATGATTCGGATCATAAGTGCCAGCCTGTGTACATTGATTCCAGTGGGAGGAGGAACCCGGTCAAGTCTTACATTACTCCGAACGGCAACACCGAGTATTACGTTACCAAAACCGAGGTCGTGGAGGTGCCGACTTATGTGGCCGAATACAAGCAAAGCACCCCTATAAGAGTTGACATGGCGACAGACTACGGTAATGTCGAGCGTAAGCCGATCACTAGGCCCTTAAACCCTGATAAATGGCGGAAGAGCTCGAGTCCTGTTTGGTATCATGGCGAAGAGAAAGGGAATCGACCATCGAGTCCTGTTCGGTGTCATGGCGAAGAGAAATGGAATCGACCATCGAGTCCTGTTCGGTATCATGTTGAAGAGAAATGGACTAAGCCTTCTAGTCCAGTTCGGTATCGTGTAGAAGAGAAATGGATCGATCGCCCTTCGAGTTTGAGTCCTGTTCGGCATCATACCGACGAGAAATGGATCAACCGGCCTTCGAGTCCGGTCCACGAACGTCCGCAACAAGTTGAGGATTTCCTTACAAAAGTCCAAACCCAAGCTAGCCGACCAAACAAGTTCGGTCCTCTCAGTGCAACATATTGGCGCCAGACACCAACCGGGACCACTGAAACCGGCAGCGGTTCATGGACTAAACCAACTAACGGCGGGTCTAATAATCTTAGCCAACCAACGAGTGATATCGGCACCGCCATGGAATACTTAAAAGAAGCTGTTAAACCACCGCCTTCCAGGTATGGATATCCTAACACGATTGACAGCAGAGAAGCTGAAAGAAGATACGGCGGTGCAACTGTCGGGCCGCCGCCAATGGGCAGTTACGGCAGAACCATTGACAGCAGAGAAGCTGCAAGAAAATATGGTGGCACGGCAGTGTGAAAAAACTATTTATGGATGAATACAAGTATGCTTTAGGAAATAAATTGGGAGTCCGTGTCAGTTTATTTACTCGTTTTGGCTTGTTTGATGATATTTTAATGAAGTTCGTTGGAAAGATGGCCCTTTATGTACTACAATAAGCTATCTAAGTTGATGATTATATACATTTGAGTAAATTATTTATTTAGTTATCATCATTTTTGCTTTTGGTTTTGATTATCTAATATTTTTTCTTAAAAAAATAGATATATTTTAAATAAAAAATAAAAAATTAAATAAAGGATCAAATAAATAATTTTTCTTTAAAAAATCACTCTATTCCCAACCAAATCTTTAACTAACAGAATATATATTAAATAAATTATTTTAATTTCAATTTATGTAAAAAATAATTAATCTTGTATTAAAAAATACAGAAAATAACGGAAAATCGAACCGAATAGGAGTAAAACAGCCAATATTTGCTTTGATTTGTGTGCAAAGAGAATGCTACTTACTTCACTACGGGAGTTACCTCCCCATTAAACCCAGATTTTTTTCTTCTATTAATTTCCCGACAATTTTCAAGTATTCAATAAGAAAGAAGTACCCCGAATTTTTACTTATTCATAAGGTTGGTTACCCTTTAATTTCATTTTTGTTCTTTTTCATAATTTCCAGATCAATTTATTTTTAGAAATTGCTTTTCCTTTATTCTGGATTGTTATATATATTATTTACGAATTTTGGTATGTGGATCATGGGGTCATGGTGCCTCTTTTATTGTTTTTGCGATAGATTGCGAGGATCAAACTCATGTTTTCTATTGAGACGTTGGTGTCTGTTTGGCTGGTTAGAAAGTTTTAGGAAAAGGAAAGAAAATGTTAGGTCTTTTCGAGCTTGGTGTTTCTGGGGCACCTCTTTGAACAATTTTTTTGGCTATCATAGATCCCTGAATATTTTTTGGGGTCAATATTTCCTTAAATATTTTCACCATTTTTTTGGGCTAAATTTGAGGAGAAGTGATATTTTGAGATATTATTATTATTATTATTATTATTATTATTATCTTTCTCTTGTGTTTTCTGGATTCTTAATGTTTGATATGCAAGAGAAGTTAAATCATTGGTTTTAAATTCAATTTGAGGGTTAAAATTTCTGTATGTTTTCAGAGGTTATTTTTGTGAATTAATAATGTTTTATGTGTGTAGGTATGTTCAAGAACCAAAGAAGTTGCTTTAATCTGCCATCTTATTCGTGCATTCGGGAAGGCCCTGATCACGCTCCTTGGTTTAAAGCTACCGTAAACTTTAATGGAGAGACCTTTGAAAGCCCTACGTTTTGCTCTACTTTGAGACAAGCAGAACATGCTGTAGCTGAAATAGCGCTAAATACTCTTGCCAACCGAGGCCCTTCAAAAGCACTGGCTGCAAGAGTTTTGGTAAGCAAACATACTTTTTTGAAGTGTTTCTCAGGTTGATTGCGAGTTGCAATGCAAGAACACCTTGTGTTGTGTTGACTCTTTTTTCTCTCTTAGTAACTGACTATCATCCTTAGAGATGCCAATGTCATATCTTAAATTTAAATTTAAGCAATGACTTGACATGGTTTTAACATTGAAAAATGACTTCATATAAGGGTTTAATAGAAGTCAAGGTAATAATCGGTTGTGTCATTTGAACACAACGAGATTTGGCAGTCGTCTGTTGGAAGGTTTAGTTGCAGCAATGAATTATGTCTTTGGTATAATCCATGGTTAAATCACCCTTTAGATCAATTACCTGCATACTTGCACAGCATATTCATCTTTTTAAACTTTCCTTTTAATACAATGATTTATGGGTTTTTCTTTTCTTTTTTTTGGTGAATTGCTTGAAATTGTTGAGCAACGTATACCATATTTTTTGAATCTGTTAACATTATCAATTATAGTTTTATATAAGCAATGGTATGCTAGAAAAACTCTAGATGTTAACTGTTTGCCCCCTCTTCAAGCCAGACTCTGCAGCTGATTTAATTTGTGTCCTTATATTGTTGTCTATGAATTTAAGCAATTATTCTTTGTGCTTTCTGAGCGGACACATGTTGAGCTAAAGCGAATATTCACTATTTCTTGCTTTAGGAAAAGAAATAAAGTAAGAATCTCCCGAGTTTGTGTCTATTGTGCAGGATGAAACAGGTGTCTATAAGAACTTGCTTCATGAGACTGCTCATAGAGCTGGCTTAAATCTTCCGGTCTACACCACTGTTCGATCTGGATCAGGCCATGTTCCTAGTTTTTCGCTTGACCTTGCAGGAATGAGCTTTACAGGGGATCCAGCTCAGACTAAGAAACAAGTACAGAAGAATGCTGCAATGGCTGCATGGTCAGCCCTTAGAAAATGTATGATTCCTTTCTTCCTTATTAAAATATCCCAAGGTTACATTTCTCGGGTTAGACAATGAAGCAAACACTCAATCTTAGCCTGATATGAAACAACTTATGAATTGGTATATATTGTGCTCCAACTCTTTAACTTTCTTGAAGTCACCATGTCCGACACATATCTGGACGTAGTTATGTGCATATAACCCTCCAAGGATATTCTGAATACATGGAAGAAGAAAAAAAAAGAGTTAAATGTATCTGTATTGGATGCGTACCCATAATGGATACTACATAATTCTGTCATCTATCATTTATTCATTTGCAACAAAAATGTTTCACTCTAGCTTAAAAAATCATTTTATGATTAATTCTCTGAAAATTTTCTTACTTTCAGTGTCTTGTTGAAGTTTTCTTTAATCACTTAAATCTTCCTCTTGGTGTTTTTATGTGCATATTTTTCCTTATACCACCGCCTAACATAACTTTCATGTGAATATTTTCTAATATAGCCTGGTACCTGCAGGGTCTCGGGACGTCG
Source organism: Hibiscus syriacus (assembly GCF_006381635.1). Lineage (NCBI taxonomy): Eukaryota > Viridiplantae > Streptophyta > Magnoliopsida > Malvales > Malvaceae > Hibiscus > Hibiscus syriacus. The sequence goes on along the minus strand of NW_024062680.1, from coordinate 2,108,956 downwards.
TTTCATTTTTGTCTTCATCATCTCCATTGGAGTCTAAAGGAAAACAAGAACAAGAGTAAGTTCTCGTTGCTCGTTTTCTTTCATCGTTACTGCCATCAGAAGCAGAACAGTGTGCAAAACGATTGTCGGAATGAAAAGCGGAGATCTGTCCCTGTATGTCGAGACCTAACCCCACCAATCCGAAGCTTATATCTTATGCAGGGTGAAGGTTGGCCTTACCCTAGTTTTTCCCCGGAAATGGCCTTGCCCATATACCAAATGTGGCAGCAAGAACAACAGTTGCAGCTGCAAAGCCATCTGTTTCCATTTCCGGTTTCTCCAGTTCCTCCGCCTGGTCCTCAGTTTCTTCCTTATGTGCGGTCAATTTTACATCCGAATCATCATCTTTCATTTCAAGCTAGGGACCAAGAACCTATCTTTACGACCCCAAGGCTATCACGCCCTTCTCTTTGCATCTCTAAGCATTCAGCATCTCAACCAACCATGGGAAGATCTACGGTGACCATTCAAGAGATTAAAGAAGAACCACCCAAAAACCCTTCATCTCCTGTAGTGATTGATTGGCTTGTTCCATGTCAAACTACTGCTGAAACTGTTATCGGCGAATCAAAACAGGAAGACCACAAACAGAAGAATGTTGAGTTGGAAAGCGAAGTTTTCCAGCCTGTGAATGACCGATTACAAAATCCAAATGCCTTTTGAGTCTTCTCATATTCGATCACAGTATCCTGCAAGGACAAGTTATTACAGAAATTCTATACCACCACCATCCTATGCAGCATCTCCTCCAATGAACCGAACAGTTAGGCAGGCTTCTTCCATGAGACCAAACATGCAAGAGCCGGCAACTCAGGCTCCTGTCCCGCCAAGAATGAGAACTGGAGCTCCACCTTTTTCAGCCAGACCAAGGTTCGAGAGAATGAACCTTGGTGGTACACACCGCAGTTCCATTCTATTGAACATAGAAGATGTTGAGTGTGATGCATATGCCAAGAAGGTTGCAGCAGAGGATAGTTAGCACTCAGGTTGTTTTGCAAGCTGTTATAATTGGTTGTAACAACGGCTAGAACGTTAGGCAGTTAGTTGGTTGCAGCATGAGTGTAGTGTATATAAAGCAAGAACTATACTTTGTAAAATCAGATTATCAATTTCATTCAAAGCATTCTTTACAGCAGTTTACTATCTTAGATAACATTTCAACATGGTATCTTTCGCCAAAGGTCTTGGATTCTAAGCTCCGACTGCGATAATGGCGCTTGACAGTTCGAATGTCTCCTCAACATCTGGAGGAGGTTCGTTGGTGCGCTCGCTTGTGTTCACTAACAAGAAAGTGAACGTCGTCTTGGATGAGATGAACTTCTTGCTGTGGAAACAGCAAGTGCTGCTTACAGTTCGAAGTCATCGCTTGGAGAGGATGTTGACAGGCTCGATGGTGGCACCACCAAAGACTGTGGTCGATCAGAATGGTGAGGTTGTGCTAAATGAAGCGTTTGAAGACTTCATGGCCCAGGACAGTGCGCTCGCATCCTGGTTACTGTCCACCATCAGTCCACAACTATTACCTCAATTCGTTGGTGCTGAGACAGTAGCTGCCGTATGGAACAAGGTCACGCAGTTCTTTGCTAATCGCTCCACCACAGCAGTAATGAATCTGCTATACAAACTTCAATCTCTCAAGAAAGGAGATGACAATATGCGTGTATATATCACACGTGTTAAAGAAGTGTGCGATGCGCTCGAATCTTGTGGAAGTCCTGTTGCACCAGTTGAGCAGATTGTAAGTGTGCTTAAAGGACTACCTCGTGAATACCAGTCCTTTATGGCGGTTATAACCACCATGCATGAGAAACCTACTCTCGATGTTGTCAGTAACATGTTAATTGATGCTGAAACTCAATTGGCTGGATTTGAGTTTTCAGCAGACAACCTTCCAATGAGTGCACATGTGGCACAACCTGCTAATCGGTTCATTTCTGGTTCAAGAACCAACCAAGAAGGTAATCGTAAATCTTACTCGGGTGGTCGATTAGGTGGTCGTGGACGAGGTCGTCCCCGAGTGCAGTGTCAACTATGCGGTAAGACTGAGCATTTAGTTCAACAATGCTGGTACCGGTTTGATCGTGATTTCCTTGGTGATGGCAGTGATGCACAACAATATAAAGCCAACTCTAATAGTGTTAATTTTGCTGACAACACACAGTATGACTCCTACAGTGAAGGAAGAGCCACTGAGCTCCCTCAAGCCAATGCAGCTTCTTCTTCGCGTGAGTATTGGGTAGTCGATTTAGGTGCCACGCACCATGTGACGCCAGATGTTGCCAAGCTAGCTCAACCATATGACTATAGGGGACCAGGTAACCTTCTTGTTGGCAATGGTGCTTCTCTTCATGTTGAAACCGTTGGTAACGCTTTAGTTTTTTCTCGGTCACAAGCACTAAAGTTAACCAATATCTTACATGTGCCTGATAACTAAAAATCTACTTTCGGTGTCCAAGCTTGCTAGGGACAATCGAGTCTTTCTTGAATTTCATGCCAACGATTGCTGTGTTCAAGATGAAATTACTGGCAGTGTTCTACTTCGAGGAAAACAGAACGGGGGCCTTTACTCGTTCGAGCTGGCTGACGATAGACATTCGGTTAATAACCAAGCTAGTGTTAGCTTAGCTACTACCTCCGAGGCGCTTGATTTGTGGCACAAACGCTTGGGCATCCCTCTCTTCAAACACTAAAAGATGTTTGTAAAAAGCTACATGTAAAAATTTCAACTAATACCAATAAAGTTTGCTCGGCTTGTTGTATTGGGAAAAGCCATAAACTGTCATTTGAACACTCGCAGACGGTATATTTTGAACCCTTTCAACTTGTGTTCTCTGATTTGTGGGGTCCCGCGCCTACTCCTTCAAACGGTTTTCGATATTACGTTGCCTTTGTAGACGCATGCACTCGCCATTCTTGGCTCTACTTGCTAAAAGATAAGTCTCAACTTCTAACTGCGTTCCAGTTGTTTAGGAGTATGGTGGCTACACAATTTAACCTCTCTATTAAAGCCATTCAAAGTGATTCGAGTGGCGAGTACAGACCCCTGAATACCTTTCTGGCCAAAGAAGGGATTATGCATCGAGTAACATGCCCACATACCTCTGAGCAAAATGGGGTTGTGGAGCGAAAACATCGACATTTGATCGAGCTCGCCCTTGTTCTTCTTGCTCAGGCTTCGTTACCATTAAAATTCTGGTCTTATGCTGTGACCACGACAGTCTATCTTATTAATAGACTTCCCACTCGAGTATTGCAAGGTACTTCTCCATTTGAAAGATTGTTTAACAGGCAACCTGATTATAATTTTATGAAGGTGTTTGGCTGTAAGTGTTTTCCACTTTTCCGGTTGTTTCAAAAGCACAAGTTCATGTTTCATTCCCAGCAGTGTACCTTCCTAGGCTACAGTCCTCAGCATAAGGGCTACCAGTGCCTAGCAGCGGATGGACGAGTTTACATATCTCGCCACGTTAAGTTTGATGAACTAACATTTCCTTTTGCAAAATTTCAATTCTCTCGTGGTTCAGCCAAGAAGAATTTGCCTGCTTTAGATGTAATTCTGCAGCCGAAACGGTTATGTGTACCTATGGCTTCTTCACATGCAAACACCTCTCCTGGGATTACATTGACCACCACTGCTTCTCGTGATCTCGTCATACCTACTGGGTCGAGTCTACAATAAACTGAAAACCAACATGCCTCTCATTCACAAGCATCGATTTCTCCTCCTACAACCCTGACTCCTGATGAAGAAACATGTTATGAGTCACGTGCACCTGAACAGCCTGAAGCTGAGTCGGTTGTTATATCTGAACAACCTGTAGCTGAGCCAGTTGTAACTGAACAGCCTGTAATTGAGCCAACTCTGGTGTCACAATCGAAAACCACAACCAATATGCACCCGATGTGCACACGCAGTAAGGCTGGTATTTTCAAGCCCAAAGTTCTCCTTAGCAACCTTGATGAGAACATCCCAGAAACTGTCTATGAAGCTTTTCAATCTGAGAAATGGTCTGCAGCTGTCCTTGATGAGTTTAACGCTCTACAGCAAAACAGTACCTGGACTCTAGTGCAACTCCCAGTAGGAAGGAAGGCTGTAGGATGTAAGTGGCTCTTCAAAGTTAAAAAGAATGCTGATGGTACTGTTCAAAGGCACAAAGCACGTCTAGTTGCGAAGGGGTACTAACAGGTACCAGGACAAGATTTCCAAGAGACGTTTAGCCCTGTAGTTCGGTTCTCTACGATCAACATCATCCTTTCGCTGGCTGTCTCGAAGAATTGGCCACTTCGGCAAATCGATGTTAACAACGCTTTTCTCAACGGTAGACTGACTGAAGATGTGTTTATGACACAACCACCTGGATTTGAGGTGTACAATCCTGATGGTACGCCTCTTGTCTGCAAACTACAGAAGGCGCTCTATGGGCTACGACAAGCACCACGTAACTGGCACAACAAGCTTCGAGATAGCTTGCTCGCTCTTGGGTTTTGAGGGTCCAAAGCTGACAGCTCTTTGTTTGTTACCGATCAGGCTGGCACTCGCACGTTTATCCTTGTATACGTTGATGATATCATACTGACTGGAGAATCACTCAGTCATATTGAATATGTGATTTGTGAACTCAATAAGCAGTTCTCGCTCAAAGACCTTGGAGACTTATCCTATTTTCTGGGTATTGAAGTCAAACGTGATGCTAACTCAATTGTTTTAAGTCAGAAAAAGTTTCTGCTCGATTTACTGGCCAAAGCGAACATGACACGTGCTAATCCGACTGCTTCGCCTATGATTGTAGCTAATAAACTCTCTAAGGATGAAGGTGACTTGTTAGTTGATGCATATGAATTTCGCAGCATTGTTGGTTCCTTGCTATACATTTGCCATACTCGACCTGATGTGGCTCTTAGTGTGAGCAAAGTTGTTCAGTACATGCAAACTCCTCGCGAATCCCATTTTATGGCAGTTAAAAGAATCCTTCGATACTTGGCAGGCACTGTGGACTATGGGTTGTTGTTTTCAACTGCTGGCTCTAATATGTCTATTACTGCATTTGCGGATGCAGACTGGGGAGGTGATCTTGATGACAGACGGTCGATGTCCAGTCATTGTGTATTTCTTGGCAAATGTTTGGTGTCCTGGCAGTCAAGGAAGCAAAAGACAGTCTCTCGGTCAACCATGGAAGCCGAGTATAAAAGTCTTGCGGATGTAGCTGCAGAGGTCACTTGGGTGAATACCGTTCTTGCTGATTTAGGTGAAGACTTGACTTCAACACCAACAATCTGGTGTGATAACTCAGGAGCTGTTGCAATGAGTGCCAATCCGATTTACCATGCCCAATCCAAGCATGTTGACCTTGATGTTCATTTTTGTGTGGGAAAAGGTGGCAGCCAAGCATCTACGCGTTCAATATGTCCCAGCCTCTCATCAGATTGCTGATGGATTTACCAAGCCATTAGCTAAAGGTGCTTTTGAATGTTTTCGTGATCAGGTTAAGGTGTGTTTAGTAGAAAAGCAAGGGAAAAAATAGGGGGAATATTGAACATAGAAGATGTTGAGTGTGATGCATATGCCAAGAAGGTTACAGCAGAGGATAGTTAACACTCAGGTTGTTTTGCAAGCTGTTATAATTGGTTGTAACAACGGCTAGAACGTTAGGCAGTTAGTTGGTTGCAACATGAGTGTAGTGTATATAAAGCAAGAACTATACTTTGTAAAATCAGATTATCAATTTCATTCAAAGCATTCTTTACAGCAGTTTACTATCTTAGATAACATTTCAATACATTGCACCGCCAGTTAAAATAAGATCGGTTGTACCGGTCTGTTCGGCCCCGCCATCAAGAAATACACCAAGCTTCAACAAGGAGGAACTGTTTTCCAACAAAGAGAAGAAAGATGCAGTTCCCGAGGATCGAACATATGCAACTTCAGAACTCAGTAATCTGAGCATGTAGGTGGAGAATACACTGCTTTTAAATTAATTATATTTATTATGTCCATGCTCGTGATAAACGCGACCGTGCATAGGTAATAGCACATGAGGCTTGCTGTTTTTAGTTCTCCCCCCTCTCTCTCTCTCTCTCTTTCTCTCTCTCTCTCGTGTTCATGAATAAATAAGTAGCTTCCCAAAAATCTGTATAAAACTGAAATTGATATTTTAAAATTTTATGCTTTCACGTGTCGAGCAAAATAGGTTTGGTGTCAATTCTCTTTTAAATGATGGCATAGGTTCAGGTTAATTTTTTTTCTTTAAACCAGATTTAAATTATCTATAATCTCTCGGTTTAGTTAATGCATATTTGACTTTCATATCTGTTTTTTTAAATTACAATGTTAATTTAGATTTTTAATTTTGTTCGAGTGATTTATTGTCTCATTTTAATCTTATTAAAGGGAAGGACTTATTGTCTCGTTCTATTAGATTAATTAATAGGTGAATTCTTTTAAGTTTTAATTTGTTTATAAATGAGTTGTTTTTTCTAAAATTTATAATTTGGTCATTTTATTAAAATATTATAATAAATAAATCATTTTCATTAAATATTAAATAGAATAAGATGTGAACTAATATAACAACAACATTAGTTTTTAAAATTTATATATTTGATAAGTTTAGTACTAATTTAAAACAATTCAATTTAAAAATAATTCAATTTAAAAATCTTATCAATTAAGCTTTGTCCTCTCTTAAGTTACTTGTGATTCTTTTAGGAATATTATATTATTTTTCTGGTATAATAATAATTTAACAATAATTTATTGTTGCTTTATAATAGAATGTTGTTATCCAACTGTTGATTTGATCTGATAGCATCGTTTAGTTAATAAAATTGCTAAAAGATTAGTGTTATTTTTAAATATGAAGGGTTAAATTTATTGAATTATTTTAAAAAAACAAATTGATAGAATGCATAAGTTCGAAAGATTAAAACTATTGTTATACCACCAATATTATATGTATGCTTCGATCAGAGTGATCTATTTTTAATAAAATTTTAATTAGTGACTAAAGTATAACGTTTAGAAAAAGAAAAAGTGACTCATTTGTAGCAGAAGTAATAACTGGGTTGACTCATATGGATTTTACCCTTAAATTTTCATTTTAAGAAAGACTCTCCTGCGAAAGACCTAGCATAATTACCAAAGTAACCTTATGAACAATGCGGCAATATAAGCGCTGACCTAATACCCTAAACCCACTCCATCGTTTTCTCTTCGCTCTCCCTTTCTCTATTCTCAGCAAGTCAGCAGACGGATACTGAACTTAGGTAAAGGAAACTAGTCACTTTTTTGTTTAGCAGCTTTAGATTCTTCCTCTCTCTTCATTAGCATTTTTGGTTGATTTTGGCTTTTGCTAGCTTTTCGTGAGTGCTAAGTTGGATTCTTGGTTTTGTGTACTGTAACTTCAACACTAAGGGGTTCCTTAAAAGACGTTTGATTGATGATTTTTTCCCTTCTTGTTTATGTTTTTTACAGTTTTGTTTACGAGTATGAATTGAAGAGGTAATTTTATGAATTGGGTTTTAAAAAAGGTGTGGCTTTTTTTTAATCATTTTTTGGGTCTTTATGTTTTTTTCGTTTGCAGTTTAATTATGACAGTAATTTTATGGTGATGTCTTAGGTCTGTTTTTCTTGACGATTGAGAAATGCTTGTGTTGTTCGAGACTCCGGCGGGCTTTGCCCTTTTCAAAGTCTTAGATGAAAGGAAGCTAAATAAAGTAGAGGTAATTTTCTCTCCATATCTCGTGAAAAATAATAGGAAGCTACATTTTTATTGTTACTAACTGTGGAAAAAAAGTACATTGATTGAATGAAAACCAATGGTTTTACGATTTAGTTTATAGAACTTATTGATTTTGAGTTGGATTGAAATTTGTGTTTTTGTTACTGTAGGACTTGTCAAAGGAATTTTTGGCTCCTGATTCTGCAAGAAAGGTTATCAAGATTTTGGATTTTGATCACATTTCTTCTCCTTTTAGTGCCATACCTTTTGGCTCTACTTTAACCATGGAGCTGATCCATTTTCATTTAAAATATCATTAGGTTGTGTCTTTGAAAGCCTTTTCCAAGTTTGAGAACACTGCAGAAGCTTTGGAAGCTGCAACCAAACTACTTGAAAGTGCACCCAGCAAAGGTCTACGCAAGTTCTTGCGTGCGCATTGTGATGGTGAAACATTAGGTGTTGCTGATACAAAGCTTGGAAATGCAATTAAGGAAAAACTGGTCTGTTAATAGCATGCATATATGGATTCTATGGTGATATTCTTCTGTCCCATTCAGCTGTGAGTCTTATTTAAGTAATTACATGTTTGCAGAAAATTGATTGTGTTCACAATACCGCTGTTATGGAGTTGCTGAGAGGTGTGAGAATTCAGTTGACTGAACTCATATCTGGTCTAGGTGCTCAAGATTTAGCTCCAATGAGTCTGGGTTTGTCTCATAGCCTATCTCGATACAAGCTGAAGTTCAGTGCTGATAAGGTACTTATAAATTTAACAGTCTCTTGTGAACTTGATTGAGAATTATCTTTTTCCTTTGGGACAGGGAGGGATTTGTGGAGAAATGTTCAATTGTAGAAATATATAAATAAGTTGGTACAAGATTATGGTAACTCTGTAAATGGTGAGTTTACACTGTAAGCATTAGACTCTTGTAGTTGTTTGATTTGAAACAATTATCTTGTTGAAGATGGCTGAGAGTTTTAAAAATTGTAAAATTTAGTTAAGCATTCTAGCCAATCATTTTAGTTGTATTAAATATGGTGTTAGAGTAAAATGCTCATTGGGAATTCTCGTTAAAAATGAAAGGCTGCTCATAATTTTGGTTTCATTTGTAGAAAGCTATGTTACTAGGACTTGGGTGTAACTGTTGGACATGGCTATGTGTCCAACACGGGTGTGTTCAATTTATTTTCCAAGGTTTCCGTATATTTCGAAGTCCTTGGAGGATCATATCCCCATACCTATGTCTGAGTATGTATGTGGACCTGGGTACTTCATGAAAAATGAAGACTCGAAATAATATGGGCAAAAACTGCATAAATGCATTCATCTGTGTGTAATTGCTTGCATCTGTCTTATTTTGGTGTTGAAGTGCCAACATAAGGTGGATTTGTGTGCTATTTGAATAATTGTTCTGTTTTAAATCATTTATTGTATTTTAAGACTCACGATTTCTTGATTGTGACTGTATAGTATAATTTTATTGTTTTAGGTTGATACAATGATTGTTCAAGCCATCGGTTTGCTTGATGATCTTGATAAAGAGCTCAACACATATGCAATGAGGATTCGGGAGTGGTATGGTTGGCATTTTCCGGAGCTTACTAAGATCATACAGGACAATATCCTCTATGCCAAGGCAGTGAAACTAATGGGCGACCGTGCTAATGCTGCTAAGCTTGACTTCTCAGAGGTATGAGCTCTGATTGATTAATCTGAAAATCCATACCCCAACCTGTGTATCAAGTGTGCCATGATTCCAATACGAAGCTTATTATCGTTTTGCCAACTATCAATTTCTTCACTTTTGGGCTTGACATAAAGAGCTTGAAGGAAATGCTTTCCTTATTTTTGAAGAGCGTGCTTAAATTTTTGCAGATATTACCCGAAGAGGTTGAGACAGAATTAAAGGAGGCTGCAGTGATATCCATGGGAACTGAAATTAATGACCTTGATCTTATGAATATAAAAGATCTATGTGATCAGGTTCTCAACCTTGCTGAATACCGGGCTCAGCTATATGATTATTTAAAGAGCAGGATGACACCATTGCGCCAAACTTGACTGCTCTTGTCGGTGAACTTGTTGGTGCTCGTCTCATCGCTCATGGTGGCAGTTTGTTGAATCTTTCCAAGCAGCCTGGTAGCACTGTTCAGATTCTTGGTGCAGAGAAGGCTCTCTTCAGAGCTCTCAAGACAAAGCATTCAACACCAAAATATGGGCTCATATACCATGCATCCTTGGTTGGTCAGGCAGCACCGAAACACAAGGGGAAGATTTCCAGGTCACTTGCTGCGAAGGCTGCATTGGCGATTCGTTGTGATGCTCTTGGAGATGACCAAGACAACTCTATGGGGCTTGAGAACCGAGCCAAGGTAAATCATATGCTTGTGTTTGACTTCTTTCTTTCTGCACCTGCACTTGCATGCATGCTTTACGGAAAAAACAAACAAAAAGAGAACGTAAGGTATTTCATACATATATTTTGTAGCTTGAAGCAAGATTAAGGGTTCTTGAGGGCAAAGAATTGGGACGATCTGCTGGTTCAGCTAAAGGCAAGCCTAAGATAGAAGTCTATGACAAGGATCGGAAGAAGGGAGCTGGGTTGATAACTCCTGCTAAGGTCTGTGCAATTGATGTATCTTATATATTGTTTTAGATTGTGTTTTTGTCCTCCTTTAAGTGGTTCTTTCCTTATATACAGGCATACAATCCCGCAGCTGATAATCTTCTTGGGCAAACTACAAATGTGACTGCGCTTGAGGATCAAGACATGGTCCCAAAGAAGAAGAAAAAGGTTGAGTCTGAACCTTCTCAGGCAGAAGAAGCAGCCGAGGCACCTGCAACAGAAGAGAAGAAAGAGAAGAAGAAAAAGAAGAAGAAGAAGAAGGCTGATAAGGAGGCAGGTTTGCCAACTAATGAAAATGAACCCGAAAACGTAGAACCAACAGAGAAGGAAAGGAAAAGAAGAAGAAGAAGAAACATCCTACCGAGGATGATGGGGAGAATGTTGAAGGAGAGAAGAAAAAGAAGAAGAGAAAGCATGCAGAACAAGGAGAAGAGTCTGAAGTGCTGACCAAGAAAGAGAAAAAGAAGAAGAGTGAAGATTGAGAAACATCAAAAGATCTAATGTGGTGATCGACTGCCAGAAGATTTTTGGGGTAATATTAGACATAGGCTATTATGCTTGTAAAATATGGTATTCTGTTGAGTGAATCATCTGGTAGTGTTCTTTAAACCTTATTATGATGTATTGTCAACTTCCCTTTGGATGCAATTGCAGGAAAGTATTAGAAACTTTTAATCTTTTCAGTATGAGTTTGTTTTATTTTGCAATGAATACGAAAATGGTAACCAAAAGTGAATAAGATGTTTAGCTTACCACTATTTTTGCCTGAAAAATCATCGCAGGCTTTCACATATTAGTTTAATGCATTGGTGCTCCCCTTTAACCAAAAGTGCAAAAATTATTTTATTATTTGAATTTGGACGTGTTTTGGATACAGTATTTATATGAAACGAATATATTTATTTTTACATATATAAGATTTACTATCACTCTCATTTTTCTTTTAATAATGGAGGTGATTGCAATATAATATCTATTTAGAATATCATTTAGTTACACATATACTTTCAGTCATAATTTAAAATTTCAGGAGAACAACATTCTCTTTAATAATAAATATCGAAACAAATATTTAATTATAATTAAAATTAAAATTTAATAATTAAATATAAATTTGAATCAAATATAATGGAGAATGATGTTACATCTATTTTTGTTTGTTTATTTATTTTCGTCTCCAACCCCGAGCACAAGTGATAGTCTTAGTTGGATCGAATGTAGTGGAGGATGATGTTATATCCATTTATGCGATGGACATACAATATTCCGTGGCTTTTATAATCCATGCAAATACAAAAATATAATATGCATTAATCATTATTGCAGAGGTGATGACCCTCATAAAATGATTAAATTAAATATAAGTCCCTTTAAAAATTAAGAGATTGTAAGTTAATATTTGATTAAATAACATTTTGACCTCTCTAAAATTTATGAAGTCGTGAATCAGTCCTTAAAATTATAAAATTAGAAGCCAATCCCATCTTAAAACTATATTTTAACTCTCACAACATTTATAATTCAAGTGACTCCATCAATATTTTTTATTACCTAAGAGGTTAAGCACCATTAACTTAATTTTCTATTAAGATATTACCACAAAATAAATTTTCAGTTTAAAGATATAATAATTATAGATAGTTTTAAGAATTGAATTTCTATTAAGATATTAACCATTGGAAAATATAACAAAAAGAAGTTTAAGAAAAAAATAACTTTTAGAGTGTCATCAGCTGTCTTGAAATTTAAATTTTTTTCGAATAATTATTTATTTTATTCATTATGTCAACTTTAAAATTTTATTTGTATTATCTGTAAAATAAATTATGTTGTTAATATATATTTTTTCATCCTCTAAAAAATATTTTTTGAAACCGTCGTTGAATTTCACAGTCACGTTAAAGGAAAAAAAACTTTATAATTTAATATATATATATATATTAATTTTAAGTTTAAAAATATTATATATTAATTATTTAAATTTAAATATCACGCTTTAAATGTTTTTGAATCCGTTACGGAATCTTTGATTAAGTAATGAGATAAAAACTTATTTGGCAAGTCGACTGATATAAATAAATACCTAATATTCAAATAGGGCAATTATAGAGAAATATTAGTTAAAAATCCAAGTAAAGAGAAAAATTAATAAATTATGATTCATTGTCGTTTTTAAAAAATTAATAAAAATAATAACCTTAGAGCATTACTGCACTACAGAATGCGGATGATCAGGTGCAAAGCTCAAATATGTTTAAACCTTCCCATGTATTTGATAAACCCCTTCTAGGAAAACACGTTCCAATCCTTTCTTTTCAGTTTCTTTGAATTCTTCGAACAACAAAGGCAGAAATTTGGAGAAACCCCCAAAAGAATCTCATTGAAGAGAAAAACCCAGAAAAGTTGGTAGTTTCAGAAAAAAGCAAAGGCAGAGCAAAAATGGAAGAAAGTAACAGTAACAATAGCATAGTAAACAACGTGGCAAGAGCCATTGTTGCAGCCCTTGATTGGAATTCTACTCCCGAGGCTCGCAAAACTGCCGTTTCGTACCTTGAATCCGTATTCTCTCGCTCGCTCTCTTTGTTTTGTTTGTAAATTAATCAGCTTTGGATGTAAAAATTACTACTGTAAAGTTTGATTCTGAAAAATGTCATTTTGAACTTCGATTCAGTAGACCAGTTTTTGAATTTTTGTAAAGTTGGAAAATTTGTGGACTTTTTCTTTTGGAAGAATTATTAGTTGTTCATTTAAGCTAAAGGGTCATTACAATTTGCTTTTATAGACTTGATAGTATCTCTTAGCTTTTCATTTTGAGAATAATCGTCTGTTTATTATGCTCATTTCCCTTTACTTTGTTTTTAGGTTTCAGGCTCTCTTTCTTTTTGTTTATCTTTGCATATTCTTAGTTTTGCTTTTAAAAAGTTCTTAAATTGAAGTTCATGTTATCTGGTGAAAGTTTTTGATTTTTTTTCTGTCGACTTGTTTGAATTTATATACAATTGGGAAATTTATGAACTCTTCTTTTTTAAGCTTGATTAGTGGTTTAATTGAGTTGAAGGGTTTAATCTCAAGAGTAATTGTGATTTGCTTTTATGAACCTTACAGTTCTCTCCATTAGGCTTAGCTTTGCAGTTTGACAAGAATTTTTCTGTTTGGTCTACTTCTTTCTCTTTGTTTTAAAATGGGGTTTTGGCATTGGTTATCTTTCAGTCTCTACTGAGGTTTCAAAATCTGCATTTTGCAGTTCCTTTGTTTCTCTTCTATCATAGGGTTTTCGGATGTTTATGATTGGTAAACGTTCAATATCTATGCGAAGATTGACTCAAGTTTGGGCTATCTTTGATTGGGTAATGTTACCCCTCCAAGTTTGTGCTATTGATATTTCAATAATGAACCCTGGTTAGAGATTTGATTGAACTTTGACTCCTTAGAATAATTTTAATTGTTTAAAAGGCGCTCCTCGTTTTGAAATTTTTTATTGTTATTAGTAATATTTTAGGGACTTTATGACTTCTGCAACCTAGGATGAATTGTTTATTGTGCTGAAATTTGTAACCGTGATTCACATAGCAATCAGTTTTGTCACGGTCTATGTTTTCTTGCATCTTTAAGATGAGTTTAATTGGTGAACTTTTGTTTAGTAAAACTAAACACAGAAAACTATTTAAGAGAGAAGCCCTATCATGACAACTAAAGGCTTCCGGTGAAAAGAGCTTAGGAATGAAGCCCTGGAAACCGTTTGCGTCCTTTGCGAATTCGTGTCTACTTTTTTCTGCAGAAAACTGCAAGATCATAATTTAATTCTGCATTTACTCTTGTATCATGACCCTATATACTTACGTGTTTTATATTACTTTTTTTCTTATCTTTCTGTAATATTTTCAGATTAAAGCAGGAGATATACGGGTTTTGGCAAACACGTCATTCCTTTTAGCCAGAAAAGATTGGTCTTCAGAAATACGGTTACATGCATTTAAAATGCTACAGGTTAAGCTCATTCAATATTAGTTCCTTTCTGTTTTTGCTGTGTCCTCACTTTGATGAAAGTGGTCCTGTTTCTGACTTAATCTCCGAGTTAAAATATTCATTATATGATGTTAATCATGATTATAATTGTGTATTGATCTTGAGAAGAAGATGTTTATCATCTTAATATCTATGCAGCACTTGGTACGGTTGCGATGGGAAGAATTCAGTCCTTTAGAACGGGGAACTTCTCAAAAGTTTCTGTTGAGTTAATGTCTGAAATGGCAGATCCTTGTGAGGAATGGGCTTTGAAAAGTCAAACTACTGCCCTCGTTGCTAGGTTTTCAACACGGTGCTCTGGCTGCCTGACTTTTGTCTTATTTTCTATCCCTGATCTTTTTTTTCTTGGCTTTATTTCAGGTAGTTCGAAGAGAAGGACTAAATCTTTGGCAAGAGCTGCTTCCATTGCTAGTTTCCCTATCCAATAAGGGCCCTGTTCAAGTAAAGCTCTTTGTAATCTACATGTAGTCATGATCTTCTTCTATTCTCAAAATAAGGCATTGGATAATTCCTCGGATTTTTTCCTTTCCATTTTAGGCCGAGTTGGTTTCAATGATGCTGAGATGGCTTCCGGAAGATATTACAGTCCACAATGAAGATTTGGAAGGTTTTTATCTATCTTGATTTGAATTTGTTTGTATGAGAACTGAATAATTTCATTTTCTTGGAATGGGGCAGTTGTTTGTTTAGATATGTTATTTGGACTTGGTCTTTTTCGGATATGGGTATGTATATGACACAAGTATGTGTTATTTTTTTGAAGAAAAAAAATCTATGTATTTGGGGGGTATATTCTGATTTACGATATTTGTTAGATGTTGGCGTCAGAAATGGGTACTTAGAATGAAGTGAAGAGTAGAAGTAACATAGATTTAGGCATCCCACTGAAATAAATTTATCTTTCAGGTGATCGGCGTAGGTTACTATTACGTGGGCTTACTCAATCTTTGCTAGAAATTTTGCCGCTACTATATACAGTATGGCTCCTTCTCTCCTAGAACATTTTTTTGCTTCATTTAGTGTTATTTTATATCCTCAACTTTGGTACAGCTATTGGAAAGGCATTTCGGATAAGCATTGAGTGAGGTGGGTAGACAACATCTTGACGTTGCAAAACAGCATGTGGCTGCTGTAACAGCTACTTTAAATGCTGTAAATGCATATGCCGAATGGGCACCTCTGTCCGATCTTGCTAAATTCGGCATCATTCATGGGTATGATATTCTTCTTTTCATTTCTCGAAAGAAGTTTTAATCATTGGTGTGATACCTTCCTTGCACTTATATCTGTATTTTGACAGGTGTGGCTTCCTACTTTCCTCTCCTGATTTCCACCTTCATGTTTGTGAGTTTTTCAAACTTGTCTCTCCAAGGTATGCTTTATGGTTTATATGATTAAGACAGATTTTCTCTCCCTGAAGACTACTGCATGACGTTGCAAACTTTCAATTACGGCATGCAGAAGGAGACCTGCTGACGACTCTACTTCTGAATTTGACTGCAATGAGTAGCATCTTCCAAATCTTGATGAATGTATCTGGAGAATTCTTGGTCAGATCTAGCTCAGCAGGTGGGGCTATAGATGAAAGTGATTCCGAGTTTGCAGAATATGTATGTGAAAGCATGGTGTCTTTGGGTTCCTCAAATTTGCAGTGTATTCTTGGAGACGGCAACACATTCTCTCTCTACATACAACAGGTAGTGACCATCAAAAGATTGCGATTGTGGCAAGTTTTTTAAAATTATTTCAACTTAAGTTGTATATTTGCAAACAGGTTTCTTAACATGGATGTATTTTACATTTTTTGTCATACGTTGCTCTAGCTCCATTTTTCTTGTAGTACCTGTATCCGACACATCTGGATATTGGTATGAGGAAATGATCCTCCAAGGACCTTCTAAATACATAAGAATTTGGATAAAACACATACCTATGTTCAACACTCTCACCCGTGTCCGAGTAACATTGTTTGTGTGCAAGATTGTGAAGCATTTTCGTTTGATAATTGTTCTGGCTACTTTTGTTTAGTTATGAGTAATAAAAAATTATGACTTAATTTTTTTTACAGATGCTTGGGTTCTTTCAACATTTTAAGCTAGCTCTTCATTATCAATCCCTGCAATTTTGGTTGGTGCGTGGAAGCTTTTCATAAATTATTGTGATAACAAAGCATGAATTGCAAAAGCTAAAATCAAATAAAATATTTTCTCTAGACGCTAATGCGGGACTTGATGTCAAAGCTGAAGCTTTCAGTGCATTCATCCGGAGATGGATCATCTGCTAACAGTGCGGACTCTGGTTCTGCTCCAGTTGATAATGAAAAGCAAAAGATTTTAAGTTCTCTCAACGAAGATATTTGTAGTGCAATTCTGGATACATCTTTCCAACGAATGCTTAAGAAAGAAAGGCTTGTTGCTGGACAGGCCCTTTCTCTAGGGGTTTTGGAGTTTTGGAGTGATGATATTGAAGGCAAGGGTCATTTTGGCCACTACCGTTCTAGGCTGGTAGGCTTTACTACCTCATTTTTTATTTAGATTCATTCAATTTGGAAATTCAAGCATAAACATACATTTCACCCCCCACCCCCCCACTGCAGTTTGAGTTAATCAAGTTCATTGCTTCTATCAAGCCCCTTGTGGCTGGTGCTAAAATTTCTGAAAGAATTATTATGATCATTAAGAACCTCTTGAATTCTCCAATGCCTGCTCATGTTTCGTTGCTAACTCTTTCCATCTTGTTTCTTTCCATTATACCTAGTGTTCAGGTTTTCTGGTTTAGAAGCTTCATTTTTATTATTTTCCGAACTTTCAGGACTTAGCAGTAATGGAAAGCATGCAAGCAGCTCTGGAAAGTGTTGTTAGTTCTATTTTTTATGGTTTGAATGAGTTTGCTGGGGGAAGTTCTGAAGTTCACTTAGCTTTGTGTGGAATATTTGAAGGTTTGC
This sequence comes from Hibiscus syriacus, assembly GCF_006381635.1. Taxonomy (NCBI): domain Eukaryota; kingdom Viridiplantae; phylum Streptophyta; class Magnoliopsida; order Malvales; family Malvaceae; genus Hibiscus; species Hibiscus syriacus. The sequence goes on along the minus strand of NW_024062680.1, from coordinate 2,091,602 downwards.
TAACCATTCCTTATTTTATTTTCATTAATCTATGTTTATGATACCTTACCTACCAAAAAACGCTGTTTACGATGGGTTGAAGGTTTACTTCGGGAACTTCTTTCTTTGAATTGGACTGAGCCTGCCCTTGTGGAAGTACTTGGGCACTATCTAGAAGCAATGGGTCCATTCCTCAGTATTTCCCGGATGCAGCTAGCAGTGTCATCAATAAGCTTTTTGAGCTCCTCAATTCACTTCCTTTTGTTGTTAAGGTTCAATTCTCTTTTCCATCTTTTTTTCCACTTGACGACCATGTATTGTAATTTTTACCCAAAGTTCTACTTGACAGGATCCTGCAACAAGCAGTGCACGACATGCAAGGTTGCAAATTTGCACATCGTTTATTCGAATAGCCAAAGCTGCCGACAAAAGTATTCTGCCTCAATGAAGGTAACACATCGGTCGAGCAAAATGATAACATTTTTGCTTGAAGCTTTGAAGTTTACAAAATGCTGACATAGATAGTTATTATTCAGAAAAGAGTGTGTCATTTTTATTTCCCCAATAGGATTGTGAAGTTGGAAGTATACAATGTTTCTTTAGCTCTTAAATTTGAGTAGAAAAAGTCCACATAATCCTTAAGCAAATACTGACAGATGTGCTTCATAAGGAAATTTGTTGGAATCTGTCACGGGTTTTAATGGTTAACTTTTACAACCATCACTTGTCTGTTTATAAGAGTCGAGGAAAACCTAAATTTTGTCCAAACATTATATTTACTTCACGATGTTGCTTATGCAGGGTATTGCCGATACCATGGCATATTTGCAAAGAGAAGGTTGTTTGCTTCGTGGTGAACATAATCTTCTAGGTGAAGCGTTTCTTGTTATGGCTTCTGCTGCAGGGTAATTACTTGCTTAAAGCATATCAGTTTCCACGTAAAACGTTCTTTTTTTCCCTTCTTTTTTGACATTTCTTGAAATGGAGCAGTGTTCAACAGCAACAAGAAGTTTTGGCATGGTTACTTGAACCCGTGGATACAAATAGAGTGGCAAAACAATTACTTGTCTGAACCTCTTGGACTAGTTCGTTTATGCTCCGATACGGCATTCATGTGGTCACTTTTCCACACTCACATTCTTTGAGAAAGCACTTAAGAGGAGTGGAATGAGAAAAGGCTGCGTACAAAACAGCTCAACAGCAACTTCTACCCCTCATCCAATGGCTTCTCATCTGTCTTGGATGTTTCCTCCCCTCTTAAAAGTATGCTATTGTGACCTACATATATATATAATCTGTAAGATGACTCAGAAACAACCTTTGACAGCTTTACCATTCTTCCGCAGCTGCTTCGTGCTATACATGCCCTTTGGTCACCATCCGTGTTCCAAGTATTACCTGGAGAGATTAAAGCAGCAATGAGCATGAGTGATGTGGACAGATCCAGTCTTCTTGGCATTGGGAACCCCAAATTGTCAAAGGGTGCATTAACTTTCAATGATGGATCTCGGTTTGTTGTGAATAAGGAAGGGTATACCGAGCCAAATGAAACTGATATACGGAATTGGTTAAAGGGTATCAGAGATAGTGGGTAAGTATTGCATTTGTACATTTCGTAGTCCTGATACGCAACTTACAAAAGCTAATATTTTGAAAGGAATGCTTCAATCATCATCTGCTCAATGAGTCTTTCCTAATCTGTGTTAATGTATCTTCCACATTCATAGGTACAATGTAATGGGCCTATCTACAACCATTGGTGATCCGTTTTTCAAATACATGGACATTGATTCTGTTGCTTTAGCTTTAGTTGAGAATATACAGTCAATGGAGTTCAGACATACGAGGCAGCTTGTTCATTCTGTTTTGATTCCTCTGGTTAAGTCTTGCCCTACCGACATGTGGGAGGTGTGGCTGGAAAAGCTACTACACACATTATTTGTCCATTGTCAGCAAGCTCTGAGTTGTTCGTGGTTTGGTCTTTTGTGTGAAGGCCGGGCAAAGGTTCCCGACCATCACGATATCCTTACCGGGTCAGACCTGAAAGTGGAAGTGATGGAGGAGAAGTTACTCTGAGATTTAACTCGTGAAATATGTTCACTCCTTGCTAGTATAGCGTCACCAGGATTAAACTCTAGCCTTCTTTGGAACATTCGGGGCATGTCAGTCGTGTGGACATGTCTTCTCTAAAAGATTTGGATGCATTTGCATCAAGCTCTATGGTTGGGTATGAAGCTGCACTTATTTCTTTTAGTGTTGAAATCCTGTAGTACTTTAAGATTTACGATATTATATTATATTTATTTCTGTAAATTCTAGTTTCTCAATGTTCTTATTTGTTTACAGTTTCCTTTTGAAGCACAAAAGCCTGGCAATTCCAGTATTGCAGATTTCATTAGAAGCATTTACTTGGACCGACAGTGAAGCTGTGACCAAAGTTTGTTCTTTCTCTGCTGTTGTGGTTATTCTATCTATACTTACAAACAATGTCGACCTCCAAGGATATGTCTCGAGAGATCTGTTTTCTGCAGTCATCCAAGGTCTGGCCCTCGAGTCAAACGCTTTTGCTAGTGCTGATCTGGTTAATCTCTGTCGCGAAATATTCTTGTCTCTCTCTGACAGAGATCCGGCTCCCTGACAGGTTAGTTTTCGGAACTCTAATTTCTCCATTACTATTTAAGCGGATACACGCTGATCATACAATCCTTATAATACTAATTGACGACGCCTTTATCGGACTATTCCAGATTTTACTCTCTTCCTTGTATTACCCCGAATGATTTACATGCCTTCGAAGAAGCCTTGACAAAGACCGCTAGTCCGAAAGAACAGAAGCAGCATATGAAAAGCTTGCTTTTATTAGCTACTGGGAACAACTTAAAATCTCTTACTGCTCAGAAAAATGTAAACGTTATAACAAATGTTACCGGTAAAGCACTCACTTTACATCTGACTGCCTTTTTTGTTGCTGTTCCGGGAAATGTGCTTACGAATTTTACCATACTCTGTTTCAGCGCGGCCACGCGGTTCAGTCAATACTCCGGGAAATAGAAACGAGGAGGGCGACAGTGTGGGATTGGCAGCAATTCTGTGATGGATTTTCTTGGATTCAGCGTTGTACAGGAAGTTTAACCTGTAAATATGAAAAAGAAACATGCGATGGACACAGTTTACACAATGAGACAGATGGAAGCTTTTTTTTTCTCTTTAACAAATTATGATCTGAAATAGAATTTACTAATGTTTTCTTCCATATCTTTGGGTGATTATAACATCAAATTACTTTACTTTTTTTGGTGTTGGTGATTGTACATTTTTCTTGGACTCGGGATACGAATGTTTGTATGACAATATGTTCAATTCATTTCTAACTTATGAATGTTCGAGTAATTACCCTAATATTACTGGCTGATTATAACATCAAACTGTTCATATCTTTGGTGGTGGCAATCTTTTTACATTACTTGAACTTGAAGACGAGTGTCAAATATAGATATTTATATTCTATTCTTTTCTAAGTTTTATATATTTCAAGGATCATACAAGAATCCATGTCCGCCCTACTCATTTTACTTCACCCAAAACCAATGGTTGAGATAAAATTGTACGAAAACTTGGGATTTTGAATAATTTGATTTTTATCTAGAATTGAGCTCTGAGTTTTAAAAGTGATACCCGATCAAGCTTAGATCGAGTTTTAAGTCTCGAATCTCTAGCCAATCTCCTTGTAGAACCCCCCGAAAATAGTTTGATGATGACTCTGGCCTTGAAGTTGAAGATGCCAGATATCGAGAACCATTGGGCAGAGGCCACTACTTACAAGTACCGAAGAAATGCATGTGCATGCAGCTTTGAATGCAATGTCCTTTTCTTAAATAACAAATCACTTAGCTAAAACACTTTTTCATATGAACCTTCCCTTTATCCAATCTCACTCTCCACTCTTATATTTCATGCATGTATGTTTACGCAAGGCTTATTCTATTAACAAAGAATGTTTTTCTTCTGGGCTCGATTTTAACTTCCCTTTTCATTTATTTGCTAAAATGGAATCAAACCAATTTCCAAAATACAATGCATGTATATTGTACTAACCATGGATGAACCGAAGGGAGCGGGTGGGGATAGTCGTTCCTTGAAAATTTCAAAGTTTATATATTTAGATATTTTCTTTAGATTTTTTTTATTGAAAATATATTTTTACATCTCTTGAAATTTTATAAGTTCACCCCCTTAAAAATTTATAAATTTGCCCTCCTAACATAAAATCTTGCGTCCGCCTTAATACTGCCATACTTAAATGTATTGTATTCTCATTGTATTTTATATCATATCTAAAATTATTGAATTTAGTATCATAGAAATTTTAATCCCTTGAAAGCATACCCTTCCTAGAATTTGTAGGTAGTTCGTTACCTTTCTTCTTTTCCTATTATATAGGTTTTCTTAACATACTTATTATTTCATATTAATTTACTATACCATTATACATAGAGTCTTTTCCAAATAAATATGAGATAAATTATTTCAAATGTTATTCAATTTTAAAATTTATATTAATTTTATCATTTTATTTAAAGTTAATGTAATTTTAACAATAATATACGATAATATCACATCATCACTATAAATACGTGATAGTAACATGCCAATATTTGGGATATATGTATGTATCATATTATCATTTATGTATACATCATAATGTCGTGTCTCTATTTTGAATATAAAAATTTTACTACATAACGACAAGTGTTAACCGTTAGTCAATCAAATATTTTTATTCAATTAAGATTATTTCGATCCAAAATAAAATATTAAGACTAAAGTAATTAAAAATATAAGAGTCGAAATAATTATTCAATTAAAAATTAAGATAACTTTTAATATTTTATTTTTAAAAAATAATATTTCTATTAAAATTAATTAATACCTAAAAAATACTTTAAATCTTTTTTTTTTTTTGGAGTGGTGAACACTGGAGCAGAGCCTAAATTTCAAATTTTGGAAAAGGACGTGATGTGGCGAAATCAAACGTTTATTGATTCTCTGTCAAAGTAATGTAAGTACCTTTTTTGGAAAAAAAAATCCGTGTCGGTTTAAACACGCGTACATAATTTGTTTGGTACCGTTTCCCCTGTTCTTCCTCTCGTTTTCCTTTGTTTATACACTGTCGCTTCAACTCCGTCCTTTGTTTTTCAATATTTACTTAAAAAACTCATCTTCTATATTCGATAAAGGTCCAGTCTTCTCCCTTCGATTCACCAAAACATAACCGATTCTCCCTTTTTCTTTCTAGGTTTTCTTCTTTGCTCTGTTTTTCTTCGTTTCTATTTTAAAAAAAATAATTGCAAGTATTTTTTGTGTGTTGTTTCTCTCTCCCATGATCACAAAATGGCTTGAGTTTCGGTTGATCCTGCAGATAACCGCATTTCGTTTTCTTTTTTAACAGAGATTGCATCAATCAATAAATAAACAACAGTTAAAACTTCATAATAAAACCTTGCTTTTCCTTAGTTTTGGTAACTCCTTTAGCCTTACCATACGCTCCACCCCCTTCTCTTTGAAATTTTTTACTATTTAAAACCCATGGGTCATTCTGGGTTTCTAGCAACATTAGTATTACCCACATTCCTTTGTGTTCATCTCCTCTTTGGTGGATCTGTTAGTGGTCTTGGTGTGAACTGGGGCACAATGGCGACCCATAAATTGCCTCCAGAAACAGTGGTTCAGATGTTGAAAGACAATGGGATTACAAAAGTGAAGCTTTTCGATGCAGATTCAAAGACCATGGATGCTCTTGCAGGGAGTGATCTTGAAGTAATGGTCGCCATTCCCAACGATCAGCTTCTTGCTATGAATAGCTATGATCGTGCTAAAGAATGGGTCAAGAAGAATATTACCACATACAACTTCAAAGGAGGTGTTAACATTAAGTAAGTTCATTCTTCCAGCTTTTCTGATGTTCGTTTTTGTGGCTTTGATTTATTTGTGTTGACACCGTTTTTAAGATTAAGTTGATGAGAAAAAAAAACTTCTTGTTATCTTATAGTGTGGATTTTGATCAATTTGGTATGAAATTTTAATTGTATCTAGAGCTAGAGGTCATATTCTCCTATCTATGTTGGACAAAATGTTATTTAGATTCGAGTGTATATATATTTGAAGATCATATTCTCATATTCATCTTCGAAATTTTATATTAGTATGTTGAGCCTTTCACTTTGTTTTCACAGGTATGTTGCTGTTGGAAATGAACCATTTCTCACATCCTATAATGGCTCGTTTATAAACACCACATTCCCTGCTCTTCAGAACATTCAAAATGCACTTGATGATGCTGGTGTTGGGGACACCATAAAGGTTACTGTGCCCTTAAATGCTGATGTCTACAACTCACCCGAAAGCAACCCTCTTCCGTCTGCTGGCCGGTTCCGGACTGATATCAGTGGACCTATGTCACAAATCGTCAATTTCCTAGCAAACAACAGTGCGCCTTTCACCGTGAACATCTACCCTTTCCTCAGTCTTACGGGAATGATGACTTCCCCTTTAATTACGCTTTCTTTGATGGAGGAAACCCGATTGTCGATAACGGGATTCAGTATGCTAACGTTTTCGATGCCAACTTTGACACATTGGTCTCGGCTTTGAAGGCATTAGGCCATGGGGATATGCCCATTATTATTGGGGAAGTTGGTTGGCCTACAGATGGTGACAAGAATGCCAATATGGCTAATGCTCAGAGATTTTACAATGGACTCTTGCCTAGACTTGCAGCAAACACCGGCACGCCTCTACGTCCAGGATATATCGAAGTTTACTTGTTTGGACTCATCGACGAGGATGCCAAGAGCATTGCTCCGGGAAATTTCGAGCGTCATTGGGGGATCTTTCGGTATGACGGGCAGCCTAAATTCCCATTAGATCTTTCAGGTCAGAATCAAAACAAGTTTCTCATTGGTGCAAAGGATGTGAAATACCTTCCACAGCAATGGTGTATGTTCAATCCAAATGCTAAGGACGTGGGCAAGCTTGTTGACAACATAAAATATGCTTGCACTTTTGCCGATTGTACGGCTCTCGGGTTCGGGTCTTCGTGTAACAGCCTCGATGCCAATGAGAACGCTTCGTACGCGTTTAACATGTATTACCAGGTGCAAAATCAGAAAGACATGGCATGTAATTTTCAAGGCTTGGGCATAATTACAACGCAGAATATATCACAAGGGACTTGCAATTTCATCATCCAGATTACTTCATCATCTTCTTTTTCTTCAGTAAGTCCCTCAGTGGTAGTATTATCTATTTTTACAGTATTGACTTCATATTTACTACTTTAACTTTTGATTATTTAGATTACATCCGATGTATTATTTTTTCCTCTCAGATTCTTGTCTTGTATTTTGAAGGATTCTTGGGTTATCTAATTCATATCTATTGATTTAATATAAAAATCGGATTCTATAATATTAAAATATGAATAAAATATGTATTTTAAAGGATTCTTGGGTTATTTAATTTATATCTATTGATTTAATATAAGAATGGGATAGTAGTGTACTAAAATATGAATAAAAATAGCACTCTCACCGAACTAACAATAAAGATTTTCATCAAGCTAAAAATGCAACCTCAAGTCAGATTTCTTTTAATAAATTTTGTTCATATCACATCCAAAATTTCAATATCAATATCATGACAATTATACATAAAGATGAAGGGACAATTTTAACCACTGGGATCGAAATGTCCTAACAAACTACAGCTTAAATGATGCATTTAAGCAACCTCTCCACTCTTCATATATTCACACTTCAAGTCCGAACAGTGGTTGAGGAAAACCTACTATCGACAACCTAATCAAATCAAAGTTCCATTCGAAGGTATATCTGCCAGCAAGTTTAAAGATAAGTCAAAGTGAAGCTCGAAATAAATATATAATACTGGTCAATCATTTCAGAGAGGGAACAAGGTGTAGCTTCGTACCATTGTTAGTTCTTTCTGAATTCTGTGAGGACTGGATATATATTCTCAAAGGCCGTGTATGTCTCATCTCTCACCTGATTCACTAGAACAAAGAGAATTAGTAATTCAGCCGGACATAGAATACAGAATAGATGAACGGAGGCCCAAATGCAATCACCTTAGCTCCAGTGATCACAATCTTCCCTGACACAAAAATGAGTAGCACAATCTTTGGTTGTTTCATTCGGTAGATCAGATCTGGAAAGAGTTCTGGTTCATACTGCATTAAAACAACGCCAAAGATGAGTCATAATCCTTGTACCAAACAAAAGGAATCGGAAACCGAATAAGCAAACAAACACAAGTAAAGTAACTATCTAGAACTCATCCAGACCAGAAACCAAATCTATGTTTTAAAATCTTTGTACCGAGAATATTTAACCTCCATCCCTTTGGCTTAACACCCATAAGGGCCAGCATGTGAAACTCAATGAGCTCACAAAGAAAAGGCAAACTTTGTATGGGCATAATACACACACAAAGAAGAGCACAGACAACCAGGCAGTCGTACCTGGAAAAGAAACATGCATATCTATATTCTTATATAACAGGTAAACAAATATCGAATGCCACTTACACTTGAAAATGCATCGTGGGAGTATGCAAGACCTTCAAGTCTGATAGGAAATTTGACATCGCAGGACCCGGCAATGTTCTGAATTTTGAAGTCCTGCCGATCACAGCAAAAAAGGTTAAAAATGAGCAGGGCAAAACACCATCAAAGGAAGAGATATTAGTTGTAGTCTATACATGCAATTTGAGGAGCATCGTTTGCACAAGAGAAAATGAATTGTCTAAGAACCTTAAACTTAGCAGGAAACCCAAGCTTTTGGATGATTCTGGCGTACTGAAAGCACAAAAATAATGTCACTATAGGACTTCATTTTGCATCTTTCTATCCTAATGATAAGCATGTGTGTGTGTAAATATTATATCAAGCAGCTAACTTCACATTTAACATAGTTCACAAACACAATAAAAGGCATAAGAATCTCAAAGAAGAATATTTGCCTTCCTTGCTGCCAGTTTAGATTGATGTTCACTTTTAGCACCAGTGCAGACCTGAAGAAGCAAGGGAAACTGTTTTAGTAATTCAATAAGTGAACAATGAAAACACGCCTATGTTCAAGCAACTGATGTAAACACTAGTTGTTTACTAAAGGACTTTGATACTGAAAATAACCACCAAATGAGTGTATAATGACAGCAGCAAAACGTTGTAGGGTTATTTTACAAACAAAAGGGTTAACAACCAAATATTAGCAGTGGAAAGAGAAGCTGCACTAACTAACAAAAACAAAACTAGAATTTAACCATCCCATGCATACCTTGGGATTATACTCAGCATTTCGTGCTTGCAAAGCAATTTGCTTAAGATCCAACTTGCAATCTAAGTTCACAGTTGATACAATGTTCCTGGAAACACAGTAAAACTAGTTCTAAGATTTCCATATATAAACGTGGTCAAACCCAAAACCATATAGGATTTAGAGCACAGTCCAATAGAAGAGACTTGATAAAGGACTTCCCATTTTTTGGTCTTTTTCGTCAGTTCAATACAGATGCAGACTTTGTTAGTGGTTGAATCGTTAAAAACCTTATAAGCATAGAAAAGATACAAGATCGAATGCAGAATTCAGTCAATCACTTTATTTGAATTGTTAATAAAGAGATTTTACTGAATGCAACAGTTTTCAACTTTAGTTATACGGATAACTGGTTCCACTAAGAACACGACTCAAGCGTAATATATGATAGTTAAACTAGAGGAGCTTAATTACACTGGCAGGCCAGTTGGTTAAGCTAGTGTAATCATATTTGATTCAATTTATTTATCATCCATAACAAAACTAATCCAAAGATATCCAAGAAACTATATTTTTTTTATCATATTAAGCACATCAATCGATACATAAAACGATATTACTCCAAAGATATCAAATTAAAGCACATCAATACTTAACAGGTAATTAATTTATGTTAGGGGATATTTGTGTAAAAAGTCAACTTTCTTTCGTATTTTTTTTTGTGTGCAAAAAAATTTTCTACATTAAAATCTTTAAATATGTTTTTGTAAATTATTTTATAATTCGACAAATTTTGATTTTTTGCATGAAATTACACAATACAGTTATGTTTACCAATTACCACTTGGCACTTTCTGCATTAATGGAGTATATATATAAGTTATAATTCAAATTAATCATTTATTCTGCTACCATTCAAATTAATTAAGAAAAATTATGGTAAAATATTTGTAAAAGAAAAATATAAATACATACATAAAAATCTAAAGATTTTTCTTTGTTTTGTGTTACTCTCTAAACTTGTAATAAAATTCAATAAAAAAAAAAAAAAAGAAGGTAAAGCTAAAAAATGAAGATCAAATTGGATGAATGTAGAAATTTGTTAGATCGTGTGTATGTGGACGTGCCACGTCGAGTTTCGCCAAAATCAGGTTTAATATTTAAACTCGAATAATGAGTTCTAAGCTAAATATAATAACAAAATATATTTTTCGTTTTTAATTAGTGGAATTTGATTTTTATCATAAATTGAATTTAATTCTGACTTTTAGCATTATGAGCTTAAATTTGAGTTTCTTCCGACTTAAATTTAATTTGATTTATTATTATTATTTTTTCATAATACCTTTTGAAGAACTATTTCAAAAATAATTTTCTCTTCTATTATCTATTGAGAGTCTCATATTTCTTAAATGACGATAATTTTATAATCGGATCTCTCAATACTTTATATAGTTCATCAAATAAACTTGACAATTATTGCCATTATAGACTTGATACTAATCACTTTATAACAAGAATATTTAATTCACAGGGAAAACATAAGAAAAACTCGACTTCTTTCTTTCAAACTGAATCTACACCTTTTATCTTTGTTTTTTCCATACAAATTTTTCTCTCCCACACAGAGATAAAAAATCATTTATCGACCAAAACTCTTAAACTAGATTAAACGAATTACAATAATCGATGAAATTAATTTATTCTTATCAAGTTAACAAATCTTCTTTTTCTAGGTTGATAGTACACCATATTTATCTAAAAAAGCAGATATTGTAAATAAAACACAATGTTTATCTTAAAGAAATACATGTAATGTATATTTTTATATTCATTTAGACCGGATCTAAAATCTTCGAATAGTCAATTTTGACTACTTTTCTTCAAACTTTTTTCCTCCAATTTGTTAATTATGAAAATAATAATTTATTCAATTATTCAATTTTCAAGTAAAAAGAGAAAGATTATTTCTACAAATATTTTGGACATTTTGTATTCCAAACCTTTTTTTTTCAATATATCTTATAAATATATTTTCCCAAATTGTATTTTTTTTCATCCACATAATCATATTCCAATAATAGTTAATGCTATTGGTGCCTTTAGACCAGTGCACTAATTGGACATAAATTTTTTTTTTGAATTGAAATAGTTTTAATCAAATTCAAATGACATATTTTTAATTATAAGAAATAATACTAATTTAAAATCAATTTTAATATTTTATTATTACTTGAACAATAAATATTTAGAGTGATCATAATGTAATATTTGTTCATAATTTTTTAATCAATAACAACACATTCATATATTTAAAAAAAATTATTCGAATTTATGATATCAATGAAGAACAATACATTTTTTTAATTACTAGACTGATTAATAAGATCAACAATAAATAATATTAATTTGATTTTATCATAAAATAAAACACGGTCCAATTCACGAAGATAAACAAATAATTCAAAATCTCATGGTCCGTGTATGATGCATATAAAATGGATAATATCATAATAACAAGAATTGACAAACAAATAAAGAAAAAGGTTATAAATAATAATAATAATGTAAAGCCTTTGACCCTTTGTAAGTCCACAAACGCAAAACCCTTTTTGGCTACTTTGTTCCCACATTTGCATGTCCCATCAATTTTTCATATTCACATAAAATAAAAATATGCTACAAAGAAATTTCTTCTTAACATTATTTCATATTTACAACTGAAAAAAATTCAGCCCTTAAAATGGTTAAATGTTATAATAAAAAAAGATAGTTATACCCTACAAAATAATTAGGAAATATATAATAAATGTATTATTATTATTTTATTTATTTTAAAAAACAGAAATTTACTTTTAAAAAAACGAAAATAGATATATGTTCTTTTTAATTTTTAGATTATTTCAGGCTTTATTTTCCCTTTTTGTTTGATGCATAAAAGATCCTCCTAAAACTACACCTAATAAGCTTTCTGTTTCTCCATCTTCTCTTAAATTTCAATTCAATCCGTCTCGAGAAAAAGAGTTTCTTTTCTTTTTGTTACCTAAATTTTGGATTACATGTCTATCTTCATCCCCCGATAATACAAAAACAAGGTGTGTATTTTCTTTCTTTATTTTTTTTTCTTTTAAATTCTTGGTTTTTGTTTCTGGGTTTTCAAAATAAAGCCCAACAAATGTATCATCTGAACATATTGTTAACGATCTGAGCTTGATCAATCAAGTTTTTTTCGAGGATAATTGATCTGTGAGTTCTTGTTTTAGCTTGTTTGCTGATCGGTTTTAGTTTTGATTATGTATTTTTGATGAAAAGTTGCATGATCGGATTGGAGAATTGTTTGGTTAGTAAGAATCTGATTTAGGCTGGTTATAAAACGGTTACTTTTTATGTGAAAGTTTTATTTTTTTTCTATTTTAAATCAATTTTTGGGGGTGATGTATGAAATATGAATATTGTTGTTTGAGCTTGATTGTTACCTTTTGATTGATTTATTCAGCTCAAAGTTTTTCGTCATCGTAAATTATCGATGTTCATTTCGTTTCATACTGAAATAGCTGATTTCGATTATCTATCAGGTGTGATTTTTTTGGATCAAATATGTGATAAACTTGCGTTGATTTTGGTATGTTTTTAGCTGCTTTTGCTTGATTGATATTTGGTGTTTGGAAAAAATATATTTCTTGTTGAAGGGTATTTGACTGTTTGCTAAAGGTATTGTCTTTGGTTTATCTTGTTTGAGATAGCTTCTTAGTGGATGATTATAGTAGCAATTTTTTGTTTCCTCAACTTGATAATTTACTCTCTGATAGGGTTTTTATTGTTTATAATTTGAGTCATGATATATTGAATTTATGTTGATCTTGGTTATTTGTGGAAGGGTACCTTAAAAAGGTTAAATATTTAGTTATGGATTATATGAGCTTTCCAAATGTGTAGTGTTTTTCTTATGAGACGTGTTTATTAATTTCAATATCGGTAAAGTCCGTTACTTCTTTTCGTCAGAAGGATTTTGGAGGGGAATTGAGTGGCATGTGAATTGCACGTGACGAGGATGCCAGAATTGCGAAGTGGAGCTCGGAGATCAAAACGCCTTGATGATCTTCAGCTGCCTCCTCAACCGGTTGATCAAGCGGAGAATTGGGCACTGCCTGCTCAAAACAGAACCGGAGGAGGGCTGGTGGAAGAGGAAGGGGTAATGCTGCTGGTGCACCAAAGGGCCCTCAGCTGCAGTACCCACAAGGCCAACAGCTGCTGGTAGAGGCCGGGGAATTAGGTTGATAGATTTAGATCCCGACCCTTGTCAGCTTTCAACCGAGTAGAGATAGTGGCCAACAAAGATATTGCGATGGAGGGTCGGAGTGCTGACAAAATAGTGGGAGTTGAAGAAGAAGCTAGCACAACCCCTGTTCCTGAAACGGTAGCTCCGTATTACATACTATATCTTTCTGTTATTGTTAAATATATTTATTTGGTACTTAAATGATCCATATAAGTTGCTTATTTGGGTAAGCCTCACTTTTGAGAAAAAAACCAGCTGAATACAAAACTTTTTCCTAGTATGCTCTTAAACTAAAAGCTAATTACTTTATGACTAATACAATTTAAAAAGAAAATAGTGCTTTCTTTATTTCAGCATTTTGGAAACTATTCGAATTATTATTTCTGTTTTGATTTTGCTTGAAAATGATGAATGTTTTAGCATCAAATTCCACATGTTTTAGCTTCGTATCTTTTATTGTTAAATATATTATTGGTACTTAAATGATCCATCTAAGTTGCTTATTTGGGTAAGCCTCACTTTTGAGAAAAAAACCAGCTGAAGTACAAAACTTTTTCCTAGTGCTCTTAAACTAAAGCTATTACTTTATGACTAATACAATTAAAAAGAAAATAGTGCTTCTTTATTTCAGCATTCGGAAACTATTCGAATTATTATTTCTGTTTTGATTTTGCTTGAAAATGATGAATGTTTTAGCATCAAATTCCACATGTTTTAGCTTCGTATCTTTTACCGTAAAACATTCCTAGTTATTAGTTGTTCATCTCAGGGAAGCTCTTGACTGAACACCATTTGTGTTACTCATTGCAGGTACAGTGGGTATTCCTGTATATAGGGTAGAAAGGAAACTGGGTAAGGTTGGTTTTGGCCAAGTCTATGTTGGCCAGAGGACAGGCGGTGGTAGTGATAGAATTGGACCTGATGCAATTGAGGTATTTACGAGAAACTCGTGCCCACGTTAAAGATTTTTCCAGGTCAAACCACTTGGGGACTAATGTCTTGTGATTTTTTGTCACAGGTAGCGTTGAAGCTTGAGCATCGGAACAGTAAAGGTTGCAATTATGGTCCACCTTATGAATGGCAAGTTTACAGGTATGGCATTTTTAATCATAGAATTTTTAGCCAGCTTTTGTTTCTACATATTTTACTCCAGTCATTTAAATTCTCACATTTCCCTTTTTAATCTCCACTTGAATAAAAGTTCGCTAAATGGGTGCTATGGGATTCCTTCCGTGCACTACAAGGGTCGCCAGGGAGACTACTACATTCTTGTGAGTTTTGATTTCTAGCTTCTTAGTGTGTTATCTCCCCAATCATTTTATGTATTTTAATCTTAACATTATTGAATATTTCAGGTGATGGATATGCTTGGTCCTAGTCTCTGGGATGTTTGGAATACTCTAGGACAATCGTAAGAAATCAAAAAATTTCCGGTCATACCTTTTCGGGCATGTTTACATATATCTACTATACTCATTCAATTTTGGTAATATGTTGTACTATGACAGGATGTCACCAAATATGGCTGCATGCATTGCCGTGGAGGCAATATCAATTCTCGAAAAGCTTCATTTAAAGGGGTAAGTCTATTATAATTTTCTACAATTTATTGAATTTTACCTCCTTTTCGCATAGTTTCAACTGATTTTCATTTGTGATTGTCTGCTTGAAAAAGGTTCGTACATGGAGATGTGAAGCCCGAAAATTTTTTACTAGGTCTACCTGGATCAGCTGATGAGAAGAAGCTATACCTTATTGATCTCGGTTTAGGTATATTCATCTCAGTTATCTCTTCCCCTTTAAATGTATATTCTTCCCGGGGTGTCAAGCAGGGGTTCATGATGGTTAACTGTTAGTGTTTTCTTCTTCTTCAACTGATCAGCTTCAAGATGGAAAGACACACAGTCTGGTCAACATGTTGATTATGATCAGAGGCCGGATGTTTTCAGGTGTGTAGATCTTGTTTTAAAATGTCACATCTTACTGCTTATGTTAGGTGTTAATATCTTTGGGTATTTCTTCTATCAGGGGAACAATCAGGTATGCTAGTGTACATGCACATTTGGGCCGGACTGGAAGTCGTAGGGATGACCTTGAGTCATTGGCATACACATTGATATTTCTAATAAAAGGGCGGTTACCATGGCAGGGTTATCAGGTTCGTGTTGTTTTGATTAAGGATTTACCTAATCCATTTTAATTACTTCCTCTGAACTATTGGCTTTTATCCGAACTTCACAGGGTGATAACAAGAGTTTTCTGGTTTGCAAGAAAAAGATGGCCACATCTCCTGAGCTGATGTGTTGCTTTTGTCCTGCCCCGTTTAAGATGTTTCTCGAAGCTGTTACAAATATGAAATTCGATGAGGAGCCCAATTATGCCAAGCTTATATCCTTCTTTGAAAGCCTAATTGAAACCGTGCACTCCTTTGAGACCGATTAGAATTGATGGAGCTCTTAAGGTGCTTTTTATGTCTTTCCCTCTATTATTGGATCGAGTAGATTGTTCAATTGAACAACCTTTCCCTGTCTTTTATATAGATTGGGCAAAACGAGGAAGATTAGTCATTAATTGGAAGAAGATGAACCAAGAAGAAATACGACTAGGTAGTCCTGCTACTCAGTGGATTTCAGTTTACAATGCCCGTTGTCCTGAAGCAGAGGTAAAGTATTGCATTTCTTCTTAAATATAATTTCATTTTTCCTTCTGCTCGTATCATGAACTTCTTAAACATTTGGTTAAATCTCTACTTCGGGATGTTGTTTGTAAGTTTGTAAGAGTGGTTTTGATTTATCAACACTTGCTTTAAGTTATTCCTGTGGTCCGATAATCTCATCATTTGATCGTGTTTTTATTTTCACAATAGCATATTTGGAGACTTTTATTAACCATCTAAAAGCAAATCTATACAATAAATTCTATATAAACAATATCTGATTTCCCCCTTGTTTACCTTTTGAATCATAAGAGCATGAGATGCAAGTATTTTTTTAAAATGTTATTGTTTTTAATTGTTTCACTAGCTTTATAAACATGCCCATGAACTGAGCTGTCTGCAAGTCTAATGGTTTAGGCCATTGATAAGAATGTTTAAACGCTTGTACTCTTTAGTCACTGGTTCAAACTTGACTATGGTCCATTAAAATTAAATTGTCACCCTTTGATGTTTGTTTTGTGGTGCATACTTTGTCCAAAATAACGAGTCATGAAATATAAAATTTCTTTCGGATAGAGTTTGTTCATCTTCTGGTAGTTCTTGAATGGTGTTGACACCTAACGTTCTGTTTATATTGTAGATATCACTACAATGTAGCAGATTCAAGGTTGCGCCAGCATGTAGAAAAGGGTAATGAAGATGGATTATTTATTAGTTGTGTGGCTTCAGCAGCTAATCTCTGGGCCCTGATCATGGATGCCGGAACTGGTTTCTCATCCCAGGTGTATGAATTGTCAACTGTCTTCCTGCACAAGGTTAGAAAATTACACGAAAGCACTATTTCTTGTCGTTTTTGTGCTTGGATCACATGATTTTTTTTCTCTTGTGTGTTTAATATCAATCCGATTTCATCAGGATTGGATTATGGAGCAATGGGAAAAGAACTACTATATTAGTTCAATAGCTGGAGCAAATAATGGAAGTTCATTGGTTGTTATGTCAAAAGGTTGGTAATTTGTATTTTACAATCTAGCCTGGAAGGTCAATACACTTATGTTACTCGGACTCTTTTAAGTTTTCTTGAAATATGAATATTCATTTACCGTTTCTGACACATATCCAAACATGGGTACGAGAAATGATCCTCTAACGACACTTCAAAACATGGTAAAACTTAGAAAAATAGAACATTCATGTGAGACATATACCTAACAATCGCATTCCGGTCCAAGTAACAATGGAGATTCATATGCACCATCTACTTATGAATTATCGACCACTGTAATAAAGTTCCATGACTTTGTAGGGACTCCTTACACTCAACAGTCGTACAAATTGAGCGAATCGTTTCCCTTCAAATGGATAAATAAGAAGTGGAAAGAAGGGTTTCATGTAACATCAATGACAACTGCTGGGAGTTGCTGGGGTGTGGTAATGTCTAGGAACTCCGGGTTCTCCGATCAGGTATTCATTTGCTTTTCATCTTTATGCACCGCCTTGATTTCTCGAAATTAGCTAACTATACTTCATTTTATATTTATTTAAACTGTTCAAGGTTGTGGAACTCGACTTTTTGTATCCGAGTGAAGGAATACACCGGCGATGGGAGAGTGGTTACAGAATAACATCTATGGCTGCCACCGCAGATCAAGCTGCCTTCATACTTAGCATTCCAAAACGAAAAATGGTGGACGAAACTCAGGAAACTCTCCGCACATCCGCCTTTCCAAGCACCCATGTAAAGGTGGGTACTACTTATCTATGTTGTTTGGACTCTATTTTTCATAAAATATTCATGTTTTCGGACATCGATTGAAAAGGCTTAGAAAATTTGAAAATACCTGTGTCGAACACATATTCTGTTTTATTATATATACTTTTGCTTCAATGGAGTTTAATCTTTACATGATTGTTTATGGTCGCAGGAAAAATGGGCAAAAAATCTCTACCTTGCATCGATCTGTTATGGGCGAACAGTGTGCTAATTCTGAAGCATACATCTATGTTTCTCGGACTCGAGTGTGTCGGATTAAGATATCCGACAGGAGTATTTTTCTTTTCCTTTTTTAGTTTTTATGTATTTCGAGGATCCTTCAAGGATCGTATCTTCGTATTCATATCTGATTATACTGGATATGAGTTTCGGATACAATTATTGAAAAAACGAAGACTCGGGGTGACATTTTAGTTTGACTCAGTCCATTAAGGAAAAAAATAATTTAAAGATCAAATTTTGAAAACCGATGAGGTATCATGAGTTTGATATATTTTGGATTGTTCTATTATTAAACTTAAGTGGGAAATCGGTGTGAAATTTTAAAAATTCAACTTCCTAGAACTCGATCTAAATACGCACGTTATATAATATTACAAGTTTATAAATCAGATTAATGTTTTAATTAAGCATTAGTTGGTTGATTGTTTCGATTAATTTTGTATTTTAAGAAAAATCATAAATTAGCCTAATGAGTACGTTTAAATCATTGAACTGGATTTCGAGTACTAAATTTTAGTTCATGTTTGAAAATTACATTAAAATTTTAATTTGGTATTATAAGGGTTTATATATATTTGAGACTATATATATATAAGTAATATTTGTGTATGGATTTACAAGTAATATGTTGATGAACATTTGGATGGTGATTAAATCATGTTCAAATAGTTATATTGATGAGTATATTCAAATATATAATAACGTAAATTAAAATAAATAAAATTCTTGTATAATAAGAATTGTTCTGAAGTTCAATCCCTATTAAGACTTCATTGTCGGTGATTAAACATCCGTTATGTGGATGAATTTAAGTATAGAGATGTTTATTTTTCATCTGGGTCATATCTTGAAACACCCAAGCTATTAGTTTGGTATATCCCATCCCTACAAAACACAACTAAAACCAATTGGTAAATGTAGTTGGTGAGGCACCGTTAGACTATGTTATGCCATACAATAATATGCCCCAAACCAATGCATAGGCATCCCTTTAAGAACAAGATTCCTCCCATTTCTTTCCTCCGGTTTTCTTTACATTCTTAAATCCAATCTGCCATCAACAGTAAAAAGAAAAAGCGGGTTCTCCTTTGTCAATGATGTAAAAGGAGAAATGTACCCTCTGAGGTTGTGGTTGATATTCTTGGCAGTTTTAGCAAGGGTATGTTGTTGCGTGGAGGATGGCATGCTCATCCGATATAGATGGCGATGGCACTTGCAATGGCCAGTGGGAAGTCTTTGTGGTTTGAATTTCCCATAATCCTCAGAAAACTACATTGTCATGGTCAATGATAAGCAATAATTCAGTTCCAAGAGAGTATGTTGAAATAGTTTATTTTTTCTCTAGGTTGCTGGTTTGAATTTCTCTTGCTTGGGTTTATTTTCCTCTTGTTTCTAACTTTCATGTTCTTGAATTTCTGGTGGTTCAGAATGAATTCTGGGTATTTGTTGACATGGCTAGTGGGAGGGTATTTGTGGAGGAATCTCAAAGAATTGAAGAATGGCCAAAAAGTTAGCACCTACCAAACATCATTTTAGAATAGAAAATGAAGCTCTAGATTAAGATTCAAAACACATATCTACAAAAGATAACTGCACGAGTCCAGCATACGGTTTACCAGATATGGTATTTCGACAGAAGTAAATAGCCGAAGCTCAGAGCAACATAGCAGAAAAGTATTACCAAACTACTGAATACAATCATAGATATAAAAGTATAAATCCACATTCTTTAACTTTCTTTCTAACAGAATTTCCCTTTGTATTAGATTTCAGTAGAACAAACATATGTACAAAATCATAGTTCATGTTGCAGGCAATGGTATGAAAAACATTTAATTTAGATCAACTTGAAGCTTGATAGACATGTATAAAAGTGTAAGGAGGGCACCGTGAGGGAGTGGAGCATATCTTGCAAGATTGGAGCCGACCCACATGGCTACAACCACCAGAACAACCACACTGCTGCTGTTTTTTCCGCAAACCCAACTTGCAATGAAAGACATAAAGTCAGCAAAACCGCCTCCCACCTAAAAACCACGCGATTACATAACCAATCTTATAGCCAGCATCCAAACTTCTTATCTAGGAGAGCCATTAGGCTGCAAAAGGTAAGAGAAAACCGAGATCCAAATGTGTGCAGTAAGAACAGAGTTATGAAAGCGGATTTTATAACTTCTATAAAAGATCCTCTCTCTTGTTGCAAGTTTTCTTCTTCATCCTCTTCATCGGTTTCTTCGTAAAAGGAAGAATACCCTTCGTTTACTTTATATCGTTTTCGGGATCTTTCTTCTTGCATTTTTTGAGTTCCTCCCACCTATGGAGCCTAACCCCATCTTCAAAATTAGGACTATGGTTCCATTTTCCTTTGTAGGACCTCCCAACATCCTCTTGAAATGTAAGTGCCCGATCGTACCGAATCCTTGTTACTTCATTAGATAATACCTGTTCGGAATTGAAAAGTGTCAAATGGAACAGGAAGCTAGTACATCAGAAGAAGTATATCAGAATTTCGTGTCTAGTATAAGTATTTCACGGCCTACAAATCCATCATTACAGCCCAAGCAGGAGCAAATTCATGATAAGAAACTAAAAGTAACTTGTGATCGTACTTAAGGAACACAAAGGAAAGCATTGAATTAGTAATCCAAACGCTCTTTCACTTCTTGGCACTCTCTCCCCTTTCTCTACTTCCTATGAAGCTCATCACTTGGTGTTATTGACCCCAAGGCAAGATCCCAGGAAAGCAGATCCAGATACAATACCACATTCCTGCTCGCAAAACCCACACTTTTTGCTTCTCAACTCAAAATTTCTACCAACATAAGTTAAAGAGTCTCAAATATTCACATTTCTGTACACTATTACACGATCCCACCAAAGAATTGCAGAGAACCGATGTCTTTGTTCCTACATGTACCCCTACTATACAAAGATTTTTGCTCATTCAAAATTCATACTTAGCTCCTCTCAAATATAAAACAAAGATCGTGTCAAACTTGTATTAACACAAAAATTCAGAAAGTAATGAATCAGGAGATAACAAGGATAAAGGAATTCTCACTTCATAAGCATGACGGATAGTCATGAATACCTCACTAGCCCGTGAATCTTTGCTAACATCGGGATGATACTGAGATCAAAACATGAAGCAAAACAACATTAATTTCATAGGCACTTCTTAACTAGAAAGACACGATATTCTTGAAATGCAAACTCGAAATCAAGTATCATGATCTCTAACTCTATCCAAAGATTCAAAGAAAGACTTTAAAAAAAACCTTTATAGATTAAGATAAGATTCATTTCGAAAGTAGTATCCAAGAAAATTACTAGTGTTATGAAAAAATCTTAAATTCAATATCTATGTCTATAAATTTCCTTCACGAATAATATAATAAGTTCACGGTAAATCATAGAGCTACAAAAAATAAAATCATTTCTAGCTCACACTCGAAAGCGGTATCGATACATGAAATTTTTCGACATTTAATTCACAGAATCAATTAAAACAAAAAATACCGTAAAATCAATTGCAGAATAATAAAAAAACAAAGCATAAATTGATTGAGTTAAAATAAATGAAAACGGAAAACAACAAAAAAATTATTACCTTTCGAGCGAGAAGTCGATAAGCTCGCTTGATATCAGCAGAGGAAGCATTCCGAGCAACGCCGAGTACTGTATAATGGTTTGCTCGCCGTTGATTCCAGTCGCTGGTGTAAACGATGATGATGGCGGTGGGACCCAACGGTCTCGGCGTTTGCGCTGGTGGTGATTTATGGGTGGCGCCAGTTACCGTTGAACGGAGAAGCGGATATGGAAGGGCTGCCGCCGTTGGCGACGAAGGAGGAGGAGGGAAACCCGTGGATGGGAGTGGGCCCACCAGAAGGTGCGACTGCATTATGGTTAATGGTTTTCGAACCATATGAATCCATGTATTTATTGGTGGTTTATTTTACTTTTTGGAGTTGAGTAACTGGCGGGAGAGTGGATGTGGTGGTATGTCTCGGGCCCAATTCGGATCCATTCTTGGGACTTTTTGACCCAATAATTACTGCCTAGACCCAATACATAGTGTACTTCCGTATTATTTTATTACATTTTCTGGGTCCTTTTGCAAGGTTTTCATCCTTTTGGGGTCGTCGGAACTTTCTTGCTGGCTATTGTGTTGAAGCGGTTAGTTATATTTAATTGTTTAAAGAATCTATGAATTTGAAAAAAAAATCATGAATATTAGATTTCTAGGTCTTCTATTACACAATTTACGCTCCATTTTGCTTCGGATTTTAGGCATCTAGAATGAACACTTCTTATTGTTCATATGATGTTAACAATTCTGGGTTTATTTGTTTGCATGCATATATATAGAGAATCTAAAGATGTGGACGGTCGGGAATTCAACCAACGTATTTTGGCAAGAATGCTCGCTCCGGAGGATCGAAAAGCAAACTCCTTTACCAAAAGAGTCGGGTTGTGTGGATTAGGTTTATATTAGCTATTAAACACTATACCATTACTGTGACTTCGACAACTTTATAGAGGTTATGTTAGGCTATCTTTCTAAACTATCATTTCCAGATTGAAAATTTATCCGACAGCATAATGTTACGAAGTCCCAAGGTCAAAATCCCTAAAAAAAACACTACACTCATGTGTTACAAGTCGACATTTTTTCTGATAAAATACCTTAAAAAAAAGGAAGCCTAAGCTAAGGCCTAAAACTCCTGAGAAGCAGATCCTATTTCACCCTTACCCTTCCCCATTTTCTTGGGAAGAAGAGTTTGATGAATGTTGGGTAAAACACCTCCATTTGCAATGGTGACTGACCCCAAAAGCTTGCTTAACTCCTCATCGTTCCTCACTGCTAATTGGATATGTCTTGGAACTATTCGATTCTTTTTATTGTCTCTCGCTGCATTCCCAGCAAGTTCTAGAACCTGAAACAAGTAGATTGCAATCAAAATTAGGTTTAGAAAAAAAAATACACCCAAATAATAACATTAACACACCCAATCGATTTACATTAACAACTCAACCAAAACAATGTTTTTTTTCCTTTCAGAAACAAAATCCTTTTAAAACCCACCTCCGCAGCAAGGTACTCGAGAACGGCAGAGAGATAGACGGGAGCTCCAGCGCCGACACGCTCGGCATATTTCCGGCTTTCAAGAACCTAGCGATCCTTCCCACGGGAAACTGGAGACCAGCCTTGTGCGACCTTGAAACCGACTTCGATGACTTCGGCTTCCCTCTTCCTCCTTTGGTTGGTCCAGCCGTAGAACTCATTTTCAAATCCCTAACCCTAAATTTTCTATGTAAAGATGATTCAGTGATAGGTCAAAAGCAGAGGCTTGATTTTAATGGAACGCTGTGAAGGAATAGCTGCGGTGTATTATATGTAGCAGTGTTTAAAAGAATATGATCGGTGAAATGAATACTCACGAGGACCGCCAACGTGGCGTCGGATTTTTGGATTTTCGCGGTTCTTTGGCGGGATATTATCTTGGTTCGAGGACAAAACGCTGCCGTACAGAAGCGTGCCAATTATTTCCAAATGAGCTATTTAAAAGGAGCCCAAAGTTTTGCCCAAATCCATATCTTATTTTTGGGGCTTTTATCATTCATAAGTTTCCATTTTTAGGGCCATAAATAAATTTAATTACACTATTAGGCCGTGGTTTTCATTGAACATTCGTACGTAGTAGATCTCTGATTGAATGGTTTGAAAAATTACTAGTAGTTTAAATATTGTATTATAAAAAGTTATTTTTTATATTTAAAAAAATTAAAACTTTAACTTTTGACACTTGAAAAATGTCTTTTAAAGTAAATTATTTATTAACTATTTGTAATATTATTTTTTAATCTGTTGAGATAAAAGATCGAACAACGTTAAATCTATATATTGTATATGATTCATTTTATCTTGATCTCGTTTTATTTTCTTTCTACTTATAAATTCTTACACTTGTATTTTATATGGCTAGAGCGTTACGATTAAATTAGAATCAATTATTATTATAATATTATAAATAATTATATTTAAATTTGAATAGAACTCAAACATATATTTGATTCAACTCAAATTTCTTACACTTTAATATGATTTAAAAAAAATAAAATAGAATGATAAAATGATATTTATAAAATTTATTTTTTCATTCAACTTGACTCGATCGAATATATTCCTAAATAGAGGTGGTTCATAATTTATATATACATAATAATTCCTATCATTTTGTATTAATCATGTAAATTTAAACATAATACAAGAGTAATTTAATAAAATTGTTTGTATTAAAATATATTAATTAAATTTTAAATTCAAATACGATGATGGGAACCTAAAAAGGACTAGAGGTGCTTTGTAATAACAATAATATTAGGGAAACCTAAAATAGACCCCAACGATGCCATTTGACAGCCAACTTAATAGACAATGACAGCCTATACATGCGCATACTGGTTGCTTGGCTTTTGCTTCATGACTCGTTTCTCCAATAATACACTATAAATGATAAGATCATAGCAGTGAGTTAAATGGAGATTAATTTAATTAATTTAATATAATATATTTAAATAATATTAATATAAATCATATAAAACGAATAACTTAGGAGCATAGCTATTTTATTAATTAATTAATTTATTGCATTCATTAAGTACGATAATAGCAAAAGTTTCTAAATATTCTTACAAAGTACAATCAAACTGGGATGGGCCTCAGGGGCCTGGGAAGTAACGTCTGTAGAAACGACAAAAGCCTAAATTTGAAACGGCGTCGATTCCGCCCTTTTCTTTTCCCGTTATGGTGTGGCATCATCTCCGTGGTTATTATTGGAGATCTAACGGACTCCGTTTGTCCTCACGTGACTTGGCTTCGGCGCACGCCCGGTAGCTTTTGTCCTCCTCCGTTCCCATTTTTGTTTCTTTCTCCAAATAAAATAAAATTTAAAGTTTTTTTAAAAGAAAATTTTGTTATCATTAATTTTCTCCTATTTATTAGAACGAGGCTCTTTTGTTTGATACGATAACTCTAAACAATATAATACTACCAATGTGATAGGTTTTATCAGTAAAATGGTTCCTATATTATATCTCAATTTTTAAATTGATCCTTAAATATAATACTTGGCGAACCCGAGACACTTGAATTGGGTAGCTTCTTTATGTTTTCGACCAACTCAATTTTTGTTTAAAGGTTTTACCATGCAACAATATAATACTAATATAATATATTTTCATTTAAAATTTAATAATTCAATAACTGATTTTGTTTGAAATATATGTACTCGAGTGAGTTTGAAATTTAAGCTATGTTATTTTCGATTCATATTACCAACTAAAATTTTGAGATATTTTCAATTATTTTTTCTTGTAATGAACTCATACAATGTCTTTTAAGATATATTTTTATTTTATTTTTTAATATTTTTGTAAGTTTTTGACGAGAAATAAAAGAGATGTTACTTATAATTTAATTTAAAATTAAACATCAACTAATATTTTATTTTAATAAAAATAATTTTATCAATATATTTATTAATATTTAATTAATTCATATTACCAACTTAATCAAATACTTTTGAAATGTATACATGATAATCAACAGATTCAATTTATAATTGTAGTTATTTCAAATTAATAAAAAAAAATAGTTTGCAACTTACAATAAAACAAGATGCATGGGACCCACAAAACAGTAATCTTTCATCCTCTCAGTTTGTCTTTGTCATATCTCGTGTTCTCATCCACACCAGGTATAATTTAGTATTTCTCCATTTACATATTCTAATGTACGCCATATGTTTCCTATCCTTCACCCACACCGCACATCGCACACTTCGTATAATAACCTCCGTGCGAATTTGATTGCTCTGCTATTTTATGAATCATTCACTCTCTGTTTCTTTATTTTCTTATGAACTTAGTATAATTAAGCCAAAAAGAAAAACAACGAACAATATCTTGGTATTGAGTTGAGCAGCAGAAAAGGGGGGAAAGAGGATATTTGGAGTGGAAAATGGAATAAAAATAGCATCTTTATTGTTGTTGTTGGTTGTTCTCTTTTCTTTTTTAAAAATGAGTTTGGTTTGTTAAATGAAAGTGTGTGTTTTTGGTTTGTTCTTCAAGAGGATCGGTTTTAAGCTTTGAGTTTTTGTTCTCAAATCTTCGAGGGGGAGGGAAATGGCTAGAAGTAATGGAGTCAACGTCAATGAATGCAAGGTAAGATTCTTTTTCCTTGTTTAATTTGTCAATTTCTATCTAGAATTGGATGTCAAAGTAAGTTTGAAAATCGATTTTTAACATATTTTCCGGTCCGAGTTTAGCTGATTATCTTGGTTACAGCTGGTAGTCTTATCATGTGTTTCTACTGAAGATCTTCTATTTAGTTTATGGATTATTTTGTTTTTGGCGATTTAGGATCGGAACTGTTTAATTTTTAGTTCATTCCTTTTTGTGATCTTATCTGGGAAATTTGATTAGATTTGAAGATAAATAAAATAGTGAAGAAATCCACTTGTTACTGTTTTGATGGATAGTTCTTTCTTGAAAATTCTTTGTGGAAATTATGGAGATCTTAGCATCGTAGCATATATTCTTCGTTTGATTTTTTTTCTTTGCCTTTGTCTCTGAATAGATGGTGGTTCCTAAACACGTGGGTCCTCATCTCCAATTTCAAGTTGGCTTACAATCTTCTTCGTCGACCTGATGGCACTTTCAATCGTCACTTGGCAGAGTTTCTCGATCGTAAAGTCCCTGCTAACGCTAACCCGGTGGACGGGGTTTTCTCATTTGATGTGCTCATTGATCGAGGTACGACCCTCCTGAGTCGGATCTACAGACCGGCAACCGCTGAAGACCCACCGCCAAACCTTGCTGAACTTGAGAAGCCGTCACAGCCGAGGTTGTTCCTGTTATTATTTTCTTCCACGGTGGAAGCTTTGCTCATTCCTCGGCTAACAGTGCCATATACGACACTTTATGCCGACGATTGGTAGGTCTTTGTAAGGCTGTTGTGGTCTCCGTGAATTATCGACGAGCACCCGAACATCGATACCCATGTGCTTATGATGATGGGTGGACTGCTCTTAAGTGGGTTAACTCGAGACCATGGCTTCGAAGTAAAAAAGACTCAAAGGTTCACATATATCTTGCTGGGGATAGCTCCGGTGGAAACATCGTGCACCATGTTGCTTTACGAGCCATGGAATCGGGAATCGATATACTGGGAAACATAATGCTTAATCCGATGTTCGGCGGAGAAGAAAGAACTGAATCTGAGCAACGTTTAGATGGGAAATATTTTGTTACTCTACGTGATCGGGACTGGTATTGGAGAGCTTATCTCCCTGAAGGTGAAGACAGAGACCATCATGCGTGTAATCCGTTTGGACCCAACGGTAGAAGTGTGGAAGGAATGATATTTCCAAGAGTCTTGTAGTGGTTGCTGGCTTGGATCTTATTCAGGACTGGCAATTGGCTTATGTTGAAGGGCTCAAAAAGACCGGACAAGAGGTTAAACTTTTGTATATGGAACAAGCCACGATTGGATTTTACTTGCTGCCCAATAACGATCACTTCCATACTGTTATGGATGAGATAAGCAAGTTCGTAGGTTGTGGCTAGAATTTAGTGTAAAAGTTGTGTAAATATAATTTTCTTCATCGTTGTCTGTATCGTCTTTATGTTATTTTCTCGCATCATGATCGTGTTATGATAGATCAAGCTAAACACTTGAAAAGGAATAGCATCCGACAAAATTCATCCCTAAAAGATAGTTTTTTCTTTTTCCGGAGGCAACCCCAATGAGGAATGAAAACGTGCCAGTGCCAGCCATTTGTTGTAAGCTGTTATGATTTGCTTTCATAGTGCTAAAAGAATATTAGCAGCAGCTAAGCTTTTCATAATCACATAAAAAACCATTGTCTATTTGACTTTAATGGACCGACTAAAATGATCATAACTAAAGATGAGAGAGTAAAGTAATTGATATTGCTGTCATTAACAGCATATATTTGGACTTTGTTTGTAGCAACGTAGGGGAACATCCCGGTCGAGTGGAAATAGTTTTATCCCTTTTAAAATTAATAAAACATCTTCGTTCATTGATTATGAGAAGCAAATTTCAGACACTCAAAATCACCTCAACAGCGTTGTGTTTCCATCCGGATATAATTTTTTCTCTATAAATTTGATGATTACGTAATGTATTATTTAAATAGATGGCCAATATAAATACTGAATACAAGCTATATTTTTAAATTAAATAAAGAGAGTGAATGGTGGGTTGATGAATATTTAATTTGGGCATGGATTTTATTGTCTGTGGAAGATTTCCAATTCATACATGGTTGATGGTAGAGATGAGAAGACCGTGGGAAGTTAATTTCTTAAATAATAAATAAAATATATTTATAATATTTCAAAAGACTGATACTGTTTTCTTAAATTTGTTTTTTATTTCGATTCTGATTTTTTTTCATATAATTTTGTTTAGACGGTCGTAAACTTGAATTTTGAAATAAATTTAATTATAAAAATGAATAAGATCAAAATAAGTTGATTTTAACTTTTTTTATCATCCTTAATTAGCGGCTAAGTTCATTGACCAACATTGGTGCATGTGTATCCATTTTAATTTTTTTTCTGAAAATTGTCCTCTTGCATGGTTAAAGAGCTGTCTCGACCTTCATTAAAAACACATACCAGCCTAATTATGTCGGCTGAACGTATCTTAAAATTTTATAAATTCATATTCTTTTTCTTCTAAATTTTTAGAAGTTTACATTCTAACATAAAAATCTGTTCATCTCTAATTATGTCAAAACGTATCATTTACTGCACTCCTTATTTATTTTATTTTACAAAAGTTGATTGTTCAAAAAATGTCACTCAATCTATGAGGTATCATTGTCTTTGAGTTTGAAAATTGAAACAATGATAGATCGAAGAGGTATTGGAAGACACCCATCACACGACTTAAATTTTATAATTTAGATATTTTTTTCATATTTTTTATTAATTAATTTTGCTCATTTTAATTTATAATATAATTTCCTAGCATTGGAATTCACATATTCTTTGTCATGGCTTAAACGCCGGACGTAATACAAGCTTAAGCTCAAAAGCAGACGAGCCATTATAGCTTAGACACCCTACTAAAACTGCAACAACACCAACAAAGATTAAAGAAAAAAAGAAGAAGCTTTCCAACAGCCAAAATCCCCAGTTTTTCTCTGCAGATGATTATATAGGTCTTTCTGAAGTAACAGATTACACGGGAATTGAGCCACCAGCAGTCAAGATTTGTTGTTCAAGCTAAAATTTAAAAAAAATGGAACAATCAGTTTTCAACATGAACTTGAAACACAGATTTTGAGCTTGGATAAGAACATTACCTGGAACATAGATTCGAGCTTGGTTTTAACAATTGAATACTCGTGCTTCACTTGTTGCAAACAGTTCAGGCATCTATATATATAACACGTCCAGATTTCCAAGTTTGAATAACTATTTAACTGTAAACGTAATCTAATATAATGACCAAGGCGTGATACCAACTCACCCTTCAACGTTCTGTGCTTCGCAGTTGTTTCGGAAGACGATGCAGAGTTTCCGAACTCTTTGAGCACCAATGCTACAGGTTATACAATAATTAGTTACAGAACTTATGAAACGGTTCTACCAGGTAAACAGCAAAAATCATGGTGATACATGTGGTTAAAACAGTGAACTATGGTGGTAAAAAATGGGTTTTACTTTAACCATTGATACATACATACACACATATATAATGCATGTGGGTGTTTTCATGATGGCAAACAAGATTAACCCAGAATAGAAAGTAAAAAGGTAAGGGAAATACCTGGAGCTGCTACCTTTCAACTGGTGAACAAGAGCATCTATCCTTTGAAATCTATGATCTGCTGCTCTCTAAATTAAAACATCAGAAGCAATAATCAAATCACATTGAGACATGGAGAAGTGTCAAAATCTGTCAAGCTATGGCAGAAAATAGAATCCTGGTCCAGAATAGTTCAGTTCAAAACAGAAGGAAAAAAATTTTAAAATTGTTTTCCAAGCAAAGTTCCTCACTCACAGTGCTTTACTCAGTTCATTCAGCAGTCTCTCAGAATCTTCAAAGAAAAGGGACAACTTCCACAACAAAATCTGGGTTGTTCTCATCTTGAAGTTCTTGAAGCTGGGGTGAATTGTTCATCCAGGAAACCCTAATCATAAAACAAAGAAATAAAAACCCAGACTTTCTTGAATGCCAAACAGTTTACTAATACTGTAAACAAAAAACTAACCTCGTGATAGAGTGAGGTTCTGTAATCAACCAACTGCCTTTGCAACTGAACCAAATCCATTGCAGCTTTCCTTCTTCTTCTTTAAGATATATATTGTAGGACTTAGAGAAACTATATGTATATACGATTTTGTAGGGTTAAAATGAGTGGAAAACTGAGACAGAAATGGATATTATAGTGTTAGGAAGTGGAGTATGTGAAGTCACACTTTTCCTGTTTGTTTCTCTCTCCCTCTAGTAATTTTTTTCCTGAGAGTGTCTCTGTTTCCTCTGTTTAACCTCTCACCACCATTTATGACCTTGAAAACTGCATTTTGTATGTATGCATGTATGTATATTTAAAGCACCAGAAGATACAAAACTTTATGCCACTTACCACATTCATCTTCCCCATCTTTCTTTTGTTCTTTGAGTAATTATTGCTCTTTCTTTACATCACTTTCTTCAATTGTTTATTGTTGTTTTCCTGTACAAAGTGGCAAGTGTCAACTAGCCTAGAGGATATATGGAATTACTGCCCCCCAACAACTCCTTTTAAATTGTCTTTTACACCAAGTAATATCAAACATAACATGATTGAGGTCTTGATATATTAACGTGTTAGAGTTTATGGTTCGAATTTTGTTTGATCCGATCAATCGTTGTTATTATTGGATCTATTATGGGTTTGAATGCTTTGGAATGAATTGAGGACTTTGTCCCTCAGCCTAGATTATAGACATTGAAAAGACTGCAAACAAACTCCTTTTTGACAATTTTGCAAAGACTAATAAACATGGTGTGAAAGTGAACACACTTTTTTCAAGCTAATTTTGCTTAGAAAATGGAAGTGATTGTAAAAACCATGTTCCATGTTTTGAGTGAGATATTTGATTTTGGGTGATGTTTTGTCTCTTCTCAATAATACTAACGACAACAATAGGGCTATTGTTTTCAAGAACAAAATGACTCAACTCTTTATTCTTTACCTTACCTACTCTCATGTATGCTTGAAGTTTCTTCCCCATGATATATTATATAAAATACCAATCGTTTTTAAGAATCTTATCAAGATTCAAACTCATGATTTTATTTAAGATATCTAATATTTCATCTCACTAAATCAATTAATTATCGATGATGATTCTTTCCGACCCTCTTTTATCCTTAACGGTGATGGTTTTACAATTGACTATCGTTACCACCATAGTATTTTTTTTAACTCAAAAAGCCGGTTGTAATTATTATTAAAAACGACCGTTGTAGAAGACCAAGTCAACTGCCAAAACAAAACGTTTCCAACAGCAAAAATAACTATTCAGCTCTAACCTACCCACAAATTAAATGAAAATATTAAAACATAAAAATAAACCAAACAACCGGCTAATAGTCTCCCCTGCACTTGATGAAACAACGATGGAACACCAGGGAAACAAGAAAAACAGATAGACCCTAAGAAACAGATACAGACAGTCGGTAGACCCAGCTATGGAAGTTCAAAACACCGCCTGTCTTCCGCCGCCTGTACCATCACTCGACGGGAAGCCTCTGTAACCCATAATTGATCTTTATTTCCAGCCGAAGAATCCTTTGCAAGGAGGTGAGTCGCAGTATTTTCAGACCTTGGAATGAACTGGAACGTCGCTGCATGTAGGATAGCTGCCAAACGTTTCCCATCTCAGACCCATGCACCCGCTTCAGAGAAGTCGGGCTCTTTCCCTGCTAAATTTTTGGATGATCGTACGAGAGTCCCCTTCAAACACCACCTGTGAGAAGCCCAAATCCTTGGAGAGCTGGATCGCATGAACAGCAGCGACGGCCTCAGCAACAAACACAGAGGTAACCTGGCGGATCCTTTGCCCGGAAGCTCCTACAATGTGTCCCGCGTTATCCTTTATTACCAACCCTGACCAGACTTCCTTTTCCTTTTGCGAGAACTGGCGTCAAAATTGGCCTTCACTATTGGTGCATTCGGAGGAGTCCATCGAGCTTTCACCAGAGACGAAGAGGGTTGGACGCATGCATTTACAATCACATATTCCTTGCAATGAACGTGGATGAAGGTAGTTAGCTCCTCACACAACGTTTTGTTATGGTAAACTCGAATCGGTGCAAATAATTTAAATTTAAATTTATTAATTCGTCAAAGTAACATCAAATTTAAATTTATTTTCTAACAATATAAGAACAACCAAGACATGTCAGTGCAAACTCAATTGACAATTAATGGTTTTCTAAAAAACTTATCATGTGTCATATTTTTATTTGAAAATATTTTTTAACAAACATAACAAAATTAATCTTAAAACGATTGTAAAATAAAATATTAAACATTGTAACAAAAAAATTAAATATTTAAAATAAAAAAATATAATATAAACACTTGTTTTTATATGTATTGACTAACAAATCCAGATCGGATACTGCAGAGACGAGATGACTCTCCCAATCCAGTTTGCTCCATTCATAAATGTCAAAATTCAAACCTCTGACCTTACTCAAAGAATCTAGTACCGGTTGTAACAATATTTAAACATACAAAGAACACATACACTACATTGATCCATTTTTTCTTTGAAGAATGAAAATAATGTTAGCACAGAAAATACAAGTCCTCACAAATCATTTGTAATCTTATCAAATATAAATTTACAAAATGTATCGGAAGGAAGAAAGCAGAGCATTTGCCCTTAGCAGCACAATAAGCCAGTAGTCAAGATATACCGGCTTAACTAAAATACAAGTGTCAAAAATATATATTTTTTTTTATCATTTAGATGTAAAGTTAATTTTAATTAAAATAAGTATTTAATGTTTCATTCGAATTGTCAACGTCCATTAAAAAATTCTATCAACCTAATGATTGTCTGACGTATTAGATAAAAATCAAAAATCAATCAGTAGTTTTTGTATGAAATTCTTTAAAATGATAATGAAATGAAATACGAGACGTATATTTTGACCAAATAAAAATTTAGACAACTAATGAGGGAAAAGAGAGTTGAACAGGTGTTTTTTAATTAAGCCTATTATCTGGATAAATCAGTCAGTAGTTTTATAAATCATCAAGTCACACTCCTTGTTTCGTGTGAGTGAACCCTGGACGGCCGAAAGAACCTGAAAGTTCACAGTACAAATAATTATGAAGGCAACAGCCACTCATTAGGGAAGGTTACCGTCAGGTTTAAGGTTCGATCGATAATGGAAAGATTGTATATTATATAAAGGAAGCAAAATTTTAGAAGCTACGTTTTCAGACTATGATGCATCATGTATAAGAAGTGTGAATGACTAATAATGGCTTTTGATACTTACCTTCCTCGGAGAAGGCAAAAACCCCCCAAACATATCATCGTTGTCACCTTCTTCCTCAGATTTTCTTTATCACAAGGACTGATGCTGTTGTCAACATCTGTAACAATGTTCTTCGGTTCAGGATGTGCACCTGAGGGTAATGCTGTACAGTAGTCGTCTTGAAAAATTGATCAAAATCCCGCGATTCATTTGATGGTCCCTCATCTAACATATGCATACTCAAATCAGATCGGTTAGAACTGTGTGTTGAAGCATCACTGGTTCCGTCGCTATTAGGAAACTGAACCTCTTTTGTAACGGTTCTTCCACCAGATAGCGAACCACTTGTTAAAGATGACATATTGGTTGAGTTACCATCTTCAATGTGACAAACACCCCTTTTGGTTGATTAAAAGAAACTGAACCAGCATCTTTGTTAAGAGTGCTCTGGTTAAGCATAGCTGATGCAAAAACATAATTCTGTGCTTTTACCCCCACCCCATCCTTGCCGGATTGAATGCTGGAAGGATAAGAATTCCCCGTTGATCCTGGTTGAAAAACAAAGCATAATACAAGTTGGATCCATAAGTATATTGGATGATATCTCAAATTCAAAATATTGGCATACTATTATCTGAGTTTTACTGAGCTAGGTGACATCAACTTAGAGTGAGAAATAACAGTGACTTGAGAGAATCTTGCTTTGGCATCTTCAGAAGACATTGGATATTTTTTCCCTTGGGAAAAAAAAAGGAAATTGTGAAGGAAAATTCATTTAGTTATACAGTATAACTACCATTTAGAAATTAGAATAATCAAAACCAGATGGCACAATTTAGAAATTACCTGTTGTTCCATTCAGGTCGAAGACTGTGAAAATGCTCAAAACAGGCAATAATCCTTCTGTCTAATTTCAACCTCATGAGCAGGCATCTGTTCTATTTCAATTTCTCCACCAGACTGATCTGTGGTGAAATTATGCTCCTTGAACCCCACAAGCCTCATGTACGGAGTGGCACCTAGGAATATACATACGAGTTGTAAGTAAAATGGGTGATGAGAATCTCATGGCCTTAAAAATATCTACCTTAGAGTTCTGCCAGACCGGTATCTGCACTTCTGCGTTTGAAAGATACAAGTGAGACTGATATTGGGGCTCTGACAGGTCCTTTTGCCCAACATCATTATCTTCAGAATCAGAAACATCCATCGTCATCTCTAATGTGTCTTTCTCCCATGAGTCATTCCAGAAAGATATTCCTCTCTTTCTGGCCAATCATTCTTCGGCACATCCCATGCTTGCAATTGCATAGCTTCAACCTTCACCGGTAACTCCTCATCATGTACCTGAGGAGCAGAGTCTGGTCGATTCTTGAAGCATTTTCACCTGCCTCTCCCCTAAATGAAGGCAATAGCTTATATTGAACAACATGACCGGAAGGAGTGTAAACTAATAGGTGCTCCAAAATATTTGTTTCATTTGAGCTCGTTGCACATCATTTGGTAAAGAATTATGAAAAAAACGGCAGAAAAAGCACTAGAGGGGAAGGAGGCCATCCCAGCAGCAGCAGATGCAGCATTGGTAACTGTATTAAGCCATGAGTTACTGTTTTTTATCTACTAACAACAGAGAGGGTAACAGTTGGTGGTGGCAAAGAAAATCTTTGAGAGTTTATCACGAAAGATGGAAAGACAACCAAGAGAGAGAGACAGCTGGTGATAAGATGGGCCCATCAACATGAGAATTCTGAATTTGGAGAACATTCTCACCACCAAATGGGGAAAGAACAAAAATATGGCAAGTACCCCGAGATGAAACAATGGCAATCCACTGACCGTAAGCGGTAAGGACAAAAACAAATATCTTGTATTACCTGCAAAACAAAACAAGACAAATTATAGATAGGTAGTACACAACAGTTTTTTGAAGGTAGAAGGTGCATGAACATACAGCTGATGTCATGCCACGATGAAGCTTGTAAAGACGCACATGTGACGAGCTCCGATTATAGTCTTGAGTGCCAGGTCCATTCTTTGTCGTTGATGGCATAATTCGAAAAATATTTATATTGTTCCCATGAATCGAAGCTGTAACTAAAAGTTTCCCACTAGGATCAAAACCAGATAGCACATGTTTCCTTTCAAAACATGTAAGATGATAAAATCCTAAATCTATACTTATATGTTCATCTTTTATAATTAGGTCAACATTTTCATGCCTATGGTAATAAGAATTCTAAACACCAATGAGCAATATTGTCTCATTCGATACCTCTCTGAGAAATTCGACCTTGTGCATGGATCTCGCATTTAAAAGAAATCCAAGCATGTAGGCAAAGATAAGAATGGAAACATTCCACATCGAGGTGGAATTAAAGTGTAATGATCATGTATGTAACTCGGGTACTCTAACAAAAGACAGGAGAACCAGAACCATCAGGAACAAGATCTTGATAATATTTCGACAAAGTTCTATAGCCCATGTCACTCAGACTGATTAACAGCAGCTAATTGCTTACTAGATTCAAAGGCATATCAAGCCACAAGACTCCCACTGCCGGGTGAAGTCGATGGAGTAAGATTCTGTGGACTCAGACCACCTTTATTGGACTGCAAAGGATTGCTTGAAGCATAAATTAATAAATTAAGAATCATTGTAACAAAAATATTATGAAGTGGGTACAATAGAACATTATTCTCCTTTAAATTAAATCTATTCTCCATTTATTTCATCTATAAATCTTTCCCTTTTCATGTTTCCTTTTTGTTTTCATTTAATTACCAGATTCTATTCCCCATCTATAATTGTGTAACCATGCAATCCCATTCTAAACTTTCTCTTGAAGAAAAGTAATATGAAATGATTTTCATAATTGATTTGAGTCTAATATGTATCGTATGAGTTATATTCCCATGCATCCTAGAGTTTGTTTAAACATATATTACTTTATATAAAAGTCTATATTTATTGTCGGTTTAAAATTCCGTTAATCCTTGATTAACGAGGCAGAGCTTGACCTACATCGTCTGCCTTCAACCTCGCTTGATCTATAGGTTAGTTCTTCTTTCTTTACTTTTAATTCTTTAATCACACATAAAACAAGTATTAAGAAAAATATTATGTTTGCTTTAATGTGATTACTGAATAAAGTCGTGTATTTATATTATTATTAATTTTTGTTGTTTGTTTTTTCTAGAGTATGTTAGATAGATGAGATGATTTGGTTTGGTTTTGAAAAGATAACAAGTGAAGGTGGCATTAAATCAGTGGGCAAAAAATAAACAAGAAGCCATTGTCAATGCTAGCCTCACCTCGACACTTCTAGTGTCGTTGTGGGTCCAAAATCATTGAGCAAAATGGTCTGTTATGAACAAATCATTGCTGGCAGCCATTTAAGGACAAAACTTATGACCAATTTCAATTAATCAAAAATTTATACGAATATGATATAAATACAAGTCTTATTGATATTTTAAGCTGACTAGATATTTTAAGCAGGATTTTTTTTACAGTATCCTAGTCATCTGGTTTTATCATCTTACATCCTTTTTTTGAAAACTATATAAATGCATGGCATAGATAGTAAAGCATGTAAACGCTAAAGCGTATGGGCTCTCCTTGTAAGTGCAATTTCTGTAAAAAATTCTTTGCAGAAACAGGATCATAAAATCTCCTTTTGTTTCTTCATCTGGGAGACCACGAGCCTGTAGGAAGCAGCTGCAGAGAAAAAATTGCAAGTGAGAGCAGTTTCAATTCTGTGTTGCTTAAACTCTTTCGTTTCTCTCCGGTGCCGATATCTATGTCCGGCATGTTTTTGGACTAGGGAAAACTGAATATAGCCATATTCCGTACATGGTTTCTTTGTTTTTCAGGTTAAGGGCTCGAGGGTGAAGTTTCACTAGGAAAGTGAACATGGCCGACTCTCAGGATATAGAGAAAGGATCAAGTGACAGCTTGTTTCAGCCATTTATTCAAAAAGATGAAAGGCGACGAAACTCGGACGATAATGGCAGTTTGTTCATGGTTCTTGTCAGCACATTTGTTGCAGTCATGGGATCTTTTGAGTTTGGCTCAAGTGTAGGTTTACCTTGGTCTCATGAATCAACAGGCTTATCGGGTTATTGTTTGTCAATAAATTGAACCTTTTTCGGGGTTTTCAGATAGGATACTCTTCACCTACACAGCAAGCTATAATGGAGGAACTTGGCATGTCCTCTCAACAGGTACATGAACATCTCCATCACTTTGGAATGTTACTCGAACTCGAAAATGAGTTTCATATATAGATATATGCACTAAAATTTTGAATATTTTGTCCTTTTGCAGTTTTCAGTATTTGGATCCATACTAACTATTGGTGCAATGGTTGGTTCAATCTCTTGTGGGCGTGCCGCTGATATGCTTGGCAGAAAAGGGGTATCAATACTTTGCTTTGCTTTGCTTATTTTCACACGAAGATATGACCTTTAAAGATCCTTCAAATATATGAAAAACTTTAAAAATATGAATGTGTCCGTGATTGAGACATACTCCGAATTCTTTGGTTAAACTTGCTATCTCATGTGATTGCAGACTATGAAGATGTCATCAATCATCTCCATTGCAGGATGGCTCATAATCTATCTATCTTTGGTCTGTTTTTATGTTCAAAATTCTCGATTGATTTCTTTAGCAAATCTCACCTCGATAAGTAGCTGAATGAATGAATTCTTTCCTTTTTCCAGGGACCTGTAGCTCTAGATTTCGGAAGATTTTAACAGGATATGGCATTGGTGTTAACTCCTATGTGGTATTATCTTTTAACTTTTGATAATCTAATTGAGATTATGTTATTGTGCGTGTGTACATATTTATCCCTCTTGAACTCCCTGGTTTCGTAGGTGCCGGTTTCATTGCTGAGATAACACCAACAAACCTTAGAGGGGCTTTATTAACTGTACATCAGGTATCGGATTCTTCTTTTTCTCGGAAGTATTCAAGTCGTCACTTGTATGAGGCACATTCGCACCTTCGACCTAATTAACATAGCTTTACGAAATCGATATTTTGCCAGGTTGCCATCGCCTCTGGTCTGCTGGTGGCATATACAGTAGGAGCATTTGTTTCTTGGAGAACAGTGGCTTTAACTGGTAAGTTAGTTTAGTGCATTGTGTTCATGGAAAGAAAATTTTCAAATTAGAAACAATACTTTAGTCCTTTAAGTAGACGAGAAATTCCATTGTTTCATATGGTTTAATTTAAGTTGATTCTTGGTTGCAGGGATGATTCCATGTGCAGTTATGATTTTAGGGCTTTATTCATCCCAGAGTCCCCTAGATGGCTGGTAAGATTAGTTTCTACTGTAAAAGCTATACCTATATACTCACTCGGTGTAAGTACTGGATACGGATACATATTTGACATACCGGTACCGGTATGCAAATGTTTGAATCGAGAATTTTACATGAGCGTCGGAATAAAGAGTCCGAGCAACGTAGAGTACAACTTTTAAAATTTTACACGTTCTGTGCTATACAGGCAATGGTTGGCTGCCAAGATGATTTCATTGCTCAACTTCACAAGCTTCGTGGAGACAGTGCTGATGTTTCAAGAGAAGCTGCAGAAATTCAAGTACTTATTTCACAATTCATCGTATTATATCTTCTCATCCTTACTTTGGGACCCATTTTGAGTTACTTTTTTCCATAGGATTCTTTGGCAACTCTTCATCGTCTTCCAAAGGCCACTGTTGGATTTGTTTCGAAAAACAAACTTACGTTTAGTGATCGTAAGTATCGATTTTCAGCGTGATGTTACGATCGTTATTTATGAAATTCAATCCATAATGCATTTCCTCTCATTGAATGGCATACAGATTGGAGTTGGACATGGTGTTCCAACAGTTCTCTGGTTACAATGGAGTAGTTATTATGCAAACCAAATTTTTACATCTGCAGGTAATCTTATTTATTAAACATGCAAAGAGATTGGGGGTCAAATTCGAATACTTGCGATAACGTGAGAGACACGTCCGGATCCGGAGATCACATTTACTTTTTGTTTACATAACATTTCTTTCTGTCTCTCATTCAGGAGTTCCTCCAAATGTTGGAAGTTCTCTATGCATGCTCGCAGATAATTGTTCTTTCACTTGGTGCTGTCATAATCGATCGAGTTGGAAGAAGACCTCTTTTAATGGTACCCAAAGCACTAGTTATTACATATCCATTTCCAAAATTTTTAAATACTCTTTATATCTTATTAAAATTTTAAAAAATTGTTATTCGGATTCGTCAGTTGGATATAAATATTTATACTCGATTTTGTTCAAATTTCGAAACAAATTATAATATATTTGTTTGAGGAGTTCACCTCTTGACGCAATGTATTTTCTTTACCAGAACAGCAATTGGCTTCTGATTGGGGTCCAACGTTCACATAATTGGCATCATGGTAACTGACAAAACCCTTAAACTATTCATACTCCATTTGTTTGTACTCAACTTGCTTACATATTATTTAATGGTGTCAACTTTGCAGATATATATGGGTTCCTATTGTCTTGGATTGGGTGGAATTCCATGGATTTGTAATGTCTGAGGTAAAAAATATTACTCGTTCATCGATTATTCCGAATTCGAATATTAATTAACCTAAGTTGAGATTGTGGTGCAGATATTCCCTCTCCACATCAAGGCATGGCTGGCAGCCTGGTCACTGGTCAGCTGGGGTGGTACTTGGGTTGTTTCCTACACTTTCAGCTCTCATGAGCTGGACGTCCCACGGTAATTAAATTTTTGGATATTTTTTTTCAATTCTTTATTTTTGAAAAAAATGTATTCGAAATAAGAATATGATTTTTCAATATATAAAAAATTAAAATTAAAAATGTTTTATGTACACTGTCTTGACTTTTTTTTCAGGCACTTTTTGGTGTTTGCCACCTTCTGTGCTGCTGCTATTGCGTCATCTTTAAGTTGGTACCGGAGACAAAAGGCCGCACCTTGGAAGAAATTCAGGCTTCTATGGGCTATTCCATTGAATAAAAACTAAGCTCGTATCAAATCGACTTTGCTTTGTCTAATCCAACGAATTAATTTAGAATTACTAGATGTTTTTTTCTCATCATGTCAATCTGTTCAATTAATGATAGATCATGCATTTATTATATATCAGAATTCTATTTCTAATTTAATTATTCCACACTCATTTACATAAATCTAATCATTCAAACAAAAACATAGAAGATAATTAAACAAATGGTAATGAATATAATAAATAACAACCTTAAAAATATGATACTATACTTTTCATCATGAAAAAAGGTTAGCCCCTTCATTAAGTTAATAAGCTTATGTTCATCGTAGTTGCAGAATGAACATCGATCTCAGGTCTGTGTTAAATGATGTTCTTTCAGCTTTCAGCTAGTAGATTGTTGTTTTGCACAATAGCTAGTTATCTGTTTACTTGTAGTTCATTTAGTTCGCGTAAAGGTGACATCGACTAGTTTAAACTTCGAATCTCAATATCTAAATCTTTTCGATTCGATCATAAAAAAAAACATGTTTGATGAGTGATGGTTTATATGGAATAGAATTATACTTTTGGAAGGTAAAATTACGTGGATCGAAGAACTCGTAAATCTAAATTACTTTTAAGAGTGAATATATATTATTAATAATAAAATATTTTCATATAGAGAGTACAAATAAAACTTTAGAGTACATACTATAAATTAATCAACATTAATATAAGAAATTTAGAATTTAAAGTAAGTACTTATTTCCTCAAACACACTTATATTTAGTTATTCAAACGATTAATTCGGTTATCGATCGAACCAAATTAACTATTTCGAATTAATCGATTTTCTTTAACCTTTAATCGAACTGAAATTTATTTGAAATTATTAATGAATCTAATAAATTTTGGTTAATTCGATCATTTTCGAATTAACCGAATTTTTTTTAAATTTCTAATTTATATAATATGAATACTTTTTAAAAAATATAGTTTACAATTAATTTGGACTATATCTAATTATAAAATAAAAAACAACCATTTAGTTTGAGTTTTCTTCAATTAATAATATTGATTTAGGTTTGAAAGTTATTAGATCTTAATTATTAATTGAGTTTTAAAAGATTTGGGCCGGCCTATATATTATATGTAATATATATAAATTTAAAATTTAATTTTGGTTAATTCGATTAACTAAGAGATTTGAAACTGAATTAATTGTTAACCAAATTTTAAAAAAAATATTAACGTTTTTCAACTGAATTAATTAAGTGACTAATCAAATTAACCGAATTAATTAGATTAAAATTAAAAAATGAACACCCTACTTCCACCCCCATTTCACTAAAATCGAATAATTAGTATATTTTCACAAAAGTTCATTTTATATTTTATAAATTTCCATACCTAATTTTTAGTATCGAGACTCACGTCCATCAAAATGACCCAAGGTTTGTATCGGTTGATGAGCCTTAATTTCGGGCCTAGAAAGTAGAAACAAAGTCGATAAGCGGGCTTCAAAACGAAAACCTGAACCTATGGTTTTCACTCCTTCATTGAATCGAAAATTAAGCAGGATAACGAGTAGGAAGATGGAGAATGATGAAAAAATCAAACGGAACAAACCCCAAAACAAGAAAGAAAGAAAACACAAATTGTAATAGGAATTCCATCATATAAAGAAGTTGTTGAAAGCTCACAGATTAAGTCAACCCCGCCATCTCTTTTCACTCCCTCTCAATCTTTTTCTCAAGCGTTCAATTTCATTAAATCCTCTGAGTTCTACTCTCCTCCTCCTCCTGCCCCCAGCTCCACTGTTTCTACCCCAAGGTGAGGCTGTCAATCTTCATAATTCAGTTCAATTTTACCTTAAAGTGTTGTTCTTTCTATTAAATTTGGCTGTATCTTTTGTGGGTATCTTTTTCTCTTTGATTTGGTTGAACCCTTTTGGTCAAGTTTCATTTCCTCCCTTTTTATTTGGTCCACCGACTAAATCTTTTTAGTTTTCGTTTTTAGAATTGAATGTTTTATTGGTAATTTTTTAGTTTCTTAAGTTTAGTTGGACCCTTTTGATCTATTCTTCATGTTCCCACTCTTGGTTAGCTTGTTGAGTTTGGTATGATAAGAAACTAGATTCATAAGATTCTGTTCTGTCGACTGAAGTAGCTTGTAATTTGTCTTTGCAACTTTTGGTTTATTTTAGGCCAACAGGTGAAGCCGATGTGCCTTCTTCTTCAGCTGTCTCTACCTCAGCTTCCCGTGCTGCTGCTGGTTGCTTCATCATTATCGAATTCGTCTCCCAGTCGCAATGCTATCCTTGTCAGCCACAGGCAGGTGATGTTATATAACTTGGCATAAGTGATTTTTATATTGTTGTCAGTACTAGTATAATTCTTCGGTTTTAACGAGTAAATTGTCAGCTAATTTCAGCCATCTATTTGTTTCAACATGACTAGGTAATACATTTCTTTTACAGAAGTTTAGCTTGTGTGGTTCGAGGTCATGTAGATGTGTCATTCGTTCCTTTGATTCATTCTCACTCTGTTTCGTATTATGTTGTTCCTTTGATTCATTTTAAATATGATAGAGCTTCCTGTTATTTTATAAAGTTTACAATTCATTATCAAGGTTAAAATATGTGAACTTTTAAGATTCTCCTGAACACTATTGCTAATAAACTTGTAATCCTGAACTTCCTGAGGAAGAACCTAGCTTGAATAAATTTTGCTATCAGGACAGGAATAGAAAGCCTTAAATAATGGCACTTAGGTTCTTCTACCTTTAAAAATAGCCTAAAATGTAGATGTACTCTCACCTCATGCAGAAGGGTAACCCTTGCTCAAGCACATCAGGAACGTGAGATGGGCTTTTGCAGATATTGTTTGTGACTATTTGCTCGTCAGAACTCATGTGCTCTCTATTTAAGGTTAGAACTACAACAATATCGATTAGTAGCACAATTCAGCAGTTTGTGTAATTAAGCAAAAAATGGGTTATTTATTTGAATTTTCAATCGCGTGCCTCATAAGATATAGGATAAGTCTTACTTGCACTTAGTTTTTGTATCTTGCTCAAGATTTCTATATTACTACCTACTAGAAGAAGGAGCAAATTGACGAACGAAAGTTGGTTTGGGTTTTAGATAAGACATGTTCTTCCAAGTTCTGAGTATATTTAAGAAACTGTAGGTTTTAAGCGACAAAGGGAACCTTGTTTTCTATGAAAGGGACTTGGTCTATTCTTTTATATTCAGTGTTTTCATTGGTAGATCTATCAAAATCCGTGCTTCTGTAATGCATTCAGCTCATTGAGTTGACTATTTGATGCAGTCGGTATCATTGCAGCACCCGGACTACCTATATTACCATGTCAGGGAACTACAAAGAACTTCAAGCTTCGTTGTGTTATGCCATGTTGATTGGTAAATCTTTGTTTTTGTTGATATTCATGCCCTTTTAATGGTTTCCTATTAGTTGAGATTTCAAACCATGATTATGTGCATTCTGACATTATAGATATGGCATTTTATCCCTCTGGCTATGTGTGGTACATGAATTTATCCGTATTTACTTTTTCTCATTCACAACTCATGCAAACAAGTAAAGAACTTTGTTGCTCATTGTTCAGTGCTTCTTTACTGCAGGAGGATGTTGTTTAGCCTTTGCTTGAGGTTACTAAAACAGCGCTGCTTCATGATTGCACTTTATTATGTGGTTGGAGGTATGGTGAAGATTTATCAACGCATTAAAGAGTAATTGTTATACGTTCTTTATGAATCTGAATGGCAATCTGTGACTGCTTCCATTTGTTGCAATAATATTCTTTTCTAATCATTTTAAGTTCTAACCTAGTTAGATCATATTTATTTGTGAATTTTATGTCAAAAGATAAGCCGTGTTGTGCTTATTGACCCCCCCTTTAGACTCTATTTATGCTAGTTTTTTTTCCCGATTTGTAATAGTCAGAAAAAGCCGCTACTTGGACCATAAGTATATGAAAACAAGCCTGCAGACCTCATTCAAGACCAAATGGATACACTAATTTCAAGGGTATTATTTTCTCTTCTTTTGAAGCTTCGTTCTGAAGAAAGTA
Organism: Hibiscus syriacus; assembly: GCF_006381635.1. Taxonomy (NCBI): domain Eukaryota; kingdom Viridiplantae; phylum Streptophyta; class Magnoliopsida; order Malvales; family Malvaceae; genus Hibiscus; species Hibiscus syriacus. The sequence goes on along the minus strand of NW_024062680.1, from coordinate 2,046,682 downwards.
CTTACCGACTTACCGTGTGTCGTAGAACGTTATGATTTTTATTGACTAATCTGCTAAATCCAAATTTGTTGTACTATATTTATTAAATTTTTATTTGGCACGATTGATCTGAAATTAGTTTTACTTGGACCATAAGTATATGAAAACAAGCCTGCAGACCTCATTCAAGACCAAATGGATACACTAATTTCAAGGGTATTATTTTCTCTTCTTTTGAAGCTTCGTTCTGAAGAAAGTACTTACCGACTTACCGTGTGTCGTAGAACGTTATGATTTTTATTGACTAATCTGCTAATCCAAATTTGTTGTACTATTTTATTAAATTTTATTTGGCACGATTGATCTGAAATTAGTTTCTTGTAATAGCTAAATCAGCACTTACAACAGTTCGTCATGTTAACAAGACCAATGTGGTCACTCTTGGTTCTACATTCGGGGTTGTGTCTGCTGTTTACATCTAAATCGTCAGTGTTCTATTTGTTGGTTTATCTGATCTGATTATCATGTTTTTCCAGTCTCTGTCTAGTATCATGGATGCATCTATGGAAGATTGCTCGATGTCCTGGAATAGGAGAGCGGAAGGTTAAAACGCTTGCATGACACTTTCCATGAACCATTCAAGCGCATAGTTCCAGTAACCCTCCCGTTCCGGAAACTCCTGTCTGCAAAGATGCCGAACCAATCTCTGCAAGTGAAGTCATAGAAGCAGACAAGGATACTGAAGGTACGGGCAAACGTAGGAAAAAACAACCTGAAATAACGTTAAATCAGCTCTAACCACTGCATTTGCCAAGTGTGCTGGTAAAATTAGTAAAATGAACAATAAATCCGAGAGGTAATAACGGAGGTGGAACCAGTGCTGCTGCAGTACCAGAAGCTGAAACTAAAGATTCTTGGGAAGGGGTCGAAACTTGATCTTTTGCAGATATGATATATTGAGCTTATACCAATTAGGCATCAAACATTTGGTAACCTTTTACCTAGGCTTGAGATTCATGTGGCCTCGATGTGTAATTTTATAGCATGTATTTTTCTTTGGAGCAGTATGTAACTCTAATATGTTGATAGTTGTCTCAAGTAATGCAGAATGAAACATATGATAACAGATGAAAAGTATTAGTAATTTCATAGACAAACTTATGATTTCTGAAAAGGGAAAATAATACTGCAGTTATCAATCATTTTACAACAAATTTATACAAGAATATGAGCCCATCGTTTTAGTGCAGAAGCAACTATCTGAACTCTGAAGTGATTTACTTATGCAAGGAAGCAAACCCTTGTTGCCAACTCTTCTTTTCGACACATTCAGACACAAATTCAAAGATATACGAACCATTAAACATATTTTTCTCAAAAAAAATAAAAATAAATAAATAATACCCATGTCGGATATATACTCTATTCAACACTGTTGCACTTATGCTTGAACCGGATACACAATTAGGCTGTTTTGTACATTGTGTACAATGTGATAATGGTAGTAATACTTGGTAATGGAGATTTGTCAATGAAATCTGGAGGAATTAGTGGAATTGAAATTTTTAACCAAAGGAATCAATGACTGCACAACATCCATCATTAGAGGTCGATAATCAGCTTCCGGTTGCACACACATAGCAGCAATGGCTGCCACCTGTGGAGCGAGTACGTTGTTCATTTGATGATATATATTGATATGTGAAAAGCACAACACCATAACAAAGGAGCAAACTTTACCTGAATTAAATCCTTCTTTGAATACTGTCCTTGAATTGCTGGATCAACCATTTCATCAACTTTATCTCTGTTTGTTAACCTTGGAAGTGCCTGTGAAATTATCAAAATGTTTGATCTTCAATGCCGCATTCGGACGTGACAATTGAGGTATTACAGAAAACCCGTATCAGACACTAACCCACGAAACAAGGACATGTTCTCCAGGAGGTCTGTTGATGTCTATCGGCACACGGCCTGTTAAAAGCTGTAAAAGCACCACACCATAGCTGTAGACATCCGATTTTGTGGTAAGTTTACCTTTTGAAGCATATCTGCGATGTCAAAATTCACGGTCATTAGATTCAGAGATAATGAAGCAGAAATGCATGGGCATGATACTCTGATGAAACACTCACTCGGGAGCTAGATATCCTGTGGTTCCCAACACGCGAGTCGAAATCTGACCATCGATCTTATCGGACCCCATTTTGGCCAATCCGAAATCTGAAACCTTGGCTCTGAGGTTTTCGTCAAGTAATATATTGCTGCACTTAAGGTCACGGTGGATAACAGCAGGGAAGCATGTTCATGAGGAACTCAAGGGCTCTAGCACAATCAAGGGCGATGACTAACCGATTTCCCCAATCCAAAGATCTATGTTGATTGCCGGGACGATGAAGATGCTGTTGAAGAGAGCCGTTGCCCATGAATTCATATATTAGAAGCCTATGGTGCTGGTCAGCACAGTAGCCTAATAGCTCCACCAAGTATGGACAGTTCAAGCGGCTTAGTAGATCAACCTGCAGAATAAAATGCAGTAATTTAAACGAGCTCCATCGACTTTCATTTCTAAAGCTCGAACTCGACCCCGAAAATCAAAGTGGGTGGGGGGGACAAACTAGTTCACCTCCATCCTGAAAGCACGCTCCCCTTGCTTTCCATCTCTGTGAAGCCTCTTAATGGCTGCCATGGTTCCATCAGCAAGAACTCCTCTATACACGACACCAAAACCTCCGTTCCCGATCGCATTCATCTCGCTGAAGTTACCGGTTGCCTGTTCGAGTTCCTTGTAAGTGAAAACTTGGACCCCTTTGTATCTACTATGAGGTGTACGGACGCTTCCTCCGTATAGACACCTTGCCTTCACCTCTGCACCATTTCAAGGATTCAAACATCAAGGTTTTCATAAACAATAATACAAAAAAAAAAAAAAAACTGATGTTCCAATTTTGAGAATGGACACATACCAGGACTAGAATCGAAGTTTATAGTAGTAAGAGCAGTGCACCTGCTACTGGTACTGTTGTTTATGCTACCACTTTCGTTGCAAGTGTCGTGTTTTGCGACGGATTTAAGTCTACGAAACATTACTATAATTAGAAAGATTGCGAAAATGATGACAACTGAGACGAGTGACAGGATGATTATGACAATGGAGTTGAAGGAAAGGCCACCGGTGTTATGTTGATGGTTTCGAGTTATAGGATCGAAATGATGACGATGATGATGCTTGAGATGATAACTATGGTTTTTTGCAGGACTGAGCCCTGGTGTTGACATTGCAGGCGATGGTTCAGTGGCTGTAGTTTTGCTATCTTCCATGAAAAAGAAAAAGAAAAGCAACGTAACAAAGATGAAAGGAAAACGAGTATTAAAGAGGAAAGAGAAAGGACATAAGCACGAATGTGAAAAAAGATCTATATAATTACGAATTAGTATGAACTCAAGAGACATATATATACACATATTTATGGAGTATAATGAGAGTAGCTGAATGGCCAGAAAAACAGCTCTTTCTTCACCATTCTCTCTGTCTCTCCCCGTGATAAAACAAGTGCTTTGTATACTCATTCGTCCATTGTTTTGTTATTTTGTTAAGAATTGCCATTGTCTTTGCATCAGAAATAGCTTGGAAGTTTCTGATACCACGTCTCTGTCTTTCACCCAAATCATATGCAAATAATTGTCTTGTGTTTTGCAAAATCTGGCTCATTCATGTACCGGAAAAAAACCCTATATTTTTACAATAAAAAATGAGTTTCATATATCGAGTTTTAAACTTTTAAAAAGTAAAATTAAACTTCGAATTCATCTTAATTATTCATTCTAAAGATCTTATCTTAATTATTCATTCTAAAGATCTTAACTTAAAGTTTAAGAAGAAATGTAAGTGTTGAGATTCGAACTTGAAATACTATCCGGAAAAACTAACCGAGATTTGTTTTTACCGGAAGTAGTACAAGTTTCTTAGCAGGAATATTAAATGGAAGTAGAGGGCTTTGTTTCCGATAGGGAAGTGTAGAGAGGGGAAAATGACATAGAAAATACAAAGTTCCCTGGTTGCTTTTGTCCAATACATTATTATTTGTAGTCACACACACACACTCACATGGGCTGCACAAAATCAGCAAAGGCTTGCATTGAATTTAGTGAATCCACCATCTCTATATTTTATATTATAAACATGAACACTAAACAATCCGTGCCTGCCTGTTTCAGTCACGAGACTCTTTTTAAAGATCAAACTCACAATCTGGACTCTACTTTCACAGAAACACCTTTACTTTGGAAAGTCAATGATTGTATCATCAACGCATGCAATTTTTGTGTGTAAAATCTCTCGAGTTTAATATTCATAATATGAGTCGAGTCGGATGAGAAACTTAACAATAATTTGATAAATGATAATAAGAAAAATCAAAATGAGAATTAGGCCATCTCCAGCCCTCATCTCTACTCTTAAATATCTCTATTTCTACTCTAAAGATGAAACAGTAATTCATCTTCAGTACTATCTCTACATATAATAAAAAAACCAAAAATCCGAAGAATAAAAAATCCTCAACATTCTAATAAGAAAAAAACCAAAAATTAGAAGAAGAAAAAATCAACATTCAAATAAAAAAAAACAAAAATCAAAAGAAAAAAAATTGTAGCGCAGCTACAATGCAACGCCAGTTACAGTGTGCACTGTAGCCCGACGCCACAATCTAACATAACAATGATGATGGGCTAGAGCATAGAATCATCTTCAAGCGGAGATAATGTCACTCCAGCGCAGGGATTACCATTCAGCAGATAAGCTACTTGCTTCACTTTGTAGTGGTCCCAAATGGCAATTTTAATTTTTAATTGCCTAGTTGTTCTCAGAAGGTTCCAATCTGCAGGAGAAGCACATAAAGATAACCACTTAGCATTGATTATTGTCACAAAGGACAAAACGGAAGTAAAATTTTCAAACGTAAGTCCGAAATCAGCGGTCAAGTCTATATATAACCTCCTACATTAATTGCCTTGCACAGTAGCTCCTGCATCTACTTCATATACATATCCCCATCATGTCTAGCAAATTTTAGATTCGACATTTGATATTTATAATTTTAAATTAAAATCTGTAAATATATATGTATATCTAACACTTTCACTCGAATGAATAATATTATTTGACACTTTCACTCGGACAATATTAAATAATCCAAAATCATGTGACGGAGTATATATTGGTACTAATAGCTGGAGCGTAGGACCAAAGCACGGACTAATGAAAACAACATCGTAACCACTGGGGACGTTCATCCTGCAACTTCAGATGTCCTAAAATCAAACTTTGTAAATCATGTGAACCCTCAGCTTGGTTTTTTGTTGTTGAATAAATCAGTTTTATTACCCAAGAACAGAACATGTTACAAAACATCAGTGTTCTAATTACATGAACAGCAGTAACAAAAAGAAACAGAATCAATATATATCCCAATGTTCAACTAGAGTAATATTAACATTGTCATTCCTATTTATGTTCCTATCTCGCAGTTGTAACCGAACTATATCCTTTATGGCATGAAAGAGATCTTGAGAGTTTCTGAATCGGCCTTGAAACAACGGTTTGTTGCGTTCGTCCCATAGGATATAGATGAGGGCAGTAAAGCCGAGTTTCATGATGGAAGTTAGAAGTGATTTCCCCTTCCAAGTAGAGCAAGCCCAAGCAATAAGAGCATCCCAAGAGTGAACAGTAAAATGAAGACCAGAGTGGGAGAAAACAACATTCCATAATTGTTCAGCCACAGGGCATTTGATGAACAAATGTTCCCTTGTTTCACACGGATCATCGCAGAATATGCATTTGCAGTCGGTGATGAGTCCCATTCGGTGGAGTCTATATTTTGTAGGAAGTCTATCAAGCAATATCATCCAAGTAATCAAACTAAATTTAGAGATATGTTGGGGAAACCAGATAAATTTCTGCCATGGTACATGAGGTCTTCTGTCTCGTAAAGCATCCTAAATATCAGCTTGTTTTTTGCATCAACTGTTTTAGTGATAAATGCAATCACTACTTCAATTACGATTAACCATTCGATTTTGCCTATACATATCGATTTTGCACCTATTTAACCTCTATTTTGCACTATCCAGAAGCACTGGAGGAAAAATGAAACATTGGATTTCCAATTTTCTATCATTTGGATCATTGTACATGTTTTAGGTCGGTCCAAAAAAAACTTAATGTAAGACCCATTGGGCATATTCAATGGAACAACAAAAAGTCCCATAACATAAATTTTAGATGATAATTATGATTTTGATCGTTGTACCACACGGGATAGTGTCTATATCGAATATCGGAAAAGATCAATAACATAATTTCAGAATGATTAAATTATTTAACTTTAAAATATAACGATATTAAATATTTAAATTAACTAATATTTAAATTTATAGAACATAATTAACTAATATAACGATAGCAACTCTTTTAATTTAATCTTTTTATTCACAATATTAAAAATTTTAATTTTTTCTATTCACATCGTTAAAATTTAAATAAATGAACGTTATTTAAATAAACAACGTCTCATCACCTTAGATTAACCAGTAAATATCTTAGATTATTAGGTGTTTAAGGTATTAGAATGGTGAAAAAAACAATTACACTGTAAAAGTCGATTGTATTTATATCTGACATAGCACAATACAAATGAATGAATACAAGATGTAATTCTTGATGAAGAATAATAGTTAAAGCCCAAAATCGTAGCAAGTAGCAATTAATGCCAATGGACCAAAATGCTCTCTTTTTTTTCATCTAAAACTAAAATGAGTTTGCTTCATCGAAGGAAGTTTAATCTTACACGGAAACAGTGAACAAATAGAGCTTGAGCACAACAGCTAGGGCCAACTGCAACAGAAAGATGCCACCGACGATCAAGAACCATCTTTCTCCAGCTGAGTTAATATGAGCTTTTAGATTAAGTGCCACAAAAGTTGCTGACATGAACCCAGCTACACCCGCAATTACCCATCTGAAAATTTCCAATGGGACGACCGATAGACACTGCAATCAAGTACAGCAACAAGTTTAGGTTCACCTTAAAGAAATCTCCAAAAGTCCAGATTCTAGCTTTAACAGCGAAATTTTCTACAAGAAAGTTTCAATGTACTTTATTGTCAGGTGGTTTCCACAGCTTTTTCAATGTTTGAACTTTAAACGTTGGGAGCAAAGGAGTTGAGGATGGGGATCAACTTGGAAATTTGGAAATAAAATTCCAATGAAAGTTTATTGAAATTCAAAAACTAAAATGAGAGAGCCAAATGAACCATCTTATCATTCAGAGAACTTACCAGTGCAGGAATAAAGACAAACAGGGAGTATCCATACAGACAAAACAGCTGGACAAGGCCTGATGGTGCTGAAAAGTACTTGAGAATAACATACAAGGCAAGAGGAACCACAGTGACATAGCCATAGAAAACACCAGCAGACCAAGTCACTAGATTTATGTCATAATCCCATTCCTTATTCTTGAGCTTGTGTGCCATATAAGTCACAAAAGTTCCAATAGACGCTGCTACAAATATAAGAGTGGTGCATATCCAGAATGGTCCATATCTGCACAACATTTAAATTTTCAATCATGCACGATCCTACTTATAGGAAGAGGCAAAGATGAGCGCAGAAGAGACACAATGTACGTTTCCATCAGATGAAAGTTGAAGTTATCAGATTACAGTTACAGAGAGGCAAAATGATCTTTTTCTTAAGGCATGCTTGTATTTCATGTCCAAGAATAATATAGAACCACGAAGCTAAAACCTGCTAATGATCAACTCTGTTTTCTCTTCTCTTAGGGTTTTACGTACCCACAAAGAAATGTTTCTAATCATGTGCAATATAAAAGAAACTTTCCAGTTTTGTGCTTAGATAATTTTCCATACATCTATGTTCAACAATGACTCAATGCTTTGCACATTACTCCATTTAAACATAAATGAGTTCCGGGGAGAAAACTCACAAATCTGGGTTGGAAGCCGCTTTCTCTGTAAATGTTCCTCTAAATGGAAAGAGTGACTCCTTAAGCCTATCTACAACATCTGAAGTGTCAACATCGAAGTATGGCTTGTATGCAGCGACAGTAAATGTACGAAACCAACCACCTCCTTGTGCTTCATCAGATCGAGATCCAACAGCAGGTTTTGAAAAAGTATCTGCCGCAACAGAAGTGCAATCATTTGCCACCAATAAAACACCGAACATTGTTCATGTGCAAAGCTAATTAAAATTTTCATTTGAACTACATAGTAGCTACTAATATTACATTTAATTTGTTTGATCTATTTACTTTTGCTCAACTATTTGTTTCATACATGGCAGCTATTTCAAACATGTCATTAGTGTCATGGATCATCTTTCTTACTGTAATAACTTTCTAAAACCTAATCTTTTTTTTCTGATTGAGGTAGTACATTTTCAAGGCAAATTCTGAGATTTGAACTCATACAAGATAGGACAACGTGAGCATCCTGGACCACTCGGCTAATGAATGGATCTCAAACCTAATCTTTAAATCACAAATGATTTAGTATGCAAATTGAAAAATCGTGAAACCTAGAAATAAAACGCCCCAGGATAAACAAATCAAAGCATAAGCACCAATCTTAAAAAAAAATAAGCACCATCACAATTTAGATCAACTGAAAATAAAAACAAAACAAAGGAATTTAAATAAAATATAATCGGAAATACCATCGGCATCACGAGGAGGTTGAGTTCCGCCAGAGATTTTCCCCTGTGCATCCGATGGAGGAAATGTTTCAAGGTTCGAATCTACAAAATTAAGTAAATTAATTAATTAAAACTCAACCAAGTCCACAAATTAATTACCTCAAAGCACTAAACAACACTTCTATTGACTTTAAAACTTCATTATACATTAAAACATACATTCTATGCATTCATTTTAAACTCCGATTATACCTTCCTTTCCTACACTTTTCCAGCAATCAAACAACTAAATACTACTACAAAAAACAAGAATTTAAATTCAGATTCATAATTCGGCAACTGAAAAAAAATCGTTCACCTGCAAATTTAACGGCGACATGACCGGGATCTGAAACCGCCTGAGAAATTAAGTATTGGAAAACAATTAGCAACGGAGATCCGCTTAATTTTAGCTCCAAAAAAATGAGAATTAAAAGCCTAAATTGAGAATAATTAGAGAAATGCGCTAAATTATGAAATAAAACTTACAGGAACAGATCCAGAAACTTTCTGATTATCAATGCTGGTATAACCTCCAGACATCATTTTGCTTCTATTTTTCAAGCAGATCTCTCTCTCGTGTCTTGAAGTCCAGAGGTTTTGTTAAATGATTTCTGGGATTTAAGACAAGATTCCTAATATAATATAAATTTGACTTACATTTCAATATTTTAGGTAGAATGTCCTTTTTAGATTCTTAACTTAATATGATTAATCATTTTAGCCCTTAAACTTTTGTTGCGTTCCTTTTTGCTCTTGAACTTTTTTTTAAGAAATTGATTCAGATTTCATGTTTGATTACATTTGACAAAAACTAAATAAAAAATCAAGTAAACAAGAATATAATAAAAGTGTAAGGGCTAAAATGATTAAACTAGTAAAATTAAGGGGGCACAGAAATATATTTTGCCTACATTTTATTATATTTATTATTTTGGTACATTGCATTTTATTGTATCTAGGACATCATATAAAATTGAAGTTATTTGTTTACTTTTGATTTGAATTAATTTTTATTATATTAAAATTTTACATATTTAACAATTTATTTTAATTTTTAATCAAAATATTATATATATTATTTTTTAATCGTATTTATTTCAACTTATAAACTTTAATTAAATTTTTTGAAATATACTTTAATTTAATCGTATTTAATTTGTTTGAATCCCCAATCATGTTTTATAACTAATTTTTTAGATTATATTTGAGTAAAATAGACTATTTATTTAAGTTTTATAAATACGATTACCAAATTTCGACAAATTAAAATATAAGGATTAACTCCACAATTTACATGAAGAAAAAGGATTGAATTCAAACCGATAATATAATTTTCAACTCCATTAACAGAGTATATTATACAAATGTATAACTATGGTGTGTATCTTTCCATTGCATTCCTGCATTTGATCATAACTTATTTCATACGTTTTTTAATCTACCCTTTGTGAGCAATAGAGACCTCCGGATGGCAAGTATAAGAACCCAAGTGGTGGCTGTGATTTTCTCTTTGATCATCAGAAGCAAAGCCGAGCTCAATACAGTCTTTGTGATCTGGGCATCTAATCCCTTGAAAAGCCGAGAATCCCTTCGCTTCTCCAAATAGCACCAATGACTCCCAGCATAGTTTTGCGGGATTTGGGTCGAGTTCTTTTAGTTTTGTCGTCGTCGTCTGGATCTGCAGCTTGAATCATTACCTTACAACTGCATTGAGTTGGCATACACATCATTACTTCCATATAGTTGAAAAATGCAAGTATACTTCTATAAAGCAACTATTCGAGAGAGTAGCTATGCACCTGATTGCGGGATAAGTTATAACAGTCGCGATACTCTTTGATATTGCACCCAACAAGAAGGCCGTGAAGGCAGATAGAACTACAGGGGATGAACCATGGTCTGCTTTCTTCGATTTTTGCTTAAGTAGTCGTTGTTTCAGTTGATCGAAAACCGTATACTGCAGTTTAACGTATTTTTAGCCTTAGTTTCAATGAAGATAACAAGAAATATTTAAAGATCATGGTTCGAGGCAAGAGCGTAGAAACCTGAATTGCGGGGTTGGAGGTCAGTAAAAGAGAGATGCCGAGGCCATCAAATGCGTCACTCAAGGTGCCTTCTGTGAGGGTCTTCCAGAGCCCTTTCGATTTACCAAAGGCACTTGTCTGCATCCTCGATGCGGCTGTATCTAGGGGCTACAAAACAATAAACGGTATTCAACGCCGAACTCCAAAATTAAATTGTGCATGCTTGTGGATTATGCAATATCGTAGTACATGATAATAGATGGATAGGACCTTTCCTTTTGGCTAATAGATGGGTAGATTATATATTCAAAACAAACATTTAAGACTTGCCGAAAGATGTCTCACCTGAGTGAAATAGCAGTGCAAGCCCCTGCCGCAGCGGCAAGAATCAAGTTTGATTTTGTTCCAATCGACTTGAATCCGCTCTTTTCTAGGTACAGTCTTTTGAAGTAGCTATATCCATAGAAGTAGACGAATTGTGCAATGAATGACTGCAGGTTTTTTGTTCCTAGGCCCTGGTATAAGGAAAAAACTTGACGATTTGATACCGCTTCCCATAATACATCAGAGAGATTCCTATATAAGATAAGAAATTGATATCAGAAACTAACAAACTCAACCAAGAACTTCAAACATTGCCATAGCTCAAGTTCGAATAACCTCAATCTAGTAGTGCAGCGACGAACATTCATCGAAATCAAGCAGAACATAACAGTAAAATAGGGAAAATAGTTTCTTTCCTCGACCATATTAAAAACTGAAAATATGCAACATGAACGGCAAATGAAGAAGGAAGAAAATCTAGTATTTGCATAGCTCAAGTTCGAATAACCTCAATCTAGTAGTGCAGCGAGGAACATTCATCAATCTATAAGGTTATAGTGAAATTAAATCTTATAATCCAGTTCAATTAACATGAACTCCTAATTATGCTATGATTGCGTTAGTTTTAATCAATAAGAAAATCAAACCCATATTACGAATAGAAAATTTTAATCGCTCTTCTATTCCAAGCTTATTGTCTTCCACTGCTAATTCATTCATACCAAATAATAAAACGTAAAACCCATATTAAAAAAAGAAATTAACTCATGAATTCAAACACCGACAAAAAAAGAAGCGAAATTCAAAATTCCCCGGGATCATGATCAGGGATCACAACAAAACCAAAATAAATCCATAATTTTTTAAAAAAAAGTAAAAACCGAGAAAGAGAACAAGAATAAGAATTGGGTAACCTGTATTTACGTTGACCATGGGTTTGGACCTCGGCTTGATACTTGGTTTTGCAGGTATCGAGAGGGTACAAAATCGTGGTGCTTAACAGTGATCCTATAGCACCTGAAGTTGCCTCCGATATAGACTCTAAATCAACACCCATATTCAAAAAATCTTCTTTTATCTCTCTGGTTTCTGTTTTACTTGATCTCTGGACGCTGGAAATTGAATCTATGAAATCATTTGAACTGGCATTTTATACATAATATAAATAGGAAGAAGAAATGGAAGGTAGCTGGAAAAGGAAAACGTAAACGCGACCTGCCGAGGATGATATACACCTAGGTTAAAAGTACACAAATATCCTTCCACTGTAAGAGGTTAAAAGTACACAAATTATTTTTCCACATATTATTTTATTTAATTTTTTAATTATAAAAAATATAAAATAATTATTTATAAATTTATATATTTTAATCTCATTTTTCTGTTAAAAATAATAATTTTTTCAGTTAAATCTTAATTTGATAAATGAGATATAATAAAATTATATTTATAGGCATTTTCGTTATTTTCAAACACTGATTTTAGCTTGACGATATAATGTAATCAGAAACTTAATCCATCAAACTATTTTAATATTAGATTTTATCATATTTCAACCAACAGATAAATATTTATCTCATAATATTGTTAATATTTTAATAAAATATAATGAATTTAAAACATATAAAAATTTAAATAATATTTTTATAAATTTTAATAATCAAATAAATTAATAAAATAATATCCTATAAATACACCATGCCCTTTGCCTATTTAATAGACGCGATGACACTTTTTCATTCGGATTTGGAAAACCGTGGGATTCTCCGTCCATTTTAACGGGCTGGCTTAACGTGGTTTGTAAAAGAGAGTCGTGGTCAAATTTTTTTCCCATAGTTCCAAGATGGACAAATCTTCAAATACAATTTTGGTTGTTAAAGAAACCCGTGAATAGAAGTGTTCAAATTAAATCGTAATCAATTAATTAGGAGTATTTAAATTAAATTGTAATCATTAATTAATATAATCATTATGTTTTATAGGTTAATCAAACTGTTAAGGTTAAATAGTTTTGATTAATCTAATTGTTAAAAATGCCGGTTAATAATGACGGATGAATTTTGATAAATGATTAATCATAAGTTAACCGTTAATAAATTATAATTAATTATATTTTTTTAGAGATAATAGAATTAGAAATAAAATTAAAATGGTTCCTTATTTTTTAGTTATCATATTTATCTTATTTTATAGCACATTAAATCATACATAGATGGAATAAATATATGATTTTAAATTGTAGAACATAAATATGTACGTAAGATTTTAAACTAAAAAATATACCTCCTAATATATATGTATATTTCTATAAACATAAAATGTATCTATAAATGAATAAAATTTATATAAATAAATATATATATATATGTATCACTGTAATTTTTATGAAACTTTAAAACTTTTATATTACGTTGTATTTGAAAAAATTGTAATAGATTAACCGACGGTTAATTTGTAATCGAATTCTTAATAAAGATAAATCGTTTGCGGTTAATTATTTTTTAATGATTAAAAATTAATAAATATTATAACGATTAATTGATTATTTAAACTAAAAGGTATAATTAACCGATCATGAATACTATTAATGAATATGACCCTTAACAGAGTATGGAAAACCCTCAACATTCCTCTATTTGTCGTGTTTCATTCATTGTATGTTTATGCCAAAGTTTTTTATTAGGATCAAATGACTTTTTGTTCTTTTATCCCCTTAACTAACTGCCAAACGTTTTTATTAGGAAGAGAGAGAGAGAGAGAGAGAGAGAGAGAGAGAGCGGAATCAAAGGTATGCTGGAAGAAGGAAGGCTGATAAAACTGATGATTAAACTATATTTTAAGTCTTTGCATTTCCGTATTCAATAATTTAATTTTTAAGTATTTATTTAAAAATTTCAAGTTTAATCATTGATATCGTTAATTTCTTTTCATTAAATTTAAGTTCATTACAATATCATATTTTTTTAGTTACATAGTTGTTAAGTTAATAATTTTTATTTTTAAAATGTCACATAAGTGAGTTTAGCAAAAAAAATCTAATGGTGTTGAATTTGAATATTTAAATTTAAAAAGTACAGAGAATAAACTCCTATAATTAAAAGTAAAATGATAGAATTTCAAATGTACAAAGACGTAAAGTAAAGCATATTTTAGCCCAATAATACTAGCCACCGAAAACTATACTTTAGTTTTATTTCGACATTAAACATGTATATAAAAAAGTTGATTTAGTAGGATAAAATATTAGATCTTTAAATAAGATTAAGAATTTAAATTATGGTGTTGTAAAATACTTAATTGAGCAAACTAGGGGTGGGAGGATCCCATAATAGACATCTACAATACACTAATTTATTCAATAGATTAGATATCGAATTTTAAACTAAAGAAATGGAGATTTTTTATAAATAAAAAAATAAATTAATAATCTCAACCATCAATTTATATTGTCCAATGGTCCTAAATTAGTATATTTTTTATTGATTTTATACTATGTAAATGAATATACATAAGAGTTACAATCTATCTATACAATGTAAATCTATTTATACTATGTAAATTCGATTTTGTCATACAATTTTTTTATTTCTCTACTATTAATCTCAATCACTCATTTTTACTCGTACAACAATCCAAAGCACATGTAAAACTTTAAAATTTTACATTGTATCAATAGATCTTACGTCACTATATACAATTATAATACACTTATATTATGTATAACTCATTAATTCTAAACACATATAATAGTTGGATGTATCTAAATAGATCATATTTTTTATATAATATATATTAGTGATAATACATTATACGCACTAAATTATTTAAATTTCACATGAAAAATCAAATTTGAGATTTTTTAAAATAATATCAAAGTTGGAAATGAAAATAAAAAAAATGAAACCTTTTGGAAATTCATAGAAGCAATTTGGGTTTGATTGGGTTTGTTCCCTCTTCATAGCCTTGAGTTTCATGATAGACTACTTATTTGCATAATTTTTTTAATAGAAAAAAAGCATATTTATAAGGTTAAATTGCTCAAACGAGACGCATATTGTTTTGATAAAATAGAAGTGGTTGGTTTTATTAAAAAATAAAAAATTCAGATTACAAAAAAAATTTACAAGTACAACCGTAAACTCAAACATATAATAAAAATATATTTTTATAATAATTATCACAAGAAACTAGACACTTAAGATCAAACATGGACAATATATAGAAAAGGTTAAAAACTTGACTAAATAAGTTCGAATAAAAGGTAGATACGAACAAATATAATTGTATCGACAAACGAATTACAAAAGGGTCAAGCGATTTAAATATCACCAACAAATCGTAAATCAGAATCAATCGACGTGAGAAAACTATCTACAAATGCAAATCGTGTATACAATTCCAATCTAAGTGTTCAGAACACACAAGATCAACGTGATAACAAATGAGCACCATCTTGATTATTCGTGACGATATCAAATCCAGACATTAGAAAAAAAATAGTCAAATGATCGAAAGTGTACCAAAAGGTAGAAAAAAAATGTCATAAAGACATAAAAAAATATGTCATAAGGATAAAGTTATTAAAAATTAAAAAAATAAATATACAATATAATAAAATAAAATAAAAACAATAAATACCGATAGTTGACGACCAACACACTAAGATTGATGTTGTTGCCAATTATAAAAATAAAGAGAAATATATATTAACAGTGATATAAGAAAAAGAGAGAAAATTAAGATTTTAAAAAAAGAGATTTATATAATTATTAGATATTACGAGACACGTATATTTAAGTATTGAAACAATTATAATTTCTGAATCTTCTGTAGATATGAACTTTATTATGAATTTTTAGAGCAAATCAATAAAAATACCTCCACGAGTCATACAAATATCATAGATTGGACCAAGTCGTGTTATTCGCTACGTATTGTCGTTTTAAAATAATTATTTTATTTATCAACTAGCAATTTGGATCTAAACGTATTGATGCACTGTTTATTGTTTTTGCAGTGTAAGGTTAAAAAAGAATATGAGACGTGAATGTGAATGGATTTTGATTTTATTTATAAGATTAATTTTTTATAAAAAAAATCAGTTTAAGTTGGATTAAGTCAAATAAAAATTCATCAAATTTAAAATTCGAATTGAATTTACATGTATGATAAAAGATACCTGATCCGAGTTAATTTGTTATATCAGTATATTTTTTTTTTATATTTAGAATAATCATTAATTCATTATGATACTAATTTTTTATGTTTTTTATAGAATAAAAAAAGAAACACTGCAAGAAAATTCATTTTCAGTGATATTAAGAACGGTAATTAAAAGTATCCAATGGGCACACACGCATATCCAAATTTTATTTTTTTTAATAAAGTTGTCGAAATGATTTTTTTTAAATATATTTAATTTTTAATTAAATGATTAAGTGTAATTTAAAAAAATATCGTCTCGATTAATTTGGTGCTTCCTTTTAAAAATTAGAATAAAATATGATTCGAGAATTCACCATCAATTTATGATTAAGGTGTGATTAGGAACCCAAAACGTTTTGTCATTCAAAACGTTTTGTCATTTTAATAACATTTAATTTAAAAATTATTAAAACAACATTATAAGGCTTGCATATCACAAATTAAGTTGAGGAGTTGATTACGTGTATAGAAATAACACTGAGGGTAGGTTATCACTTCCGAAGATCTTTAGCATTTATGTCCCGAGAGATGAACGATTTTGACGTTAAAGTTTTCGGATACTTTAAGTTATTTCGTAAAATCTGGAGTTCAATCCATACTGCCCGAACTAAAAGATCTAATTCGCGGAGCTCATAATGAATTCGAGTTGTCGTAACCAATTTTCGTCAGGGCACAAATTTTTTACTTGGCGAGAAAAGTTATGTGAATAAATTAATGATTTTAATTTTTTTTTAAAAATATTTTGGGAGTCGCCATCGGGTTTTTGGGTCAGGTAGGTCGAATACCTAAAAATCATCTTTTAAAAGAGTTTTTAAGAAAACATCGATTAAAAGATAAATTGATCTGCGTTTTAACCAAAAATTCATTCTTTTTAATAATAAAAAGGGATTCGTGGTCGGTTACGTTTAAGGAAGGATTAGAACCCCTACAACGCCCCAAAATTGGTATTTTTTAATTATAAATTGTCTCTATTATTAGAAATTAAAGATTCAAAATATATTTAATTTATAATCCTATTATTTTAAAATTATAATTATGAAAAAATATATATATATATATATATATATATATTTATAAATAAAATATTTATTTATTTAGAAATATCAGAAAAGGACTTCTAGGTGCCTTAAGACAGCTCTTTTATTTTATATTAAAAAATAAATAAATAATTTATATAATTTATAAATAGAATATTTATTTATTTAAAAATATCAAAAAATGGACATCCAGTTATTTTAAGACTGCCCTTTCTTAATATTGAAAAATAAATAAATATTAAAACATGATTAAAATAAGTTAAAAGTAATTAATAAGATTTTAATAAATAAAATAAATATTATTTATCATATAAATATATATTATAATTAAATAATAATAATAGTAATAATAATTGAAAGTAAATATAAAATTAACATATAACTAAACGATGAACAAAATTAAAACTATATATTTAAAATAAATATATAAAATAAATGAAAATTGAAATTAGTGACTAAATTATAACTTAATAGATTTAAATACATAAATCAATATTATTTAATTTTTCAATGGCTAAATATGTTATTCTACCTTTTAGTGACTAGATTAAAAATTATATCAAATTCGTATATCAAATTAAAATAAGTTTAAAACATGTATTCGGGATTAAAATAAAATTAATTAGAATTAAAGGACTAAATCGGTTATTTGTCTAAAATATTTATGTCAGTGACTAATTTATAAAGAAATAACATTAAGAGATCAAATTAAAAAGTTCATAATTTGATTTTGGTGACTATAATATAAAATTACAAAATTACTGGACTGCGTACGGGGTTTAACTTTTAATTAATTACAGATAAACCCCTCCCCAAAACGACGTCGTTCGGGGAGGGGTATTTAAGTCCCAAACCCCACGGCCTTAAGGCCATTTCTCACATTTCTCACTTTCACTCTCTCTCTCTAACTGAGAGAGTTATAAAACTCTCTCGCTTCTCTCTAAAACAGAGAGAAGCGGCACCGGCCGGCAGCCGTTCGACGGTGCTAACCCCGCCGCCGGCCACCGCATTCGGTGGCCGAAAAAAATTTTTTACCCCAAAATATAGATCGGACCATCCTATTGATGGTTCCGATGACCGTTTTTCTTAAAACACTCCCGATCGGAGAAAATCTACGAAAATACATTCGATTTTCGAAGGTTTCCGGTGATGTGTGAAGGCTTCGGTGATGTTGCAGCTTCCTCAGTAAGTATCTCTCCATCTTTTCCTTGCTATTTTGGTGTTTATGGTTTCTGGTTTTCTCCCATTCTCCTCTTGTTTGCAGGTGGTCGATGGTTTTTATAACCATCGACGGTGTGGCTCTCGGACCGGGTAAAAGAGGACTGTTCGGTGAGTCACCAAACTTCCAGTGGTGACTCACCGTTGGGGCGACATGTGTGCGGCTGGAGTGGCTCTTCTTGAAGCTTTCGACGAGACATGGCAGCGGTGGAGATGGTGGGAGTAGCTGCAGCGGCCGCGTGGCCCTAGGGTAATGATACCCTAGGGTTTTGTCTGGAGCCATCTGGGCCGTTGGATCAAGTCAGATCTAATAGTGGAAAGAGAGAGGCGGTTGGATGAAGATGTTTGAAACCCTAGGGTTTCCTTTACATCTGGGTTGGGTCTCCAGATCTGGGCCGGTTCTAGTTGGACCTGAATTGGGTCATTGGGCTCCAGGATTTGTTGTAATGGGCATGTTTGTAATAATATTTATTAATAAAAATATAATAATAATAAATAATATAATATTAATAATATTAAATAATAATAAAAAAATGGATAAAAATTAGCATATTCACGAGTCCTTCGAGGGTGTTCTTGATCTCTATTTCGGAGGAATTAAGATTCCGTTTAGCACTTTGCTGAATAATATTATTGACATCATTCCCTTGGAGTTGCTCAAACAAATTTTTGGAATTGATAGTGGATATCTACTCAAATTTCCTGTGCCTACGGTCATTCAAGGTCTCTCTCTATATGTACACACATATACTGCTAATTTTATCAATTAATGAAAACAGAGCATGTAACATCCTCAATATCGGATTAGTGATCAAATTGTAAAATTTTAGAATTTGGTGATAAAAGTAGAATAGATAAATAGTTTAATGATTTATTTGGAAATATTTCTTGAAAGTTATTTGTAATTATTAAATGAAGTGAAGGGCAAAATGATCATTTGACTTAGAAATGAATTAAAAATGGGATTAATAAGGATATAAGGATAAGATGAATGAGATATTTTCTCTACTTCTCTTCTTCATCTTCTTTCTTCTTCCTCCTCCACGTGAAAGCTCAAGCAAAAGGTAAGATTTCTTTGTTGTTGATTATTAGCTAAAATTTAAGTTGAGTTTTGATTATTAGATGATAACTAAGCTTAAGGAAAGCTTAAGTTATCTTAAAATCAAAAGATAAAGGAGTTATGAAAGATTAAAGAAAATGAGTTTTTAAGTGAAATTTTGAATAAGAAGGTTTAAATGAATTTGGAGGATGAGTTTAACTTGTCATCTATGAGAATAAGAAGTTAGAAGTGTTAGAATTAAGTTTGGATAACATAGAAAATTTGGTATGATTCTTAGCCTTAAGAATTTGGATGAAATATGGGAGAATATAAAGTGTTGGAATGATAGAAATTAGTTAAAGTTGTTATAGATGAGTTTAGTAGTATGATAAGGAGTTTATACATGAAAAATTGGGTGAAGTATTGATGAATTTCGGGTGAAAATAGCCTATTTTGGATAGGTGCATCGATACACTATGAATGTGTATCGATGCACTAAGACAAACTTTGAAGGTGCATCGATACATTAAGGAGTGCATCAATGCATGAGAATTTTGAAGCTATTTTGGGTACCGATGCAGCCATAGTGCATCGATACACCCCTAAAGGAAAAATGGAATTTTGGTCCATTAAACTAGCTTAATTTATTAACATCAAGTTATAAGGTTTAGGCTTCTGATATTCATCTCGAAAGTTATGTTTATGTAGATATTGAGCCTAAACAAGTTCCAGAACAATCAAAAAGTTAGGATCAAATCAAAGCAAGGCTAAGGTGAGTGCAATTTAATTGTACTTATATTATTGATCAAACATTGACTTGCGATGAGTCAGTGAAGGAGTTACTACGGTAAGAAATGAAGTTATTAACATCAAGTTATAAGGTTTAGGCTTCTGATATTCATCTCGGAAATTATGTTTATGTAGATATTGAGCCTAAACAAGTTTCGGAACAATCAAAGAATTATGATCAAATCAAAGCAAGGCTAAGACGAGTGCAATTTAATTGTACTTATATTATTGATCAAACATTGGCTTGCAATGAGTTAATGAAGGAGTTACTACGGTAAGAAGTGACTCTTGAAATGTTATTTGACTTGTGGATGATGTAATGCTTATGTGTGCACGAGTATATGAAAATTTGTATAGGTGTCATATGTTATTATATGTGACATGACATATGTGCTTACCTAAGAACGTGAGAAATAAAATAAATTATGTGATAAGGATATAGAGAATGAAATGAATGATATGAAATCTATGTATGCTTGATTATATGAGGTGAATGATATAATAAGAAGTTATGTGATAAGAAGATATAGGAATATGTAATATAAGTGTTATATGAAATATGACCATGTGATATGAATGTGATATGTGAATATGAGTGACTAATTGACATGAGCTATGTGACTATATGAAAGCAAGAACATGTGACATGAAATACATGATAAGAGGATATGATACTATGTAAGAGTATTACATGATATGAAATAAAAGAGTTATGAGTTATATGTATATGAGATATATGTTTACACATACATGTGGTATGTGACAGAAGAGAAGGAACATGTGATTATAAGATAAATTATATGAATACAAAAAATGTTATAAATGATAATGCCCATGTTATATGATACGAGAGCTATAGGTATAGTTGATATGCTAAGCATAGAGGGTCTACGCGGTTCTTCGGGACATATTATACGCGGTCCTTCAGGACATATATGTATTCTTTAGAACATGTATGAGGTCTTTTGAGACACCTACTTGATCATTGGTATATGTATATGATTCTTAAGGAATTTCTATATGGTCCTTATGGACAATCTTATATGCCATTACGGTGCAATTCTACGTGGTACTTCGGGGCAAATTTCTACGCGGTCATTCGGGACAAATTTCATATGTCACTCAGTGGAACTTATACGAGCTGTGGTGACAGCATAAGTGTAGAACCTCAATGTACTTGAATACCTTGAGTTCTCAATAATGTACATGGGCTAACAAAGAGACAATAACAAATACAATATATGTGATGTATATGCTTTTGGTGATATGAAATATGTTACATGAATTATATGATGCTATATGTGTTATAAGATATACAGAAATGATAAGTATAAAATCATATGATAAATAGAGATTATGATGATGATAGTATATGTATATGTATGCATTTTGTTATATGAAATGTTCTATAGTTTTATTATACAGTTTATATGCCTCACTAAGTCAACGACTTAGCGTGTGATTGTTTCACACGTAAGTTCCGAGAAGAGGAAGATTGATAAAAGTTATGCAATACAAGTCAGTTTCTCCTTTCCATAGATCAGATCAGAAAATAAATATATAATATGTATTTGTAATAATGATAGTGGTTGGCATGTAATAAAGATTTGAATCCAATATGCTCTAAATGGTTTGTAAAATCATATGATTGAGTTTGTAATGTTTTAAATGTGTATATGTAAAATGTAATTTTATACGGATGAAAACTTCGATTTTTATGAATTTATACGTATTTTACAAAAATACTATAGCAATACATCGATACACAATTTATATTCAAAAAATTTCAATGTTCATGTCATTGTTCATAGTATTGTTCACGGTACTATTCATAATGTACAGTACTGTTCATAAATACGTTTTTGCCTTAAATTTTTACAATGAAGTATAATTTAATAATATTTATTGTATTTTCTTAACATAAATTCAAATGTTAAGTTATTTTCTAAGGAAATTGTTTTAAAAAGTAAATGTGACATCTCGGACTCGTATTCAGGTCGGGTACGGGTTGGGGTGTTACAGAGCGGAGGATTCGAATGCATGGAGGACCAATAAGGAATTCGCTAGAGAAAATGCTTGTTGGCGTAAACCCCTGTATCATTCGTCTTCTTGAGGTAAGCTTCGTCATCATTCTGATATTATTATTATTATTAGGGTAAAGTATAGTAATGGTCACTGAACATTTCTGAAGCTTGCATTTAGGTCCCCCAACTTTTAAAACTTGCAATACAGTCCCCCAACATTTATTATGTTTGTAATATGGTCCCCCAACTTAAACCACCGTTAGAAATTAGGGTAAATTATATAAAAGGTTATTGAACTTTTCAGACACTTGAATTTAGGTCCCCAACTTTTAAAACTTGCAAAACAGTCCTCAATTTCATTCTAAACCCCAATTTCCAAAGTAATTCAATTTCATTCTCAACCCTAAATTCCAAAATAATTCAATTAAATTCAATTATGTCAGATTTATTATTATTTAATTTCATCTTATTTCATGTGATACGTATTTTTTATATAAATATAATAGTATAATTCTTATCTGTTGAAAAAAATTTTTAATTAAAAAAAGTAGTTAGGATATAGAAGAGGTTGAAAATAATTCGAATTTTAAATTTATAAAATGTTATTTTGACGTATAAATAAAAGTGTAAACTACTAGGTTGACAACTTAACTATCTAGCCCTTTTTACTTTTGTCATCGATCTTTTAAATTTATCAATCATACAACATAATTATTTAACTATTTCAACTAAGCCACTAGTCGTTACCAATTGATACAAATGATGAAGTGGCACTTAAAAGGAATTGACATTATTATAATTCAATCTTTATTATTTATATAATCAATTTGGTCCTAAATTAAATAGAATTTAATAAATTAATCATTTAATTAGGATCTGACATGTGTTAGCACATGATCATGACACGTGTCATTGGTGACACATGTCACCACCTAATTATTTATATATGCTATCAATTTGGTCCTAAATTAAATAAAATTTAATAAATTAATCATTTAACCAGGATCTGACATATGTTAACACATGATCATGATATATGTTATTGGTGACACATGTCACCACCTAATTAGAAGAAAATTAAGTTAAAAAGAAGTAAAATTTGGGTCTTGGGCAAACTCAAACCTGAGTCACGCAAATGAAAGATACATGGTGGAGCCACTAAGCTAACACCATCGTTTGTGTTAAGAGATATACAATAATACATATACTAATAGTATGACCAATGCCAGAAAAAAAGAATATAATGGAAAACGGAAATAATGAGATTTGAACTTCGGCAAAAAATTTGAAAGCAATAAATGATGGGAAAATATTATATTTTTTTACAATAAAAAATATTATATTTGATAAATTGTTTGATAGATTTAATATATTTTTTAAATATTAGTTGATACAATATTTTAAAAGAATAAATTTAATATTTATATATTTTTAAACTAACTTTAATATTTATATTTTTCATATTTATAATTCATGATTATATATATAATCTTAAGTTGAGTATTTCTAATATAATTAATAATTTTAATTTCTTATTAAAAATAAAATATTCAAAAAATATAAATGATTCATACATTAATATATGAATATATTTTTTTATTTATACATCTAAATATAAATATACATTTATATAAATATATTTTTATTCGTATATTGAAATATTTTGATTAAAATATAAACATATTTTAAATACTAGTTTATACGAGAAAAAATAAAATATATCAAAAATATAAATGATTCATACATTTAAAATATAAATTGAATCATTTATATTTTCTATACATCTATATTTAATAAGAAAATAAAATTATTGGGGGACTGTTTTGAAAATTTTAAAAGTTGGGGACCTAAATTCAAGTGCCTAAAAAGTTCAATGACCGTTTATATAATTTATCCTAATTTTCTAACAGTTATTTAAGTTGAGGGACCATATTGCAAACGGAATAAATGTTGGGGGACTGTATTGCAAGTTTTAAAAGTTGGGGGACCTAAATGCAAGCTTCAAAAATGTTCAGTGACCATTACTATACTTTACCCTTATTATTATTATTATTGATCAAGAACTTACAAGTATAATATTCAAATTCATTTATTATATACTTGCTATTCTAATATCACTATTCAAATTGACTAGATTTTCGAAATTTACCAGTATAGTTGATGTAATTAACTTAAACTCTAATTTTGCTTAAAATTTTTCAGGTTCTATGGGAACGCGCTATTCAACCTAAAGTAAAAATATTGTCAACATTTAAATAAAGAGCACAAGTGGGTGCAGTGGTTAGGCGTTGTAAGGATTATCAATTTGACAACAGTATACTGACACATGGCACTAATGAAATTTACCATGAGTAACCAAAATGAAAACAGAATATAATTTTAGTTGTCATTTTGCAAGTTCTAAATTTGAAAGACCAAAATGAAGAATTTTTATAATTAGGTGACCAACTATGTACCCTTCATATATCCAAACTAAAACTGAAGTATTAAACTTCAGAATTTAGATTTTCTTTATTTTCCTCAACTTGATATAATAACATAAAATTATTCTCTCTCTATTTTCCAATACAGGAATTTCCTCTAACATGCAAGCTAGATTCCAAAATATATGGTAATCAAAAAAGTACCATAACAAAGGAACACATAGAGTCCAACTTAGAGTGACTCACCATTGAGAAGGTAACACTTTCTATATAATGTTTCTTAATCTATACCAGGGTTTTAAATAGCGTTCGCGGACATGTTTTCGGTCGCGTCGTATTTATCGCGGTCGCGGATATAACGGATGCCATCGCGTTCACTGCAGGTGTCGCGGTCGTGATTTTTTTAAAATTTTGCACAACTTATCTTAAAATATAATAAAAATAATTATAATTACAAGGAATAATTTTTAAAGATTTTTAAAATGATTAAATCAAATAGAATTAAAATAAAAGTGTAAAATTTAAATATTTGGAATTTTAATTACAAAAATTAGAACTAAATTAAATGAAAATTAAACTTTACTATCTAAATTAAGAATTAAATTAAAGAATAAAAAAAGAATTAAGAATTAAATTCTAATGCTAACTCATAAATCTTAAATAAAATATATGACAATATTATAAGTCTAGATTCTTTAAAACCTAGCTTGTAAAACAAATTTTCTTCACTGGTGAATGAGATAAATTTACCTATTTTTTTAATATAATTGACAGGTCCTTGTTCTCATTTCTCTCATCTTCTTCCCTAGTTTAGTTCAGTTCTTCGCTTCTTCTTCCCATCCCCATTCCCTAGTTCAATCTTCTTCGTTTCACTCTCACCCATTTCACTCTTCTTCAATCTTCAATAAAAGGAAGATTGCATATTTGAAACCCTAAATCTCCGAGTGAAAATTGTATCTTCAATCTTCCTAAGCTAAGCGGGAAAAAAAACTTTTACAGTTTTACCTTCTTAAATGGAAGCGATAAGCTTGATCTACTCCTTCGCCGGAGGCGAAGCTCGACGGACAGAAGACTTCCTAGTTTCTACTGACTGGGCTTTGTTTTTTCGACTCTTCCCCTTCCCGATTGGTTTTTGGTAAGATGCATGGGTAATGGGTATTTGATTCTACCGTTCACTAAATAGTTTTGTCTATATTCTATTCATTTTGATTTTTATTTTTGTATACGGTTGGTTGAATGCTTGATTGCAAAGGGAATGTTTATTTTTGTTTTTGTCTTGGAATCACGGGTGAATAACGGTCGATGCGTCCCGTTATTGGCGCAATCGTCCGTTTCCCGTTATATCGCGGACGCAATTGACCGATATTGGTGTGAATCGGTGACCCACCGCAAAAATCATAAAAAGCAGTTTCGGACGGCCGCTATAACGTTTTCGGAAAGCTATTTGATACCCTGATCTATACTACAGGGGATTGGATGTGGCAGATATTAATATGTCTTAACACATTTAAGATCAATCTTTTTAATCTTGTTCATGTATTTTAAAGGCCCTTGGGTGGTAGTGTATTTGTACCCTTGTTTAATTTGGATACATGTATCTGAAAAGCTATGGTTGAACAGGCACTAGAGGCCAACAGGTTGTTCATATTGGATCACCATGATTCACTAATGCCATGTCTCAGAAAGATAAACTCTACTTCCACCAATATTTATGCATCGAGGACCGTGTTGTTCGTGAGAGATGACGGGACTTTGAAGCCATTGGCGATTGAATTGAGTTTGCCAGATCTAAAGGGGGATCAATATGGCGCTGTGAGCAAGGTTTATACACCTGCACAAAATAGGGTTGAAGGTTCCATATGGCTGCTGGCTAAAACTTACGTGGCTGTAAATGATTCTGGTATTCATGAGCTCATAACCCATTGGTAATTCACATCCAGCAAATAATATACGTTGGTTAGCTTAGCTTCAAATATGGTAGGATGGTGGTTTATAATAATTTGATTACAGGTTGAAAACTCGTGCAACAATAGAGCCATTTGTGATTGCGACGAATAGGCAGCTTAGTGCGGTTCATCCTATTCATAAGCTTCTCCACCCTCACTTCCTTGATACGATGCATATAAATGAATTGTCTCGGGCCATTCTTATTAATGCAGGTGGATTACTAGAGTTCACTGTTTTCCCTACAAAATATTCCATGGAATTGACGTCGGCAATATACAAGGGTTGGAAATTTCTTGACCCTGCCCACTTATCTCAAGGAAAGGTAAATCTAATCAATTCAGATAAATTGACAAAGTTAGTCTGATAAATCTACAGCATTTTGAATCCATTTTTGCTTTATTCAGAGGACTTGCAGTCGATGATAAGGATTCACCAAATGGTCTTCGATTACTGATAGAAGATTATCCGTAAGCGGTTGATGGATTGGAGATTTGGTTTGCAATTGAACAATGGGATCGAGACTATTGTTTGTTTTACTACAGGAACGATGAAATGGTTCAACAATACCCAGAGATTCAAGCCTGGTGGAAGGAAGTTCGAAAGCAGGGTCACGGTGACAAGAAAGACGAGCCATGGTGGCCTAAAATGCAAACTCTCGAAGACCTCATACATTCATGCATCATTATCATATATTCATGCACCATTATCGTATGGCTTTCTTCAGCTCTACATGCAGCCTCTAACTTTGGCCAATATCCTTATGCAGGCTACCCACCCAATCGTCCTACCATAACCCGCAGGTTCATGCCTGAGAAAGGCACTCCCGAATACACCGAACTCGAGTCCAATCCAGACAAGGTTTTCTTTTAAACAATCTCTGGTCGACTGCAGACAGTGATTGGGACTGCAGACAGTAATTGGGATTGCATTGATTGAAGTTCTGTCTAGGCATCCATCGAAGGGACAAAGAGACTCACCTGAATGGACGTCTGATGAAACAGCGTTAGCAGCTTTTAAGGAATTCGGGAACAGGCTTTCGCGAATTGAGGAAAGAATTGTGCAGAGGAACAATGACAAGAGATTTAAGAATCGTGTTGGTCTTGCTAATATGTCCTACACTTTTCTCTATCCTACCGGTGAAGTTGGAATCACGGGTAGGGGAAATCCAAACAGTATAGCAATCTAGTACTTTAAACGCAACTAATGCGGTTTATCTACAGTGTGATAGATAATTAATTTTAACATTCATACTTAAACAATCTTAGAATCAAATCCTTTAATTTACTACAATAAGCTAATTTATCTTGAACCAAAAAACAAGACGAGCAAGGTTCAGACCAATTTCTTCAAAAACAGAAAGATAACCCATGCTCCGAGCAACCGAGACTCGCCTCAATTCGTGTAGCAAATCAGTCTCCCTTCTTCCTGAAAGAGCATCCCTCCGTGAGTCTGGCTCGACCTCCGGTCGGCTGGCAAAGAACAGTCTGACAGTTACCACAGACCACCACAGTTTGAGAGTGGCTAAACACAGTTGTTCTGTCCAAAAAAAAAAAAAAAGAAATGTTAGCGAATATGATCCACTAAATATATGAAAATTTAAGACAAATTATCAATATCCGACCCTCAGACATGTTACATTATTTATAAAGAACAAAAGACAATTCAAGCAATGTAAGAACTCACATGTTGAAGCAGCCTTGGCATTTGACATCCTTTACAAAGAAAAAAAGAAAAAAGTTAAAACTCCCAACATATTTGCATGGGCAGATATGAGATTTAGATCAAAAGGAATAGAGTTTTAACAAATCACCATGAAGAAAGAGTTGGGGGACTGAACGAGACGCTTGAGCTTGTGCTTCTTCTTCTCAAGTTCAGCTGGAGGATTCAACAAATCAACATCGTTTTGGAGAACCTAAAAGTCCCAAACATCCACAAATCAGATTCAATTATATATAACAAAAAACAAGATAAACAAGAAGAAACTAAGCAAGAGATTGATCTGACCATTTTGGCTTGGGTGCTAGATGTTTCAAGAGCAACCTCACAAACCGTCGAATGCTTAGTAGGTGGCAGAGGTGGAGGAGGAAGATGCAAATGGTAATGTGATATTTTATATATGTAGAATGGTTGACCTAAGTAAACACCCAGTAAAAGTAAAACCCCCCAACATTAAATCTGGGTTTATGTTTGAGCCCAGTCTTATTCCAGCAATGGAGTTTGTTTTCTTTCTGTGTTCTAGCCCAAGCTAAATTCAAACGAGAAACAAGCACCCCAACTCTTATTACATACGTATATAAAAAAAACTGTCACACCCACCAGGGTTGAAAAATTAAAAAAATTAAACTATTAAATATGAGAAAATTATTTTTATATAAAATATCAAATATTATCACCATCTAAAAAACCAGTAGCTCTTCATGGTAAAATTATCTTCTAATCCCTTTACAAACAATGAAAATAAAAATAAATATAATACAGTAGAATTTTTGAATTTTGTAATTCAAAAACTTATTATTCAATTTGGTCCAATTATTATTATTTGGATTTTCTCCTGCCTGTTGATGCAATACCCCTGTCCTAAGTTAACTCGATAAAAATCTCATTAATTACGTTTTTAGGGGAAAATCCTTTAAAAATAAACAATAACGCAATGGAAATAATAGAAATACTTCTGGAAATAAACTTATGTTTAATGCAACTCATGTGAAAAGAAAAACTACCGAATACAAAATTCCATATATCTAGGCCTAAATTAAAATTAATTAAGACATTCCAGAGGTAAGTTCAGTTCCAGCAACTACGGACATAGCAATCAAGATTCTAGTATGCGTATTTCGTTCTCCGACGGGATTAGGAGGATTCGGCGGGGTGTTGAAAATAGTAGTGCAACTAGCTTGTGCTCTAGGTGCCGGTTGTTCCGCCTGCAACATACTCTTATAATCCTCCTGGTTAAACGCCGTCGTCGCTTGTTGGAAAAACGTTATCACGTTGTTATAAGCATTTTCGCAAGTTATGAGAGCATTCTTCTCTGCCGGGTCAGTCGCGTTCTTGAGGAGTCCGACGATAAATTCATGAGTATCACTTGCACTACTCAGAGTTTGCTCGACGGCAATCTGCGTCAGTGCGGTGATATTGGCGGTTGAACCCTTCAAGTTTTGCTGGAAAGCATCGTTGCAAAATGCATATTCTTCCATCCGTCGACAGATTTTGTCGATCAACGCTTGAGTCGCTTCATCACACAATACAGAACTGGTGAATATGGAGCTGGAGAGGAAAGTGAGAAGAACAAAACAAGTGTATAACTTTGAAGGATTAGCCATTGTTTTGTATAATTTCTAGGATTAGGGTAATGACTAGTGATGTATTGCAAATAAGAATGAGAAATATATATAGCTATTTTACATGAATGGTAAGCAGGGAAATATATTAATATATGGAGTTGTTTTAATATTATGATTCTTATTACTATAAAAGACAGTTTAAAAGGAATTAACCATTGTTTTGTTTAATTTATGGAACTAAGGCAGTGATTAGTGGTTGATATTCCAAAAAGAAAAAAGAACATTTATATAACTATTTTATATTAATGATAAGCAAGGAAATATATTAATATACGGGCTTTTTTAATATTATGAATCACGTGGATTCTTATTACTATAAAATATATATATTTTTTATTTAAATATTCTTTTTAAAATTAAAAAATAATTTGATATTTAAATTGATGAAACTTATCATATATATTTTGTTCTCCCCTCAAATGATTGTTTCAAGTACCTAGGGTCTATGATACATAAAGATAGGGGTGTGGATGATGACGTTACACACCGTATAAAGGCGGGATGGCTAAAGTAGAGGGTTGCTACCGGAGTTTTGTGTGACAAGAAGGTGCCTCTAAAACTTAAGGAAAAATTTTATAGAATGGCAATAAGACCAGCGTTGATGTATGGATCAGAATGTTGGGCAATCAAGAAGTATCACGTAAGGAGGATGGAGACCGCAAAAATGAGAATGCTTAGATGGGCATGTGGTAGGACTTTGTGGGACATGATACCAAACTCTGCTATTAGGATGTCCTTGGGGGTGGTGCCTATACCCGAAAAATTGAGGGAGGGAAGACTACGGTGGTTTGGGCATGTCCTTAGGCGACAACCATCGGATGCGGTTAGGAGGGTGGAGTCGATTACAGTCGACGGTGCCAGAAGGAGATGATGACCAAGGCGGAAGTGGGAAGACTGCTTGAGATTTGATTTAAAGGATTTAGCCCTTACTGAGGACATGACCTCTGATAGGAAAGTATGGAGACTTAAGATCAGGGTAACTGAGTAGTACAAATCACATCCATAGGGTATATCATCTCTGTCTTCTTTTTATGCATTTGTAGTAATTTCCATGACTTCTTCTTTTTATACGTTTCTGTCATTGGAATTTATGAAGGCTTAGAACTACGGTAGCGGAGTAGTGTTGCTTTAGTTTAGGTTTTAACACATTTGACTTTATTCCTTCTTGTTGCTTGCTATCATTGAATTTTGTGTATCTTTTACTTCAAGTTTTGCTCTTTTTAAATATTATTCGGGTCTTACGTTTCTTTCTATATGCAGAGATTTTTATGCAGGGATTTATTTGCAGGGATTACTTCACATTTCAGACGCACATATGTAGACTGCATATGAAGACTGTTCAACTATTTATTTATTTATACATGCATGGCATTTCTATCTTTACTTTTAATTTTTCTAACTGCCGGAGGTCTTTCACAGAAGCTGCTCTCAACCTGGTATTGGGGGCAGCCTACTATCCTACCTCCCCCTTACCCCATTGTATATGGGAATAGGGTTTTGTTGTTGTTGTTGTTGTAATGGTAATGATAAATTTCAAACTTATTATTAAAGGACGTCGTTTGTTTATTTTTTGGGAAGCCAGAACGCCTTCGTTCCATTATCTTCTTCGTTCTTCGCTGGGATACATTTTTTTTTCTTCAACCACCATGCCTTAAAACCAAAAAACCTCTTGAATAAATTCTGCCACTGGAACGTCAATGGCGTGCTTTGTTTTTTTTTTGGATAAGTAAATTATATTCATCCAAAAGAATGCAACAAAACTGCTACAAGAACAAAGCAAGTCCCAACACTAGATCAATCCCCAATTTATACACATTTGCCTATTTACATCATCAATCCCCTGTATACTATGGCTATACAATTTGATTTTTACAACATCTTTTATACTACTTACAATCATATCAGCATAACGTGAAGAACCCCTGAAGCTCCTATGGTTATGTTCCTCCCAAATGTGGTACAAAAAACCAGTCCAGGCGAGCTTGAGAATCCTCACCCTGAGAGATTTACTCTTCAAGTTAACAATCAACCATTGAAGAATATTATCCCATTTAAACGAAGCAGGACGAATCCCACATGAAACCTGCACAGCATCCCATACTTCTTTAGCAAATGAGCAATTTGTAAAGAGATGGTCACGGGACTCAATCCCAGACCCACACAGAACACAACCATTATCCAAGACCAATTCAAACCGAATCAGCCTATCCCTCGTAGGCAGTCTATCAAGGGTGGCCATCCAAGTAATAAGGGAGAATTTCATAATATGAGCAGGAAACCAAATGATCATGTGCCAACTAACTTTCTCTTCACGAACTCTGATCTGATCCCAAATCCATTTACCCTTAATCAGGTTCCAATTGGCACAAGGAAGGAACAAATTCCTAGCCTTCTCAAGAAGCTTCAACAGATTTTTAAAAATCCAGCTAAATCATGCCTTGTACTCAACTTCCCAGAAACTAACAACTTTGAGGCAGTATGCACATAACCAAGCAATCCAAAGTGAGCCATCATTTGCTAAAATATTTTTAATGAGAAGTAGGCAGCAAGCCATACTCCAAAGTGCAAGAATCCTTAGACCCAGACCACCCTCAGAATTAGGAGAGCAGACCTGGCTCCAGATTACACAAGCACCTCTAGCTGGGGCATCACAACCTATCCAGAAAAACCACATGCAAAGTCTCTCAACATCATTAATGATCCCCTTAAGGAGAACAAGTTGTCTGCTCCAAAAATTAAAGATACTAAACAAGACAGTTTTTACCAACTGCAGCCTGCCCCCAAAGCTGAGCTTTTTGCTGGACCATTGAGCTAGTTTACCTTTAATTCGTTCCAAAAGAGCATAATAGTCCTTCCCTGTGAGCTTGCGAGTAACATGGGGTACTCCAAGATACCTGACAGGGAGTTGCGCTATCTTAAACCCAGTAGCTTGCTGAATCAGATCAAATGTGTTTGTATTTAAGCCACATGCAAAAAATTCTATCTTCAGTGCATTCAACTTTAATCCTGATAGATTGTATAAAACCTCTAAAGTACTCTGTACTCCCAACACAGACTCAAGGGAGCCATGGAAAAAGACTAACAGATCATCCGTGAAGCAAAGATGAGTGAGAGAAACTCTCTTGCATTTGGGATGGAATCTAAAAATTCCTCTCTTGGCAGCAACATTCAACAGGGAGGATATGACATTCATCACAATAACAAAAAGATAAGGGGATAGAGGATCCCCTTGCCTAATCCCCTTGACCCTTTAAAATACCCTACTACACTGCCATTCAAGCAAACATAGTACATAGGGGTAGTAATACAAGCCTTGATCCAATTGTAAAATATATCAGACAACCCCATTTCCCCAAGAACAAACAATAAAAAGTTCCAGTTAACAGAATCAAAAGCCTTTTGTATGTCAATTTTTATAGTACATCTAGGGGAAAGATTTTTCCTAGAATATCCCTTCACTATCTCCTGAGCTAACACGATATTGTCAACTATATTTCTACCCTTGAGAAAAGTTGATTGATTGTGGGAAATCAGTCCAGGGAAGTAAGGAGTAAGTCTATCAACAAGAATTCTAGTAATAGTTTTGTATGCAACTGAGAAACAAGAAATAGGTCTAAATTCCTTTGCTAAGGTAGCATTTGGGAATTTAGGGACCAAAACTAAGGTTGTGAAATTGAAGGCAGACATTAAGTAGGAAGTTTGGAAGAAATACCTCACATCAGAAGTGAAATCACTACCCACAGTGCTCCAGGCAGCTTTGGAGAAGCCATCAGTGTAACCATCAGGACCTAGGCTTTTATCCTTCCCTTGTCTAAAGAGAGCCTCTTTGATCTCCACATCACTCACCTCCTTAGTAAGACATACATATGCACTATCCGGTAGACACACATTAATCAAGTCCTTCAAATTTCCAGCAGAGCAGCCTTTAACTAAGGGGTCAGTAGAGCCAATGAGGTTAGTGAAAAAACCCACTAGCTCAACAACCATATCTTTAAAAGATTCAAACAACTGCCCATCCTCACTTTTGATAACTCTAATATTGTTCCTTTTCTTATTAGCTTGAAATTTCTGATGAAAACATTTTGTATTCAAATCCCCCTCACTAAGCCAGTGTGCTTTAGCTTTCTGTTTATAAAAAACAGCTTCAGCAGTTTCCAAATCCACAAGTTCAGAATGAACCCTCCTCTCTTCATCAGTCCTCCTTTGAGCTGTGTGAGCCAGATTAAATGTTTGGATCTACTCCAATTCAAACCTTTTAGCTCTGACTCTACCAGAGATGTCATAGAAAAACTCATTGTTAAGCTCTTTAAGGAGAGGCTTAAGCCTTCTCAACTTATTGGAAAAAAAGCTCATAGTAGATCCTGCACATTGACTCTGCTAGGAATCCCTAACAATAGTCAGAAACTTATTGTGACCAGTCCAATAATTGAAGAACTTGAAAGGCTTAGGGTGCTTAGTCATTGTTGCCTTATGTGACCACAATAAGCCTAAACAATGATCAGAGACCCCATGGGCTTTGTAATCTACAAAAGAGTCTGGGAAATCCAATAACCATTGATCGTTGACTAAAATTCTGTCAAGTTTGCGGGCTAAGTAAGAGCCATCTTGCTTGTTGGACCAGGTGAATAAAGGCCCAAGAAAAGGATGATCAATAAGGTCTAGGCCCTCCAAACACTCCTGGAAGTCCTTAATGTCAGGGGTGTAATGGACTCTCATGACATCAAAGTCAGAACTCTCCTCAGGCTTGGCAATGATGTTGAAATACCCACCTACCAGTCAGGAGGAAGGACCAATGTCCTTATCAACAATACTTAGATGATCCCAAAGATCCCTTCTAACAACACCATTATTACTGCCATATATAGCAGTAATAGTTGTTCTGTGCCCATCAACAACCCCAATAATAGTAATAACTTGGTCACAACATCTCAAAACAGTGACAACAAATGCTTCCTCCAAAAAAATCCATAGCCTACCTCCCTCAACAAAATCATAGTTCTCAGCAAAGTTCCAGTCACCAGCCAATGCATTAGAAAACCTATCAGAATTAACTCTTTTAATGCGAGCAGAAAACATCCACAATGGCGTGCTTTGTTTCTTTATGCTTCTCGGTTCTTCTTTGTTGTCTTCGAAACCCAATTAAGGTAACTCACTCCTCGAAACCCCAAACCCCTTTATTTCTTCAAAATTCTCTCACTCAAAACATTGGTTTGATCAGCTAAATATTTCTAGAAAAAACAATCTTCTCGGAAGAGAACAGTTTATTGATTTATCGGTTGAATGCTTGATTTTTTCTTCTACTTTATTCTGGGTAGATTTCAAAGAATTTAGCTTCCTGTAGACTTTCAGGCTTTGAAACCACCGAAACAGGTTATTTCCCTCGTTATCTTTCTTCTTTATTTACCTTGAAAGCATGCTTCTTTTTATGTAATTACCAGCCATTTTTTGTAATTTCTGAAAACATAACATGTAAAATGGTTTAGACGCTGGGCTTTTGGCTAGAATTATGCCACCCAAGAAATGGAACCAATGTATGGATTTGTCATCCACTCATCTGTGGTTTTTCCTTTGAATGCTGAATTGTCGATAATTGATGAATTTATGTCTTCATCTCGTCGTCATCATCAGCTCGTTTTAAAATGCATGCTACAGTTTTGTATCCCTCCCTTCTTGGGAGTTTCAATGGAAGCTATAAATTTGCCTGGAGAATTTGGGGATTATGATTAAATGGTGATATAGGAAGGTAAGAGTTTTGGGTATCGAAATATGTTTCGCACAAGTATGTTCACTTCTTTATAAGTTCTTCCATATATTCTGAGGGTTCTTGGAAGTCAGACACTGTATCAGTACTTAAGTATGCAAGAAAAATGAACAGTTGAAGCAACATAGGTGTCGATAACAAAATAAAACTAAGTAAAAGCCAGAGAAAAACATTGTGAACTGATCTCTAACTGTTGTTACGTTTACAAAATAGTATATTTGGTTATATGTTGGATGCTTCTTTTTGCCATCCCCTTGCGTTTGTGTGCTTTTGTAATCTGATATTACGAATTAGTATCCGCAGCATCCTATTTTCTTCCTCCCTGCATCTGAATACCCCAACAAAGCATTTCGAAGATAAGGATGAAGTTTGAATGTAAGTTCTTGTACTCCAATGGTAATTATTGGTTATTGGGTAGGACCAGATATTGATGATGGTGGGTGATTTGTAGAAGCTTGTATCTATCAAAGTAGTTGATTCTTTTTGAAAATTGCATCAATCATTTTTGCATGCTCCTCCTGATAGTTGGAATTTTAAGGGTGAAAAATATAAGTTATCGACGTTTGTATCTGAATCTGGTCATTTCCAAATTTTTCTCCAAGGAAACCCTATTTATTAAAGAGAAATTTTTTTACCCTTGGAGTTGGAGGACATTGTTAGTGAAATCATTTAGTGGAATACTTTTGTTGTTTTTAACAGCCTCTGTGTGTTGATAGTCATTAGCGTATTGAATGTGAGGAAATATGTTTTGGAAGGTTACGGATATCCGGACTATTTGTTTTCCTTAAAATACTCGTGTATGCTACATATTTTGGATATGAATATGAGATATAACTCTTCAAAATTCAGTATAATTATGTTGGATACATATATGTATCCACACTTGCCTTCAAGTCTGGGTAACATAGGTTGAAGGGGTGCTATGTAAACCCCAAAGCAATTGAAATGCTGAAAGTAGTTGGCTTTCAAGGCAAAAACGGGTCATCAAATACCAACAGTTCTTGTTTTTGGGCCAAGTAAAATGAAACTTAGGTAGCTAGGCCCAATTCATATGTATATGAGATGGTGGCCTAGTCGCTTACCTAACCACTCTTTAAAATAGAACTTGTTACATGTTGACTCAGGGTTTTACCTGGTCCCAAGTAATAAACAAGTAGCCTACACGAGATTGTTACATCACTTATCAACAAATCTTAAAATAGCTAAAGATAAATAACTTTATGTTGTAAATTTTTTGATTTAATATTTTGTAACAATTTGGTTTTAAGAGTCTTTAAGTTTGCAAACTGGTAGTGTATGTCATCTATAAATGGGTAGTTTATAAAATATAAATCTAAATAGATAGGAAATATAATTAAATTATCACCAATAATTAGACAAGTCATAATAATTTATCGTAATTTATATGACGTCATCTTTAATAGGAAAAAAAGGAAATTGCAATATATTCTAATATCAGACAACAATATTCCAGGGGGAAATACAGAAGGAAAGAAACACTCATTGTTGAACAAAATTAATGTAATGTAATGTGATAAAATTCTTATATATACAGTTACAAAAGGGTGATTGTTATTCCGTATACTTATTACATTTTGAGCTTTAGCTGGTTCAGCTAATTCTTTCAATGATGGTTGAATATTGGCTTCTCTCTAGACCTTTATCTCCATAATATTTAACTTTTTGAACAATCAAATTTTAAGGAACTACTCTAGGATTAATTAGTTAAACTAGAGAGTTAAAGATTTGCTTGTCCTTGGCTTTTGTATGAATATACACAACTGTTTGTTGATTCAAATGCAATAACGGGGAAAATTAAAGTTATATTTATAAAATTTGAAGTATTGTTACAAGTTATGCTTAGAGCAAATCATTTTATACGCATGCATATTCTTAATATGTCATTACAGGCATCAACTTTGTGTTGGACCATTAGCATTTCTCATCAATCATATATTATATAGAACTTTTAATACGTTCAGTGTATCTCTTGCTATGGATCTTAAGGCACATTGCAATTTGTAACAATGTTGCACTTGCCTACGTTAAGTTGCTGAGGCTCACATGGATTATTCATGATCCTCTTGCTTTCTGTCCTGGAAAATGGGCACATCGATGCAATTACGACGCCAGGTTGCCTTATTTTATTGTCAAATCACCATTGCCGAAGTTCCAGATCAGTGCTCACTGACAAGGGATGCAGGCTCATCAGCAGTTCAGGTCATGGAGCTCAATACCGCAATTCCATGGTCGGAGCCAGCGGCAACAACATTTTCCTTGAATCATTATATCAAGGAAACGTCACGTAATACCACATTGATTAAGTTGGTCCCTGAGTTTTGAGGTTTTCAAAACCATCCTGTCAAGAATACTGCTGCGATCAGTACATTGGTATAGTTAGACTCGAAGTTTTGAGGTTTTCAAAATCACTAGGTAAAGAAAGCCCATCACACAAAAGTTTGAGGTTTAATCAGCTTTTGTCTCCTGTACTAGCCTCATTTATGTATTATTCTTAATCTTTTGAAGGGGAAACATTTTGAGTTGGGAGCTCCCTTTTCACACCTTTTGTATGAAGTGCAAGCTCATTGTTCAATTGAATGGAAAAAGAGGGCAACATACCATAGTTGAGAAGTGGTCCCAATAGCTTAGAAAAACCCTAGGATTGATGCCCTAAGGGCTTGACAGATATTCTAGGTTTATTAATTAGGGTTCAAGCAATTATCTTTTTTGTTTTATGGGAAGACAGCCTGAACCATTTGTATATAATAAAAAAGAAAAAATAAAGCATGCTTAAAGATTTAAATTGCATTTTCACGATTACTCATGTAATATGAAGCAACAGTTCCGGTGGTCCCCCTTTCTAGGGTTTTGGAAACACTTAACCTAGTAAAGTTTAGCCTGTTTTTTACTATTCTTTTTGCTGGAAATTTATGCGGAACATGGTAACAGTGCTTGCTAACACAGAGATCCAGAAAGGGCATTTATAGTTTCGAGTCCGGATTAACTGAAAATTTCAAGTTTTGGAAGAGAAAGGAAATGGGAAAATGTGCTAGGGCTCTTTTGTTCACTAAGAATACTGAGAAATATGATGTAAATAATGAACTGCAAGGGGACTTTGGAAGGTGCAGGTGTGGTTGATCTGATCTTTCAATTTTTATTTGTTTGATATCTTCCGATTCGTTACAAAGGGGGTCGTTGTTTGAGCATAACGGAACGGACTACCTGTGGATAGGACCCGAAACGGAACGGACTAGCTGCAAATAGGATCCGAAATTAAGGGTGCCTAGTACGTTAAGCCTTTCTTTCCCTTTCCCTTTCCCTTTCCCTTTCCCCTTGTTTATTTGTATTACCCTCTTTTGGAAGGGATGAGGAGTAGAGGTAAGGATTGAAATTTGACCCCAAATTAACTAAGGAACTGATATGAATCATTATGTAGTCTGAATTTGATTGTTGACCTTTTTGGTGAAGATTAATGGTGCTTGATCTATATCCATATTCCCCACCTAACGAGCCTTGGATAGGATAGCTGAATACCACTATAAATGGTTTCATACGCATTAGTATCAACATTCAACTCTCTCTCTCAGACGGTGCTTTCATAGCAAACCCTAGATGCAAACTGCAGAACATGATTTGTAAATACAACTCAATGGTAATTTACAAAATATTAAATGCCTCTTCTGAACTAATCATTTGATGCACCAGTTAGAAGAACATGCAGGATAAACAGCTTTCTTGTTGAAGTTACAACTGTAAGAAAACAGTTAGTCTGACAAATTCTCAACTTGGCAGAAACATAAGATCATATTACCAATATATCTATCTATATGTGGGTGTGGGTGTAACTTTGTTAACATTGTTAACTGGATTGTGAACTCGTGTCTGGCTTGCTCTCAAACTGTTTCTTCAGGGTCTAAAAAGGGAAAGAAAGATTCCAATTACCAATTCAAAGAAATCCTCAGCTTTCTATATTTATGTATATATGCAGTCTTTCTGTAAGCACTCAGCTTACTCAAACTTATCTTAAAAGTACAGATAAAATGGAACAAGCACTAATCATACATATCATTCATTTCACAATTAACTTCACATAAGTTTCCCTTTCCCTTTGCAGCAAAATCCCAGGAATCAGAGAGAGCGAGAGAAGGAAAAAGTAAGAAAAGAGAAGAAAAAAAATGTAACCCTGAATCAAGGAAACTAAGCTACAATTTAACCTGAGTATAAGCTAAGAGAAGATCAACATCTATTGATCATAACCTGTTTGTCCTTGATTCTGCTCATCTCTCCAATTCACTACATACATATATATGTTTTTCAAGCCTTTTGAGCTTCAGTTTGTTGATGAGGTTGTTGGTCACTTTTGTCTTCTGACGAATCTTCTTCTTCTTCTTTGTCTCGAGAGCTTCTGCTGCAGGAAGCTTTGTTTTGGGTAGCTTTGTCTTTTTCAAGCTCCCTATATTTATGTAAATACCTGACAATAGCATCAGCGTAGTCGTCAAACCCTAGAGCACCCAGCGCCCAACAGATGTCATCTCCATTGACGGTCTTTCGATTCTCTTTGCGACATTTGTCAGACGCCTCGCCAGTGACAAAGCTTATAAACTCCGTTGCACACTCTTGCATTGTTTGTTTAGCCTCTTTTGAGACTTTTGCCCTTGCTGGCAGGATTTGTTTCATGATCCTTCCCACGTTCGCAATTGGCAACAATCGCTCTTGCTCATCTACCATGTTTTGCTTGCAACTCAACAAAAATCAGATGATTATGAACTTTGATTCTCTCAAGCTTAGACACGTAGCTCTTTCTGCTCCATATATAAATGAGGATCCTATATGTATGTGTATATATGTACTATGATAATATGATTATCTGATACATTCGAGCTTCATCATAGTTATGCGCATGATATTCACTTGATTATTATCGAATAAATTAATTTCATATTTTTAAAACTAATATCTTAATACGTTAATATAAAGGTAATTAGTAAAGTAGGTTGGGGTTTTCTCTCTATACTCTGTACATATATTTAAAATATTCTTCCGAACACAAACTCTATGGATATTTCAAATCTGATGATTAAATGAAATTAATAGCATTCTCTCTTTATCCATTTACTTCAGCTCTTTAAATATCAAGTACGTACTGATTTAAGTTTCAAAATATCTATTTCCACTTATCTGTGTTTTAAAGGCTTTTTATCTAAATGTCAATAAATATGTGAAAATTTCGAACATCAATTCGATATAATATTATATGTGTGTAACTTACGGATGATTATCATTATACATTGACTCAAATTTTAATTAATAATTACGTTAGATTTTAGTATAATTCTACTTGTTGAAAATTACTTAGTGATTAATTATTTATGTGACAATTATTATGAAATAATTTTTTTGTGACCAAGTATTTGGTTATGTAAATATAGACCTAAAGTAGTATTAACTAAATTCTTAAGGCTATTAAGGAGTTTGTTAGAATTCAACTAAGAGATATGATAATCAATAGAATAGATAGAGTCAATAACTCTCTTTGTATTCAATGGGTATTGTCTAACCTTATTACTATGTTGAGTGTTCATGCTCCACGTTGGTTGCTTTGATGACTGTACTGTAGTTGTTTTGATGCTTGTACTGTAGCAGTTTATTGCTCCCTTTTGGGTAATAATATTCTTTTATTTATCCAAAAAATAAAGTAGTATTAACTTATAGAATTAGGATTATGAGAAATAATTATCGGAGAGATGTAATTTTATCAAGATCAATTTATTTTATAGGTATGTAGTAAGAGTTTTAATAAAACATCAGATTTGTGAGATATATGAGATGCATAGAATTTATGTATTTTAAATCTTTATAATTTTTATGTATTTAGTGGATGTAGACAAAATTGAACTGTGATAAATTTTGTATCTTATATGTAATTTATTTCATGTTAATCTCAGTTTTGATTACTTTTTCGCTTATAAATTTCTAATGATTAACCACTCACCATCACAACAATTTCGATGGGAGAATAAGTTAAAAATCCTAACCAGTTTTGAAATAGTTTTAAACAGGTTACCGATACTGTTTAAACATGAAACACTGTCCCAATATCTTGCCATTAGGTGGTTTTATCAGACAAATTCTCAAGAAACCTTCAAACTTTCAACTTAATTAGCATAATAATTAGTTGAAGTGAACATAACT
Source organism: Hibiscus syriacus (assembly GCF_006381635.1). Classification (NCBI taxonomy): domain Eukaryota; kingdom Viridiplantae; phylum Streptophyta; class Magnoliopsida; order Malvales; family Malvaceae; genus Hibiscus; species Hibiscus syriacus. The sequence goes on along the minus strand of NW_024062680.1, from coordinate 2,004,618 downwards.
TTGGAATATATAAAACAATATCAAATGAATAACTTTTTTTCAACTATACTAGCTAATGTTTAGCATTATCCTTAATCCAAATCAATTTAGATTATGCACCTAATACATAATTCCTAAAATTCTAAGCTTTTTGAGTTATAAACTGACCAATCAAAGTTCAAGCAAAAGTCATCAAGAGGGCTTTCTCTTTAATTAAATCTCGCTATATCTGCAGATCATTTGCAGGTTCTCCAACAAAAAGCAAACAAAAATAAAGAACCCCAAACCCTACAAAGACTTAACTATGGTCCCCCCACCCTTTCCCCTCCACTATCACCTTAAATGGTAAAGAATTATGTACTATATATTCAACACAAGTGGAGGATATTTTCACACGTTTGAATGTTTTAGCATTTATTATTCCTAATAACATATAGCAGTATACCTAAAAAAGAATTTATTCATAAACAGTATGATTAGTGTTTGATTAGCACAATAATTCTGGGTTAAATTAAGGTTTTGTCACTCTATTTGTCTGTCAAAGAATTCCCTTTTCTCATGAATTCGGTCTTGTTAGGTTTTTTGGTCAACTTTAGATGTTAACCCCTTCATGTAGAAGTTGACATATGAGGCCAGCCATATATATACCCTATCAGAGTTTCAAATCGCGGTCGCGTTTTTAGTCATTTGGGGTTTATCGTAATTGTGGCTGTCGCGGGCGCTATTGGGCGCTATTACGAGTGTAGCGGTTAACTCGGACGGCGGTAAAACCGCTATATCACGGTCGCGGAATGTTTTTTGAAACCCTGTACCTATATTTAGTACTTTCTTTAACAAATATTTACATTTAAAAAGACTTGTTATTGCAATGTGAGAATTCTTGTGGGGTACTTCTTCTTAATATACCAACAAAATGCATCAAACTTATAGTTGGCTCCACTAACAATTCCCACTAAGCTTGAAAAAGGCTCTCTGCAACCTCAATATATATGTATATATTTATGCACACTGTACTGTACGGGTTTTTGCAGAAGGTATTTTGTTTAACAGTTTTCGTTATACTTAGTATCACTTATGCATATTAATTGTTGACTAATAACCAATCTTAAATGTTAATCACAGTTTTCGTTATAATTAGTATCACTTATGCATATTAATTGTTGATTAAAAACAATCTTAAAAGTTAATCACAGTTTAATATATTAATACAGATAAAGGGTACCTGTTTATCAAGCCTAGTTGCCTGTTACAGCAAAAGATGCTTAGAATAGTATAAAATGTACAAGCTGTCCAAACCTCTCACTCAGTCACATACATCAAGGGTTTACAATATTATTATAAGAGTAGCTAGGGTTACATCCATAAGGGAAAAGGTATAATCCCTAGACTGTTGGAACTTTATTAGGCCTTTAATTACAGAAAATAATATAATGCAAAGTATTTGTTTTCATGGTTTCATCTTTTTAATTAGGCCAAAACCTAACTTCGGTAAGATTTCGTTTCAGTACTCTTATCTGCAATTCACTCACTAATCAGGAATCTGGTTTGGTTTAGTTTAATATACAAAAAGAAGTGTATAATTAACTTTCTAGAGTTAGGGTTTATAGTCTTTGCCTAATTGGATATAGCTCAGAATTTGATGCCTTTCTTGTTGTTGAATATATATTTGTAGCTTTATTATGATCTTGTCAATCACTGCTCAGCGAGTTTGGCTGCTGGATAGTAAAAGAAAATATTATTTTTTAAAAAGATTCACCTATTTAAAAATATATAAAAATAAAATATATTAAATATATATATATATATAATGGTAGCAATATACATCATCCTTCTTACCCAAACAAGGCTGCCTAGTTTGCCTATCCACCCTTCCTATCCAAATAGATGTATGGAAACGAATTAACACAACAAATCATAAGTCAATCTATTCATAAGCATCACGCTTTGATTATCCGTCAATCCATTGACGTCACATAACATTAATTACGCAGATTATATAATAATATTTCCTTTTTATTGAGAAGTTAACGAATAATATTTGAATTATGAAGTTAGACACTAGCCTTTCTCTAATTCAAAGATGTTGTGGATACTGGAGAAGGAGTTAGCCCATTTCACCTAATCCATCAACTCGTCCGAATTACCAAAAATCCATAACACAAAATACCAAAGTGAAGGTTTTGAACCCTAACGGCCCTTTATGGGAGCCTCCATTTTATATTATTTGGTATTATTTTAGTCAACTATTTATTTAGTCAATCACTTTTTCTCACAGTTTTATTTTAGTCATCTAATTATTTTCTTAAATCATACCTAATGTTCTGTTTTGATTATCCGCTGTTAAAAAATAAATAAAATTATTGATGTAATAATTTTTTTCATTTATGATATGTAATTATCTTAGGGTGACACATTAACATCACCGTTAATTTTTTAACGAGAGTGATTAAAACGTAAGGTTACAAATATTTTGAAAAAATGGTTGAATGACTGCAACTAAATCACATAAATAAACGTGTAATTAAATGCATAGTTTATCTTAAGAAAATTATGTGTGACAAATGATATATTACTTATCATTCATGATATATACAAATAAACATGTGACATGCTTGTACTTTATGAGTGTTAAATTAGAAGAAAAAATTTAATAGTTTAAGTATCATTTTTGACAAAAAGAGAAATTAAATACTGAGTAAAAAAATGGATTATAATTTAGGATCAATTTGTGAATAGAGCCTTCTTTTTTGTTCCGTTGAAATTCATTTTTAAGACAAGAGGCAAGTGCCAAGCCAAACAGGCCAACATCCGGAACTACGTTGCATTTTTAAACATTTCTCTGGTCAAATCCAATCAAAAGTCTTATATCTGATAAGTATATATTTCTCTGGTCAAATCCAAATCCGCGAGACAAAACACACTGGTAAGGTAGACAAATTCCGGCGACGATGGCGAGGGAAATCTCTGGCCTCGCGTACCCGGACCGATTCTACGCGGCGGCTGCTTACGCTGGATTCGGCGGGTCTCCCAATCCCAGCAACCAGGACATTGCCTCCAGGTTCTCCAACGACGTCGCTTTGATCCTCTACGCCTTGTACCAGCAGGTAATTTCACTATTCTCATCTAACATCTATCTTAGTTCATTGGATACCGCCTTCTCCATACGACACCAGCTTGTTAAGTTTTTGCTATTTTCCAGCAATGTGATGTTTTTTCTTATTTCGGATAAGGATTTCGTATATTATAATTGATTTTCCATGTACATATATTTGAAGCATTTGAAGTATAATTCTGGTAGATCTGGCTTTGCACTCTGAATTTAAGACAATTCGATTGTTGATCTCTCGGATAGCTGAATAAACATTTATGTTGTACTTGAAATATGAAGCTCATATTTTGTCAGGTCACTGATTTGCTGAATTGCTATTCGGTTTGCAGGCTACCGTAGGTCCTTGTAATGTTCCAAAACCAAGTTTATGGAATCCTGTTGAACTAGGCAAATGGAGAAGGTTTGCACGCTCATTTGTATCTATCTGTTTTTTTTATAGGAACATTTGTATCTATCTTTAATTTACCTTTTTAGTCTTGTTGCCGTTGAGTTGTAATGGTTACGCTTAAGGTGGTAATGTTTTGATCTATTTGCTCTAAATGGTGCTAATGATGGCAATGTTATTCGGAGAGATGTGAATGGATGGTCATATATGTGGGTTGGATTTTATTGGTTGTTTCAACATTTTAGTGTCATTGTGGCATTGTTATGCGTAGTTTATATATATATATATATACACGCCCTTATTTTTTATTTTTGGTTTGTTTACTGTGTAACTCAAGGATTAGATGATCAAGCAATTTATTACATGTCAAATGGATTTTTGTGTAGTTTTTTTCCTCTTCCTTTTTGATATTCGTTTGATAAAGCTTTTCACCATTAATACAGATGGCAGCAGCTTGGAAACATGGTTTCTACAGAAGCTATGCGTCTAGCTATGCGTCTCTTTGTGAAGATATTGGAGGTTTGGACCGATAACATTTTCTGATATTTTTTGTGTATGAATCAATTTAGTTTGAGAATTATCTTCTATTTTATTCCTTGTTCAGGAAGAAGAACCAGGATGGTTTTCACGAGCTTCTAACTCTGGCTTGGAGCCTGTTGCGGATGTACAAATGAATGTGAGTGATCTGTTGCTTTCTCATTTTTTGTTGTCTGATTTTAATATTTCCCATGCTCTGTTATTTTAGCAGTTTTGGTCGGGCAACTTTATCATTTTAAGGGCATGTAACGCTGTTACAGATCTTGTTCTCAACTTTTAGAGGAGTTTGTGTCTGCACAATTGCTCTTTTCAGTCTAGTTAAAATTTAAATGAGAGAAGCCAAGTTGTTCGTTGGAAGTGCTTTTATTGAGGCTTGTAACTCTCTTTACTTTCTTTTACCTTCCAAACTTGTTTGCATGTTCACAGCATAATTCAATTGTTGGGCCTATCATAGAAAATGGGAATTCTATTGCTGAGACAACGACAATTACTGCTGAAAATGGAGGGCTGATGGAAACTCAGGACAAAGATGTTGTGTCGGAAGGCCTTGGTTCAGTTGTTGTATATGATCAATGGATTTCACCTCCAATAACTGGTCAACGTCTTAGAGACGATATGAGGTATTGGGGTCTGTCATTTAAACCTGTCCTTTCTTCTTCATCTTTTCTTTTTCCGCATCTAAAGAATGTTTGCTCTTACATGTCAGCATGCAGCAGCAGTTGTCGAGGACAAGATGTATATACATGGTGGAAATCACAATGGTCGTTACCTAAGTGATCTTCATGTAAGTAATTCATTTACCTTTTAAACATGCTTATGTATTTCCATCATGAATTATTTTTGTAACATGCTATATTCCTTAAACAATTCAGTTTAATGTATGGTTTTGGACATGAAATGAAAATTTTCTAATGCATTATTGTTCGTATACTCATGTATCAGTATATTTTTACTTGACAGATTTCATGTCTCTAACGTAAGGTTTGATACAGGTTTTAGATTTGAGAAGTTGTATATGGTCAAAGGTTGAAGATAAAATTGGATCTAAGTCGGTGAACCGCAATCAACTGTAAATATAACCCCTTGTGCTGGTCATTCATTGTTAGTAGCGATCTGACTCTCTCTTTTATTTTCCTTTGATTACTCGAAACAATGTTATCTTAAGGAAATTTGCACTTTTCTTCAGAATATGTTGGATAAAATTTCTTGTATTTATGCTTAACTCTCTCTATCCCTTCTACTTTTTCCCATTGATACTTCTGGAGAACTAGTTTCTTTAAATTAGGCCATAGAGAACTATCTTTTATTGTCCTTTCATTTCTCGAAAGCATAGTTTGAGTGCACATTTTATTAGAATCTGTTAGCTAAAAGTACTTGTATTCATACTGATTGGCTTTCTGCAATTATTTTATTTAATTCTCTCTTCCCCTTCTATCCAGGGTACTCGTTCTTTCCCCTTATAACAATTTAAAATTTTGAGAAGTATTTATTCTTCTGCATCTTTCTCTTCTTTTCTTATTCTAATGTTCTGTATTTTAATTGCAGTGAAGACGTTTGATCTGCAAAGTGGCACATGGTCAATGTTGAAAACTTATGGAAAAGCACCGGTATTTATCTTTTCTTCCGGTTAACTATCTTTCTCTCCCCTGTAACGATTAGAAAAAGATTACAGCACTATATTTAGAAACTCTTGTGGATTTTTTTTATGCCTCTGAAATAGTGTGGAATTAATCTTTTCTTGCTCAGTTGAATACATTATTTAAGAAACTGAAAACTAAAAACAGAACGTTGATTGAAAGGCAATGTTTAGCTGAAAGTTTATAAACATATTGTTATGCTTGAACATAGGCTGGAGGTAAACCTTGTGAAGCAAAAATGTCGATTGCATTTTTGCATATATGTGCTTTTATAGTTTTTTGCCCCTTTATTTTCCTAATGGTAAAATTCTTTAATTTTTTTCTGAAAATTCTTTCCCAATAGTTTTGAGTTTTTCTCCCTAATTTGAGTGTTGCAGTTTGCTCGCGGTGGTCAATCTGTGACCCTTTTTGGAACAACCTTAGTAATATTTTTTTTATAGGAATTAGGCCCCATTAAAAACCTCCTTCTTAGTTATTGTGTTTAGAAACACAATAATCATTGGAAGGGGAAAAGGGTGCCCATAATTTATTACCAAACATAAGAATTACAACCGAAACGAAACACACAATACAAAGACCTTCATTACAACAACCCAGTAACCCAAACTCACAAAACCACAACCTCAACACTCATTAACCTATTCCAGATTTAGCTAAACTGTCAGCTTCCCCATTAGAACATCTGCTAATATGCCTAGTCAGAACACTAAACTGCATAACAGTTTTCTGGATTTCTCTGATCAAATCCACATAGAGAACCGGGCATTGATCCGGGTTGTTGATCCATTTCAGAGCCAGAGATGAATCACTTTCCAAAATCAGAATCCCCTTATCCCTCCAAACTAAATCAAAAAACAATTCTAACCCTGCTTTAATCGCAGAAATCTCAGCCATAATCGGAGTGCACAGACCTGTCGCTCTCGAGAATGAAACTAACTGCTTATTATGAGCATCCTTAAGAACACCTCCAATACCGCTTCTTCTCCAATCAAACGTAACAGCCCATCAACATTCATCTTAAAATGACCCGAAGGAGGAGGACACCACTTCATTTTCGGCAACCGCAACTTAGTAGGGGAACGATGCACATCCGCTAAGGTTAAATCACCCATAAGGTTGTCAACTTGGATAGATATATTCTTGTATTTAGCCAAGAACCAAGATGCCACCCTATACCTCACCAAAAAGAATATATTACTTTATCCATCTTGCCATTCTGAAACACAATCTGATTCCTGCAAATCCAGACAGTCCACAAAACTGCTCCCAGTAGAAAATTCCAAATATCCGAGTTAGGTCTCAATTCCACCCAAGAAAGCAAGAATCCTTTAGGATTATTGGGTAGTACTGAACAGACATTCCACAACCGTAAGAATTTTACCCAAATATCCCAGACCAGGTCACAAGAAAAGAATAAGTGGCTCACCGACTCAGGTTCCACTCCACAAAACACACAATATGGATTCTCGATACCTTTGACACCTCTGCTCAGTAAAACAGATTTAACAACCAACTTCTGATGAATAGTTTGCCACAGAAAAACCGCCACTTTAGGTGGAACTAACCCCTTCCACACAATCTCCGACCAGACGACATCTGGCTCAGATAATCTTGAAAAAATTTTGTTACAAGACTTAACCGAAAACACGCCATCCCCATTTCCTTTCCAAGCAAAGTAATCTTCTCCTGTCAAACAAGGACGAAAATTATCCAACAGTACCATCATTTGCAACCATTGATCAAATTCCCTGTCCAATAAATCTCTCCTCAGTTGAACATCCCACACCCACTCCCCATTACAAACACACCCAAAATCAGCCACAACCCCATCCTTATTAACCGACAAAGCAAATATTCTTGAAAATTGTGTCTTCAAGGGATGGTTACTAGCCCAAGAGTCATGCCAAAACCTTATTGAATCTCCTTTTCCCACCTGAAGCACTAGGTTATTTCGAAAACATATCTCAAAAGAGTCATTCAACCGATAGTTTTTTAATATGCCTTCCCACATCCACGACGTACTGGAAGGAAAATTAGCATCTAGAACAATTGACCTCCTATCAACATTATACTTAGAACAGATCGTAGCCTTCCACCAAGAATCCTTCTCATTACCAAACTTCCAAACCCATTTGCCCATGAGAGCCCTATTCCGAAGGTCAAGATCTGCAATACCCAATCCTCCAAATTCTTTATTTTTGCAAAAAGTAGACCAATTAACCCAGTGGATCCTTTTCTTCTCTGCCGATGAGCCCCACAAGAAATTAGACATTAAAGATTCCAATTTTTTCCGAACAACCACTGGCATTTTGAAAAGCGACATATAGTAATTTGGAAGAGCATTCAGGACTGATTTTATCAAAACAACCCTTCCTACAATGGATAAATAACCTGATTTCCAGCCTGCAAGTTTCTTGTAGAACTTATTCTCAATCGGCTCCCAAAGGTGAATAGAATTCCTCCTAGCTCCCAAGGGTAACCCCAAATACTCCGTTGGAAAGGAGCCTCGAAAACATCCTATAGAGGTAGCCCAATCCCCAACAACTGATTCTTGTAAATTAATACCGAAAATCCTGCTCTTCAACAGATTCAGCAGTAGCCCTGTACATAACTCGAAAACAATCAAGACCCTCTTCAGATTTTCCAATTGACTTTTAGAGGCTTTGCAGAAAATTATCAAGTCATTGGCAAATTGTAGGTGAGATAGAATTACTGAAGAATTATCGTGACCTATCTGAAAACCTTCGAACAACCCCAACTCTACTGCTTTAGAAAGCAGAAGATTCAGAAATTCCCCCACAAAATTAAACAGCAAAGGGGATAGAGAACATCCTTGCCTTAGCCCCCTCGAAACTTTAAAGCTTTCTGTGGGAGAGCCATTAACAAGAACTGAAATTGAAGTTGTATTTAAACATTTTAGAATCCAAGACTTCCATCTTTGACCGAACCCCATACACTCCATAATTTGGATTAAAATATCCCAGTCCACGGTATCATACACTCTCTTAAAGTCCACTTTAAACACGATACCTTCCCTTCCTTTTCTCCTCCAAAAACCAATGGCTTCATTAGCAATTAAGGAGCAATCACAAATCTGTCTACCCGGGATAAAAGCAAATTGGGAATGACCAATCAACTCTCCTATGCACATTCTTAACCTTCTTGACAAAACTTTAGACAAAATTTTGTAAAGTCCCCCTACCAAACTAATTGGTCTATAGTCTTCAATATCAACCGGATTTGTCTTCTTAGGAATTAGAGTAATGAATGAATGGTTCACACCTTTCCCGAACTTTTTCCCCTCATAGAAATCTCTGAAAAACTTTTGAATATCTCCTTTCAAAATCTGCCAAAATTTCTTGAAAAAGCCCATATTCAAACCATCCGGACCCGGAGATTTGTTGCTATCCAATGATTGAATAGCCTCCCAAATTTCCTCCTCAGAGAAATTCCTTTATAAAAGTGTAACTTAACCTTAGTAATATTTGGTGGACAGGATGCAAAGCAGACTCTCTTGAATGATCTACATATACTTGACCTAGAAACCTTGACCTGGGAAGAAATTGATGCTGTGTAAGAATATTTTTGGCAATTTTGGTCCCACACTGTCTCTCTACACTCCACATATGTTACTGGATGTCTTCATTCTTTTGTTAAAGACGTGCTACTGGTACTTCTATAGCCTTTATCATGGAGATTGTAAATGAATTTACATTTGTCACCTTAAAAATATCAAAAGCTGGCTTGAACTAGGTTTGTTGCAAAGCACAAGCAGCATTGGTCCATAATATTGACCTGATAGGTTCCACTATCATAACAGCTATCTGATGTTTTAGTTTCTATCTTTTTCCTAACAATAGGTTGCCATCAAAATTGAATTCACAATTACATCTGCTTCATTCCAGTAATTAACTTATTATTTAAATAACAAAAATGCTATATAACACTGGTATTAAGATAGTGATCCAAAATTACTTCACACTTGAATTCTTTCTTTCTTTTTTTGTACACTGACATTGGACATGCAGCATGCTTGAATCCAAGTTCTGCTTTTCTAGTACTATACCTGAGCTTCATTTCTATGTGATTCATATGTAATCCAACCTGTTTATAAACGGACATTTATGAAGTAAAATTCAGCATGATACAATCCTTGTAGTACTTCTATTTTGAGTAATCCCTTTTACCCAATTGTTTTATAGATTGGACATTTATATTCCACAATAGCTCTTAATATTTGTTTATTCTCATCGTCATGCAGGGGGGTACCTCCCTCACCGCGGTCTGGACATTCTGCTGCATTACATGCAGAGCAATATCTTCTTATTTTTTGTGGGGATTCACATGCTACTTGCTTCAATGATTTGCATGCCCTTGATTTGCAAACTGTAAGATAATTACTGTTTTGCATTTTTGCATGTGCTTTTGGGAAATTAGTATATTTATCTTTATGTATTTGGATTTATAGATGGAGTGGTCAAGTCCCACACAACAAGGTGAGATACCCGTTCCTAGGGCTGGTCATGCAGGTGTGACTGTTGGGGAGAACTGGTTTATTGTTGGTGGTGGAGACAATAAAAGTGGTAAATGTCTCACTTTGAAATCAAATAGAAGATTACAATTGTCGATTGTTCCTTGTATGACTTTCCCACTATATGCTTGGTTGAGTTACTATAGTTATACTCTCAAGTGTCCTCCTTTTATGTGAAGAAAAGAACACTCTGGTACTATCTATTGATTGCGTGAAAAAGCTTACTTTTGATTACCGCTCCCCAATCTTTGATTGCTTGTGCTACTCTCTTCTTCCAGGGGCATCAGAAACTGTTGTGCTTAACATGTCAACCTTAGCCTGGTCAGTTGTGACATCAGTTGAAGGACGCATTCCTCTTGCTAGAGAGGTAATTTACATTTTACAAATGCTTGTTCCCTGTAAAATTGTTACATCATACATGTGGCATGTGGCATGTGGAAAATCTTTGTTTGTATTATGCAGCATATGTGTATTGGTTTAATTGTGCCGGTAATGTTACAATTTGGATCAACAAGGAAAGCTAGAGAAAGCCTATAAATAAAGTAGACTTTCTACATTTGTTGTTGTGCTTCTGTGATTATTATGATCATTTGACTGTATTTCTTTAATGATTTGTTCAGCATGTTTATTCTCGTCAATTAATTTCATTGACTTTTATACTCAAAAAACATGTTTCCAAGACTAATGTAATAGTTTATCAGGTCGAAAGAAAACTTCCTTTTTTCACTTCTCAGTTATATGTACATGTGTTAACGTGGAAGGAGTTATATGGTTGTGGTCGATTGGTCTTCATAATAGGAGATAACTTCAGGTGTCACGGATTGAAGATACAAAGTTTTTATCTAATTGTCTTGACTGTAGGGTTTAAGTCTGGTTGTAGGCTCACTTAATGGGGAAGATATATCTTTTGGAGGATATAATGGGCGCTACAATAGTGAGGTATAGACGATTTTAACCTCTTTTTTATATGATTTGGCCTTTTGGTTACTGTATGATCATTTATGTTTGGCTATCAGGTTAATGTTCTTAAGCCAAGTCATAAGTTGACCTTGCAATGGAAGATAATGGAGGGACCTGTTCCTGATAGTGTCTCTACCGTGCATTATGCGACAAATCCTACCAGAGATTTGGAATCCGAGTTTGAAGTTGGTCAAGAAGGAAAAGTAAGAAAAATTGCTATGGATAATTTTGAGCCCACGGTATATAATATTTTGATAGTAAATATCAATTCCATTTAAGCTTCATTGGAAATCTCTGGTTGAGATCTTCTGATAAAAAGTGCATGCTTGCTCCGTGTATGTCTTGAATGCCTCTGTTTCATATATCTGATGTCGTGGTTCCAGTTTACATCATAACATTCTTACTCGTCATTAAAAAAATTTATTTTATTCACTCTTCTATATACACTTTTTTTACAGTTCCTTATTTTAAAAATTACGGAGTATTGAAGTTTTAAGGTGTTCAGATTGTCATTTTCTGTATCATTAGTTTTATTTCTTTCTCTCAAGTATATGCAGAAATCCGAAGGTGAGGGGACTAGTGAGCACATTATAGCAATGGTCAAGGCGGAGAAGGAAGAACTGGAATCATCACTCCACAATGAGCAATTTTTGTCTGTCCGCCTAAGGCAAGAACTAACAGATGCCAAGGATCAAAACACTGACCTCTACAAGGTAGTTTTTTCAGATGTATGATGCCAGGTCATGTAGTTCTTTGACTACAGTGCTGTTTATTAGCTTAACAATTTTACTCGACAAATTCCATTTACATCTTAGGAGCTCCAATCCTTGCGTGGTCAACTTGCCTCCGAGCATTCAAGATGTTTTAAATTAGAGGTATATGAGAACGATGGTATACTTATTTGATCTGTTTTCTCCTAATTGAATGGGTATCAAACTCTGGTTTCCTTTACTACAACCGCTCAATGATGTTTTGACACGAGAATTTAAAATCAGATAAGGTATACAAATACATCGTAGAGCATACTGACAGAATTTGAAATATATCTCAACTTCGCTGTTTGTATGAATTTATAGGCTATCATAGTTTACATCTCTTTTTGCCGTCTAGTAATCTTTGAATCAACCGGCTGATGTTGCGGAACTGCGACAGATGGTTCAGACAATGGAAACACTACGAAGGAACTTGATCTCCTGCAGCGACAAAAAGCCACATCTGAACAAGATGTCCTAAATTCGAAGCAGAGGCATGGCTCAGGTGGTGTATGGGGTTGGCTTGCAGGAAGCTCTCCAGAAAATGAGGACGAGGCTGAAAACTCTAATTAAATAAGAGTGGTTGACGTATACTCACATCTGGCGCAATGTTCTATCCACATGGTCATGAATCCAAACCATGGAAACAGATTCATAAACTGCAGGAAGGCTCGGACCATGGAGACGGGTTCTTTTAACGGGAACCATATGGATCGGGCAAAATTTTTCATCAAATTTCGGTTAACATATACGTATTTTTGTTCTACTTCCACCCATTCTGTCTATGATTGGAACAACAAGTCTAGTTAGTTTAAGTGAGTAACTTCAAAGGTTTTCAACCAAGTACATGTCTTGGTAGATATTTATCCAGGTTTATATCTGCCAACATCAAACATGGCCTTTAATAACCAAATGCCACAGGCAAAGATTTCTAGCAACCCAGAAACTAAGATCATAACATGAGTATCAGCAGCATCCGAGTACGTGATTTAAATCTTTCATAATGCATATAATATATCACGAAAAGAAAGATGCAAATACTATAGTTGGTTCAATGCAAGCAAATTAGGTAGGAAACATCATCAAATCAACAAAACTATTCAGCATAATTCTTAAAAAACAACCAAGAATTTTAACAGTCGTTGATTGACGAAAACATTTTTCCAACCCAAATTCAGAGACCATTTTAGTACTAAAAGGAAATCCCACTACTGCTGTCGGACTTCAGCTTTCTTCTTCTGCCAGAGCCTATCGAGGGCACTGTCAGCATCACCCTGCAAACATGTACAGATCAATCAGAAGAGACTTAAGACACAACACAACATCATCACAATGATTGGCATAGCTCCTTCCTTGATCATCCATCAGTTAGAATTCTGAAACATCCAACAACTGTGACAAATGTTCTACGCCTAGGATATGGTCTTTTAAATATACTCAGAACTTTCAAATATTGCATAAACCAACACCTAAAACGTCACAGAAAAATAATTAACACTCGAGCAACAAGCATGCAGATGAAGCAACAGAACAGAACAACCAATAGGCAAGTAGAGATCCAACACGAACCTGGGCACGGACAAAGCCACAAAGAGCGAAAGTGGAGAAGGATCCAGTGTATCTACCAAGCTCATCCAAGTGTCCAACATTAATCTGAACAGAAGCATGATCCTTTGAGGTGATCAACCGATTAGTGGCAGAACTGCAACAACAAGAATAACGCACATATAACCTTCGAACATAAACAAGGTAAAAGAACAAACATTATGAAACAAGGGTGACAATCAGAATAAATACCATTTTCTGGGGATGTAAAGATCCATGTTTTGACCCTCTTCGTTCTGCATCTTTGTGAATTGCTTAACCCAAAAAGAATCCTAAACGCTCAAATCACCTAATTTAACGCCAATTTATATTCAGTAACCAAAAAAACAGAAAAACCAAAACAATTTCAACTTCAATACCCTGTAAATAAATTACAAGTTCGAAAACCATAAAGAATCAAACAAGCATTTCAGAGAAAACTCTAAATCCAAGTTTAACTATAGCTAGTTAGGATAACATTAACGATCATGTTCATATTAACATTTTAAGAGAAAAAAAACAAACGCATGCTAATCAGAACATCCAGGTAACATAAAATATAGATAGGTTTGGAACTATGGAACATGAAAAATGAAATCCACAAAGAGAGGAAGGCGTACAAGATGAGAAAGAGAGGCTGCTGCTACCGCTGCTGCAAGTGAGGTTTAAAGCTATTTGTTTGTTGAATTTATATGCGAAAAAGAAAAAAAAACCTAATTTCTTTTCAGATTTACCAACAGAGATCGATGTGGTTTACTCCCAATCCCAGCCCGCTTTGTTCTTGAAAATTGGCCGAGTCCACTCAGCCCAGTTGCAATCCACTGTTTGCAAGGTCAAAAACCCAAACCATATTCTTTTGGTTTATAATTAAATATAACCTTTTGTATGGATTAAAATTTTTAATTTAGCTTAAAATGCATTTAAAAAAAACTTTTTTTTACTATTGACTAAATCAATAGGATTGTATATTTTTGTTCAGGTATATTTATCTTTTAAATAGATTTAAAAAATATCATTTATACTCATATATGAATATATTAAAGATTAATTTTTCAAGTTCTTAAATTTAGAACCTCATCCTTAATAAATAAAAATAATAACAAATTAATCTAAATTTTAAAAGACTGCTCAATAAATGTAAACTTTAATCTTTAAGAAGTATTAATATTATCCAAACAATTATTATTATTAAAAATAATCAAAATATTATATTAAATTTTCTTTTATTAATTTAGGGTGATTAGTGTAATAAAAAATACAAGAATGATCTAATAGGTCTTAACTTTATATCAATGAAAAAATGGCAGGGTAAAATAGGGATGGAATAATGGAGTAAGGGTAAATTTGGAATAGAATCTTGAATCCATCGACACGTTTAGGACAGATGAGTGAGCAGAGTAGGGGGAAGCACTTGAAATGTGAGTTCAATAAATCCTTTTTCACTTCAGGGAGAAACTCTGGTCTCGTGGGTTACCTTTTCTTTCTTCACAGAGTTTCAGCTTTGTTTTTGCCTTTTGTTATCTTCAACTGGGTCCTACCTTATCCGAGTCCAATCTATTTCCCTTTCTTTTATTTGTTCTATTAATATCATCCTATTGTAATGATTTTTCTTTTTTTTATCTACAACATATTTTAATTATACAAATATTAAAATTAATTAAATATTCAAAAAAACCCTATTTAATTTGATTCAAATAACTACAAGATTTTCATTTGTGAATCGCAAATTATTTAAACATTACAATTTATATATGTCTTTATTAATCCATTTTTATTGTTATGTCCTCATTTTTAACATCGAATAATCTAAATTCTACATTAAATTATTTTTAAAGAATATAATATATAATCAAACAAATTATTAATATATAAACGAATGAATAAGAGTGATATGTTTATAGTAATTGATAATAAGCACATAATATAAATATAAAATAGTTAAAAAAATATCAATTGATTTAACAAGATGAGATGTTAGGTTATCTAGGTAAGATCGAACATTTACATTCTAACATTGTGAATAGAAAAAAAGGTTGAAAAAATTATTATCGCAATGAACTTTTATAGTATTTAATATGGATTAATCAACTAATAAATGAGATATCGATAATTATACTATATATAGTGGTAAAACTTTAACACATAAGAGGTATAATCTACTCACATTGTGTAAAACTATATAGTTTAAATTAATTTATGACAAATTGAATAAACAAAATCAATTATCAAGATTAAAACTTTACATATTTGCTTTCGGTTGTACCTTTAATGCATTATCTCTTTGTATTGTTTATGAATATTCCCCTCGTATGGCCAGTTAGGATTTCTACATTTTTAATTCCTATCGTAACCTGCTTTTTCTTTTATATTTTTTATATATTTATATTAAAAATTTTAATATATCACGTGGATTGTAGTGTAAGATCTTGAATACATCAGATGTTTTTTTTTTCTTTTTGTATTGAATGTGGTAAAAATGTATAGAATTATAAAAAAATTTAAAAAAAAATTATAAAAAAATTTAAAAATATTAAGATAGGGAAAGAATATCTTCCAAATCTGTATAAAGCATGATTGATCAACACTGACACTTCATTCCATTTTTGAATTGGGATTGTTGAGAATATTAAATGCAAAGGATCAAGAGTATAGAATTCTTCAATAACCATCTACTTCTCCAAATTAAGCATATTCTTTCAACAAGCATGTGTGTTAATGTTAGTTAGAAAGTTAAACTCATAATTAGAGATGGATCGAGGAGGAATGGATGAACTTTTAAAAAAAAAATTAAAATTCTATATATTATAAACTTATATATGTTAACGCTCACCTCTAATTTTTCAGTATATCATAGATTTGATAGACTGTTTTTATAATTATTTATTATGCAATATTTTATGTTATATTACCACATTTAAAATGATGAATTCTACTGTTATAACGAAATACAACAAGTACACCTAATTTTAATTTCGGTAATCTAATTTCGCCCACGGAAAATAATTACGTGGGTCAACTTTAATATACGGCTATACTATTAGTCTTTTTATTTTTTAAATAATAAAATTGGTAAAAATGACTGGTAACATTATTATTTCTATCGTTTTGTTATTTTTCTATCGATTTTGTTATTGTTGAATATTTTATCGAAAATATTAAAAAATATTGATTTTTTATATAAAAATAATAATATTTTAGATAATTTTTTATCGATTTTATTATTTAAATAATAAAAAATAAAAACAATTTTTTTTATATATATTAAAGGTAATGCACTGTAAAATTTACCATCGCCCACTGATAGCAATATTATAAAGAAAATGAGAAATATTCATTAAATTTTTTACAATAACCAATGTCAATCAAAAGCAATCAAGTCCGTTAAAATGACGTGCAAAAATAATCTAAGCCATTCGATGATTTCTGTTCAGACAGTAGTTATTTTCGTAATCCACACCTATGGACGAAAAGAAATTGAAAGAGGGAAGTCAAAAAAATAAAAATAAAAACATAAAAATCTCCTAACCCCCAAAAAAATAAATAAAAAGAAAACAAAAAAAATCAGAGGATAAAAGAAAATTATTTTGCAGTTCATTCTCATCTCCAAATTTATTTGTGTGTGGGGGGGGGGAATTCTAATTTGTGTTTTTTTTTGTTTAGTCAATCAGAAAACGAATTTAGGACGACGAGTCATTTTTATTTTAATTGTATCCGATTGAAATCTCAGGTCCAGTACGTAATAAGGGAGGAAGAGGAGGAGGTTGATTTAAAGGGTGTATTTTTTAAGAACTTAGGTTTTGAGATATTGGGGTTGGATTAATTTTAGATTTAAGTTTATATCTGTATTAATTATGGGATTATGGAGTAAAGGTGGGGGGGATGTGGTGGGGGACGACGGTGACGGAGGAGTTGGTGGTGCTGATGGAGGCGATGGTGTTGATTGCGAAAATGGAGGGAAATCGTTCGGTTTGGTTTCATGCTCGATTTGCCTTGAATCGGTTACTGATAATGGGGATCGATCGTGTGCTAAGCTTCAATGTGGGCATCAATTTCATTTGGGTAAGTCAAAATTGTCCTGATTTGGAACTGATTTTATCAAGGAATTTTCATTCTCAAAAAAAAAAAAGGCCGGTGATCGGAAGATCTGAGCTCGAGTTTTGCTCATTTGATTTATTGAACGTGTTTAATTTTGGTTTTGATTGATGATGCAAATAAAGAAATCGTAAAGATTGAACTTTTTCTATTGCTTATGCTGTTTTATTAGCTAAAGATGAAAAATCAAATTTAGCTTCTTAAAGAATACGTTACACCAGGATCAATCTAATGCAACTTGGATGTTTCAATAACCTGCACTTTTTGCCTTCTTTAGAGACTATTTGTCACGGTATCAAATTAGAAGCAAAAGTTTATACGAGCTCCAGATTTGCTCAGTTATATCGTATATTTGATGAGCAGCCTATGTTGCTCGGACTCTTCATTTTTCATGTACTGCACTTATCCAACACTTGCATACGGGTATATGATCTCTAAGGATCCTCTAAATATATAGAAAAACTTAGAAAAATCTAGCCATACCTGTCTCCGACACTTGCACCTGAGTCCGAGTAACATAGGCTGCAGCATGGGGTAAATGGCTACTGGAATAGACGCTTTGAGCGTAAGTTTTATGTTATAATTGTTGATGTGGTGGTTAAACGGTGCGAGGACATGATTGTTTTAAATCTGTTTTAAGGGTTCTAATCAATTCTTATACCGTTTGCAATGATTGTCACCAGATTGCATTGGTTCAGCATTCAACATAAAGGGTGCAATGCAATGCCCTAATTGTAGGAAAATTGAAAAAGGTCAATGGCTTTATGCCAACGGTAGCCGTTCTTACACGGAATTTAATGTGGATGATTTGACACATGATGACCTTAACAATCTAAGTTACTCTGAAATGGTAACGGTTTATATTGCCTTTTTTGGAATTATATTTCTTTTCTGCATCTTGATAGGCTTAACCATCTTATTACTCATCCCTTACCCTCCACGCCATGTCAATTTAAATGACCATCGATTTTGTTGGTTATTTAGTAAGTGAAACTTGATTTTTGACACCCATAGTTAATGAACCAATTCTCTTTTACCAAAGCTGAGCCAGGCTTCATTCAGTGCGTTTCTTAAGTTCAATAATTTATTCCCAAATGGGAATTTGACAGATTAGGGATTGAGTTGCACTGCTCTCTAATCATTGTTTTGAAAACCCATATGATCTTGTATCCATCTTAGTACTTAGTATTTGCATTTTGCCTTCTTTGGCTCTATGGGAGCATTCACTTTAGCCTTACTGACGACTCAAATTGAAATTTATTTTTCTGATTACTACAGATAAGTCTAATTGAAATATATTTTCCTGCTTACTTATTTTTCTTCTTTTTTTATATTGTTTTTGTAGTCACTTGGAGTTCACTGGTGTCCGTTTGTAAGCTCAGCACGACTTCCTTCATTTGAGTAAGCATGAATAATTTTCTGCTTCAAATTTTCAGTGCTGAAATGTGATTGTCCTACATCTCTTCTTCAACATCAATATCTATCATCTTTTACTTTTTGCATGTGATCGTTGTGATAATAACTTCGAGAGAGACGGGAAAGTTGGTACCTTCTTAGTTGATACTGATTTACAAATTGGAGAAGATTCATCCTCTGCTTCTTATTTGTGATGGCAAAATGGCATTGGAATTCAAGCAAGTAGTGGACCCGCCTTTAGCCTTACCAATTAAATAACACCAGCTTGAGCGTAATGTAAGCTGTTTTAACAATGCACAGCCTGAAACTAATGTCATGTGGCCCAACTTCAAAAATTATCTCGATGGTTTTCTCTGGCAGTTGCAAATTCTTTCCATATGGGATGCATCATAGACTTGCCAATTATTTAAGAGGTTTTTGCACCAGATTCATCTTTGGACCGAAGTATTTCATTAGCTTAAATTTATGGAGTATAGAATATCATGGCTTAAGTGCAGCCTATTGTTATTTTGTTGGAAGCTACGATATCCTTATTATTCTAAGTTGAAAAAGCTGCTGAAGTATAACGTTCCCTTTTATTCCTTTACGCAAATCATTACAATTTTGTCTGCCTATTTCTTCTTGCCTTGTTCAGGTTTCAATTATTTTCTTTCCTTAACATTTCTTTTTCCTCCCTGTTTTTTTTTTCAGGGTAGGAGAGTTTTCATCAATCTCATGTAAGATTTTTCCTTGTTTTTCGAGTAATGCTAGTGTTGTGGGTTTTATTTGTGGTGGTTGTCTGGCCTAATATACTAATTATAAGTTTTGCTGGAAAGCAGATCATGAGTTATTGGGACCGCAAGCCATCTTTGCCGAACATTCAGCATCTGCAGCTCATCCATGTCCTTATGTTGCTTACTTCGGGCCAACTATTCATCCCTCATCCTCGAATTCCAGTGGAAATGTTCCAGATAGTTCTAGTTTCAACGGTCACTGGAATGGTCCATCAGTGCCTCGTGAGATACCTACATCTTATGCTTTTCCTGCCATGGATCTCCATTATCATAGCTGGGAGCATCATTCTCCTCCGTTCTCCACATCAAGCAGTCGAATTGGTAATTCCGATCAACCTTCAAATCTGCCTATCAGTCAAAGGTCTACCAGGAGCAGCTCTGATATGCCAAGACCAGGATCTTTTATGCTTCCATTTGTTGTTGGCCACAGGTATTCCTCAATGCGATTGTCATTTGTGATGTGATCAGAGTTTTTTTTTTATTTTTTTACTTTATGGAAACTAAAAAAATATGCTGAACATTTTACCATTTTGTTCCGCAACCATTTCCTAGAGAACATCTACAATCTCTTCCCTCAAAAGAATTACTCATTCCCTAAAAGTGCTGAAATGAGACACGTTTCCAAAAGCATAAAGTTCGATTTTTACGACTGCTGCTTTCTTTATCACAGATTTAAGTATCACTCAGAAAAGAGAACATTTTACTCATGGTCACATTTTCTAAATTATATAGATATAATCATATGGAAGGTGGTTTTTTTGCCAATTAGTTTAATTCAATTGCTGTGTTTCTGCAGTTCTGGTGCAAGAGCAGGGAGTTCAGTTGCTCCCACGTTGATCCATCCTTACCCTGGTAGTAATGCTCGAGCCCGTGATAGAGTTCAGGCTCTCCAGGCATACTATCAACCACAACATCCTAGCACTTCGCCAGGCATACGGACACCCATTATTTCCAGCTCCCGAAGATCAAGCAGTCATAGAAGTCATGTTCAAGCTGGGTCAGCAGCCTCATCATCTGACCAGGTGGGTGGCTTCTATTTCATTCCATCTGGCCGTAACTTTCCAGAGGCAGAAAATCTTCTACCGACTCGGTTCCATGGATGGGAAAGAGATCATTTCCCTCCATTTTCACTAAACCAGGTTGACAGAGAACCCAGTTGGGGCAGATTCCATCAATCCGCTGCTGGTGCATCAGATCCCGGTGTGAGATCCATCAGCTTTCGCCACAGGCACGGATCTGAGAGGATGCAATGACAAGATCATTCATAGCTGATCTTTCCGCATTTTACAACCTTACTGGGTGAAGCAAAACTACCCCTACCATGAATGAAACTAAAAAGGTTATGTGTGCTTTGAGAGATAGATATATGGTGCTTGAAACTGTCGATCCTCGCAGGCTGAAAAACTTTGAATGCGGCTTCGGAATCAATAATTTCGGTAGCTGCACGGTGTTTGTGCTGGACGTGGCTTCCTCCTTTGCTTCCTTTGGCTTTGAGGCATGTCAAATAAAATATTTTAAGAAATGTTGGATGGTATAACCGTATTAAGCATTGCTTTGCACTTGCACGTGGTTGAATTGAATGAATCTGAGTGAGTCCATGGAACCATTTTAGCATGTAGGATTTACTTCCGCTGCAGTTGTTTTACCCAACTCGGCCAAGTTTTACTTTTAATCATAAGTTCAATTAAATTTCTAGTTTGTGAATTAACAATATTTTTAAAAACAATTAATTCGGAATATGATACGTTCCATTGATTCACTTATTAAACGATTTTTCTACATAAAAACAAGATTTGCATCGAGAATATCTTATTAGAAAAGATGATTTCATATAAGAGATATGTTCAAGCATGCAAAATCATCAAGTCTAAGCCATAATGATGAACCAGTTGACGTTTGATCCACGGCCATGGTTTGAAAACTAAATGTGAATATAAATGCTAATCCTTAGACAAGTAACCCGCCATTCAAGCTAACAAAATATTACAATCTGCTATAAAGATGTAACCTTATGATCCTCGCAACAGCTCAATCCAGCTTCAATAAGATTTCACCTACCAACCACAGATCAGGCATTTATCGGAATCATGCAAGGAGATAGCAACGGTAAGAATCTATGGGAATGGGGAAAGAGATTCAAGTAACTTACAGATGGTGAACGAGAACGAGATAAACTGCAACTCCGGCTCCTGCTCCTGCGGTTTGGTGGGGTTCTTCTCACATTTTTACTATGAGGCTGCATATCAAATAATTGCAAAACACCGTGCTTGATAAAACCTCCCTCACAAATTGAAATAACTACACCTGAATTAGATCGACTTACAGATGGAATTGGTGATCTGGAGCTGGAGTAAGATCTGCAAAAAGTTCCAGCAGCAATTAAGAAAATATCCACAACAATTTTCTACTTTGGCCCCAAGGCATCGCTTTCACCCCGGATTAAGCATAATCATAAAAATGGATTATATCATAAGAAATCAGTAGAGCAATGAAAATGCATAAATACTTAAAACAATGAAGAGCATCCTCCAATTCTCTATCACCAAAGACATTCCTTTGCACAAATTAGACGATGATGGAGTCCCAAGTTTGTGTCATATTCCCTGATTGTGGAGAATGAAGTAACAAAATTAAAACCATTTATTTCAAAGTGATTTGGCTTTTAAATTGCAACACCCTTGCATTTATTCTGATCCGGTCGAGCTTTGTGTTCCATAAATCACAATTTATTTAAGAACTTTTAGGCCTTTTAACAGATTCCTTAGGTGCTCGACAACAACAGAATTACCTCAACAAGAAATGAGTTGCAGGCATTTGAGCACCACACCCCATCAGGTTCCTAACATCCCATCCCCAGATGACTGCAAATTGCCATATCTAGCAAGGAAACAAGGCAGACCTTATGAAAAGGAATGAAAGCTGGTGAACCAAGTAAACCTTTTTCTTAATTACCCCACCAGTTTGGATTTTATAACTTCAAACTGATAAAAGAGTTTTAAGGGTTCACAAAACAAAACACAATGCGGAATGATGAAGAGCTTTCTAATCGGGAATTTTATTAGAGTAGAAGACATCAATAGTACTTTTATCTTGCATTCAACGTGATAAAGATAGATTAGAAAAACCTTGGATCCTTACTTGAGACGAAAGAACTGTTTGTTTGGCTCTGTATAGAATCATTCAACGCTAAATGTTGAATTGTTCAGCATTCAAACTGTTTGTTTCTCACCTCTGAATGATTCAGTACTGACTGATTCAGCAAAACAGTGCTAATTGAGTGATTCTGAATGATTCACACAAAGTACATTCTGAATGATTCAGAATCATTATCAAACAACATGTCACATTCAGAGTTAATTCATACAGAACTTATAAATCATTCAGCATTTGAATCATTCAGCGCTTAATCATTCTGAAGTAAACAAACAACCCCTAAAATTATAAAGCAAAATTTAATAGTGAAAATGACAGTGGGTGAATAAACACACCATCCGTAGTCTGAAACCACGAACCCCCACAAGCAACTGATAACAATAGGTAGCTGAGCATTCCTATAGGGCATTGACTAAAACTTTGAAAGCGGTAACATGCAATCTGATAAACTTTTAGCTACTTTAAGGAGGCTCATACATGGAAAGGTATAAGCAATTCGCTGTCTACACAATATCTGAGGTTAGCAAACCTTTCTTTGTCTAAGCCAAAAGCTGACATTCAATCAAGTTCTGAGCAGATTTTAAAATATTACACCATGCACGAAGAGCATGAAAAATGCACCTCAAGATTCTTAAGAACAGTATCAAACACTGAAGTATTCTGATGAAATAAAAGTGGTCAAAGAAAAAGAAGTGAATTTGAAACAAGCGTGAAAGCAATTTTTGCATTTAGCAGAAGAAAAGGATAAAGCCATTAAAAAACAGTCGAGAATAAAAACATCAACAACATGCAAAGGAAGAAATAATAAATACAATCGTGCAATACCTTGAATAGGAGCGGGCTGGTGACACAGAACAGGAACGTGGCGACATAGAACGGGAATGCGGTGACACAGACCTATATACAGGTTGAGACCGGCTTGAGTATCTTGCCCTCGGAGACTTGCTGTAAAATAGGTCAAATAAGGTAATTTGAATAAGGAGTGAAACATAAATATCCTAACTGCTATTTTCACTAAACAATGAAGACTGACCTCCTGCTCCTGCTACCATAACTGTGGCTGCGACTAGGGCTTCGACTGTATTGACTACGACTCCTGGAGTAGCTGCGCCTAGAATCATATCTCGAATCATACTCCTCCACCTGAATAAAACAGATACTTGATCAAGTAGTTTTGCACAAGCATGGACCTAGAATTAAATATGCATCATAAATACCCGTATGTAAGCCCGGCTAAATGCATTCCGAAACAAAGAGTCATCAAGCTTCCTTATCTTCAGGTCAAATAGAACTCATTAAAGCAGGTTAAAACACTCGACAAAACACAACTTCACATAAACAACCGAAAGCATAAATGTGACAAGGTTTAAAGCAAAGCAGCTTACAGCATATTTCATATCATCGTAGTTCGTGTAATCTACAATCCCTGTCATGCCTGCAAAGAAATTGCAATGGTACTTATATAACATCGCATATAATTTTTTTCAAGGTAACTGTTGATTAAATGTAATCTAGAAGGCAATCAAGTGCAGGTGCACACTTGCAATGCATCACTGAAAATAAACGCATGGAATTTCATCTGTAAACCTAGGAAACAGTTGGCTGTCCCAACAGTTTCCAATCCACTGGTCACATTACAATCACAGATCTCCTCCCAGGCTGTATAGTATATAGACCCAGCATTCTCAAAACGAGCTATTCAGTGTTAAGTATCCTACAAGAATCTAAGCTATTTTAACTGATACATATGGGATGACAAATTGATGAATGAAATGACATGTTAAGGATTTTTCTTACCTCCACGATCACGAAACACTTGAGAGAAACAAACGTCCCCAGCTTTGCGCATGTGATCCTAGTAATAAATCAAAGACCATTTAACAGCATAAACCAGATAAAATGACCAGCATACTTATATGCATTTTGAAAACCATTAAGCAAAGACTAGGTTACTCTTTCATATGGTGTATAATTGAGGAACTCTACTACAATTTTATTGTTCATCATTTATGTACTGGTTATATAATTTGACTAAATTGAAACAACTAGGGAAGAAAGAATACTTAAACAACTCACCTTTAGGTCTTGCCACGAGGCAGAAGAAGGTAAACCGGTCACCAGAACTGCATATTAAGTGATAATAAGATTAACTTAATCAGCAAGCAGTTTGGCAAACTTCAACAACGTTGTCAAAGGCTATACATACCACGATAGTCAGAGTGCTTGGAAGGCCCGCGGCTACTGCTACCACTGTAACTGCTATAGCGATCCACAGAAGATGAAGGCCGCCTTCGACCACCATGAGCAAGTTCAACCTAAAATACAGAACATAATACACGTGGTTTGAGTCAAAAGTTCTTAAACTGAAAATAGACTATAACCTGAAGGCAGGAACAACCATACAAGGCAAGATTAACTACCAACCCGTAAATAGTAGCCATCAAAGTCGTACCCATCTCGACCACGAATTGCATCTTCAGCATCACGAGGATCCTCAAACTGCAATTATCCATTTATAATACTAAAACTCAAATAATGATTTCTTCTTTATTTGCCCCATAATAACAAAGTACGAAACCTTACCTCAATAAAGGCATAACCAGGCGGCCTTGGTGGGATCTTCAAGTCAATATCAACAATGGGCCCATACTGCAGTATATAAACACAAAAACGCAAAAGCAACAAACAAATCAACTCCTTTTCTAAGAAAAAAATTGATTGAACAATCATTTGGAAACTGATTCTTGTAGTTTTAAGCTAAAGTTAATATAGAAACCCTTCAATCTTTTTTCACCCCAAGTATATAATCATACGCAATACCTCAGCAATCCACAAACGTAACTATAAAAACAACGGAGACACTTTTACATTGTAGTACTGCTTGCATAATATATTTACTAAATAATCAAGAACAAAAGTATATAAAAAAAATTAAGAAAGAGAAAGCAAGAAAAAGAAAAGAAATTAAAACCTTGTAAAATAAATCTTCGACTTCTCTGAGGCGAGTGTCACCAGCAGATTGCCTACATAGAGCGTGCGGCTTGAACGACCCATTTTCCCTGAAACATAACTCAATTTAAGATATATAAATTTATCTCGAGAAAACTTCAATTGCAAACAATAAGAGTTCTCTAATCCTGAGAATTATCAAGAAAAACAATCAAGCATCTTTCAATCGCCATTAAATAAAGATGATTACACACAAAGATATAAATAAAATTGAATATAAAAATGTAATAGTTACCTTGGAAGAGAGAGCTGAGAGAGAATGGTGAAAGATTGAGGGAAGTTTGGTTTCAAAGGAAACTAGAGTATTCTGGAAGGCTTCTGTGGCTTTTAGAAGGAGGGATTCTAGACTTCTAGTTTCTTCCTACGTTCATGTCACGTGTTCGGTATTCCTGTTTTGATTCTTTTTGTCTTATAGAGTTTACACATTCTCAACCGTTGGATTTTATGATGATACTGCGTTACGGTTTTACGATACTCTAATTGTTCTGAAAATTACATATTGGTTGCTTACTGACCCAATTCCAGTCGCCTATTGGGCTCCTCTTATCGTTATTGTCTATTATAATTAGGGGTCGGGTCATATCTTTGTTAATCCAAACCCGACTCAATTATTATATATCTTTATTCATTATTTCATCTATTTAAGTTTAAAATTTGATTCAAAATTGTAAGTAAAAAACCGACATTCAATTTGATTTTACTTGACACAAACATATATAAAAAAATTATTTTTATTTATTATATTAGAGACCGAATTGAAGAAATATAGATACAAAAGTATTATTACAGTTTACCTTAAATATATAAAATTGTATCACTATTTCATATCAATAAATTCAATAATTTTTAACCTAAACTCGAATCTGAGTGATTCATCGATCAATTTTTAAAGATTTAATTCAATTCCATATACATAGCTTGAATCAAAACTTATGTTTTCAAAGAGGATAAATTCTGATAGGTTGAGAGCAGATTTAATGCTAATTGAAGTTTGAAGAAAATGTTGAGCCTTAAGACTAGGGCTTGATCCCTTTTTACCTCTTATGTTGATCTTTGTGTCATTAAAGTTAGATGAATTCGGTCAAAGATTCATCCGATTGGGGTCTGTGATATAGAATTTTCTGGATTCCTCCCCATATCTCAAAGCATGCTATTTTCAGGATAAATTCTTAGTTTTTGTCATACTTAGGATAACAATTAACAATGGATGCTTTTGTTTATTGTATTTAGGAAGAAAGAAATGGTAAGCTTTTTAACGGTATCAGTAGGAATCAGCTTTGAGTCTTGGATATTGTTAGGAAAACTGTTAGGATTAAATTCAGTAACAGAGTTATATATGTTGTTGATGATGTAAATAGAGATCTTTTACTAGGTGAGAAATTTTCCTTTGGAGATTTCTTCATTTTTTTATGGCTGCTTTGTTAATTGTTTTTTTAACAGATTTTTATTTCTTAAATAATATGCACAATACTTATCAAAAAAATATTGTTATAAAAGAGTTTTCATTATTTTGAAATATTTTTTGTCATAAAAACATTATAATTTAAATTATATATTTATGAAATTATCTTTAAAAAAATGTTTGTGTTGTTATATTAAAAAAAAGGAAAAAATATTAGAAATCCCACGTGGTCGTGGTAGAGTCAAATCACGTAGGAAACTAGTTAACATAGTCGTAGGCATGTAAATGAATTATCGTTCAGCCAACCGTTTATGAATCGTGTAGTTGGAAGTTCGTTTATATTCGTTTATTTATTAAATGAACGAACATGAATAAGATTTTACGTTCGTTTAATTAAATGAACGAACACGAACAAAACGCTCGTTTGTTCATTTACGTTCGTGAACGTTCGTTTATTTATGTTCGAACAGAGGACAAGTTGAATATATTACAAAGATTATTGAAGTTGTTTAGATTTCAAGAAGATTGTTTTGTTGAACAAATTAACTTTAAGACTTTATTATGTGCATATAATTTATTTATGATTTATGTATGTTTTTGTCGTATTCGAACAAATTAACCTTAAAGCTACAAGTTATATTAATGAATTTTAAATTGTTATTCTTTTTTTAATTTTTTTTACATT
This sequence comes from Hibiscus syriacus, assembly GCF_006381635.1. Taxonomy (NCBI): domain Eukaryota; kingdom Viridiplantae; phylum Streptophyta; class Magnoliopsida; order Malvales; family Malvaceae; genus Hibiscus; species Hibiscus syriacus. The sequence continues at coordinate 1,976,614 of NW_024062680.1, read as the reverse complement.
TATTTGTTGTATTCGAATAAGTTTTTTTTTTATGTTCGTTCATGTTAATTTATTATGTTCGTTCATTTATTTTAGTTTATGTTTGTTTATCATTTAAATGAACGAACATAAACAAACTATATTTCTTAATCAACAAACATGACCAAAAAAAATTTCTCGTATTCATTAATTTATTAAATGACATGATTCTTTCGTGTGTTTTAAGTTACTTTAGAAGCCTACATAGTTGAACAGACTAACACGCTCCTAGGTTTTCCACCGCCCACATTTTTATTTTCTTCGTCGCCAATTTCGCTTTGCCTTCTCTTTTATATATAAACTGAAAATATTTCTATATTGTTTCACTCTTTTGTTTCCGTTTCTCTCGGGAAGGCTTATTTTCTCTCCAAAATAATGGCGGAATCGAAGAGCAAGTTTGAATCCATGAGGGAATGGGTTGTTGATCACAAGCTTAGAACTGTTGGTAGTTATTTTTCCTTGATCTCTATTTTTTCCTGGATATATTCATGAGTTCCTTTTGGTAGGATCTTAATTTAATTTGTTTGGGTTTGTTTCAAATAAAAGGTTGTTTGTGGCTTAGCGGAATTGGGAGTTCCATAGCTTACAATTGGTCTCGACCTAACATGAAAACCAGCGTCAAGATCATTCACGCAAGGTAAATCATTTTATTAAAATTCCATTTATTTTTCCTTTGTTTGGTTATTGTAATTTGCATGTCTTTCCTTGATTCATGCAAAAGGTATTAGAAAGTAATGACAAGTTTCCTCTGCAAGCTTGAAAGAAGATATAAAACTGTGCTTTTGTATTGCGTGTTTGAGAATTTTATAGGGTTTCAAATCATCCCTCCATTCCTTTTGGTGTTGGGTCATAAATGATTGATTATTAATGTTTCTAGCTGTTGGTTTCGATTAGATAAGGCATGTATATCAACCATCTGTGCTAGGTGATGCAAATAGTGCTATATTTGGGGCCTGAATTTGATCTCTTGTTCCATAGTGGTTTCCAGATATAAATTTGGTGTGAGGGATGTATTCCAAAATGGTTCATCCACGTCCTTTAAGACCTGGATTCCGGCAAGGTTGGGGTTCAATCCCCACTTCCCGCTTCCCCAATTCTTCCTAAGTCTTGACCTATTAAGTCTTGTCTTATGCGCTAAAAAGGGTTTTAGGGCCTTTTAGGGTCTCCCTTCCAACTTTCTTAGTGGAATTGTGGTCATTTGCTTCGTTAGGATTTTTGCAGAAATTTATGATATTTGATTAATTAAAACTGTAATTAGAAAATCGTTTCTTTAGTGGGGTGGAACAATAATTGAATTTGAACGGCTGGAATGATTTTCCTTGGTTCATTATGAGGGGATTTTTCCAAGTTATGCTGAAACTACCGTGGCATGTTATTTTGATTGAACTTATGTGACATGATCTGTTTTATTATTGAAGTTTGCCTGAAGGGTATATGCTTACCTCTTAGTCTTTTATGCCAAAATGATTCAAAAGAACAAAAATGGTTGAATTTGGTTTTGGGGGTTCAAGGGTTTACAAAACAGAATTTCTCTCTTTTTACTCATGCAACTGAAAATACCGCTGCATGTTACTTTGCTTGAGCTTTATGTGATACCTTCTGTTTTATTCTGCAAGTTTGCTTGAAGACTATTATATGTGTACCTCGTAGTCATTTATGCCTAAAACGTGGTGTTTTGTGGGGGAGGGGAGGTACAGAGGGGGGTTTCAAGGGTTTACAAAATAGTAGTTATGTCCTTACTCCTTTTTCATGTGAAAGATTGATACCTCTTTAAACTGTGCTTTACTCTTCTTTTCCATTATCATATTGCTTATTATGTACCTTCTTTTAGTGGCACATTTATTTTGTGTTTGTTGCAAAATTGATGTTTGCATAATCTGCCTCTTGTCCTAAAAGAGGACAAAATGGTTCAATAGGGGGTCGGGTTGATACCTCTTTAAACCATGCTCTACTCATTTGCATCTTCTTGCTGCTTAATTATGATGGCTTCTTCCAGGGGTTTATTTGATTTGATATGTATTGCATCCTTTTTGTTCGAGCTGGGCTTTCATTTTGTCTTCCTCAGTTTCTGATAGCTTTCGATGTCTATACCTCTTTACTTACCTTGCCTTATTGGTAAATCATTGTCATCTGCCTTCAATTCAGGTTGCACGCACAAGCCCTTACATTGGCTGCACTAGCTGGTGCTGCAGTAGTTGAATATTATGATCACAGGAACAAGCCGAAACCCGATCCATATGCAAAGTACCTTCCATACTCGCACAAAGAGTAGATTACTCTTGATTAATTTTGCCCCATTCCTCATTACATTCTTTTCAACTATTTACCTTATTTACATGAAACATAAATGCGGGGCTTCTAAGTGGATTGAGATTAAGTTTTCATCTGAGCAATTTACAGAAAACAAAGTATTTTTTTTCCATCTATTGATGGATGACTAATTCCAATTTGTATTAAACATGTATTATCATATTGTTTGGTTGAATTTTTAGCCACTTGGCAAATGTTCATGTTATTTATAGAATATAACTGTCTTTTCTTTCATTTTCCGAACTAGGTGAAATGTTGTTACTCTTTTTATTATTATTATTTGGTGTTTAGTAGCTAGCGTCTGTCAATATAATTTCTTAAAGCTATATGCATGAAAATTGTTGTTGTCGAGTATAGATTTTGGGCAAAATGGCTGAGTGAATGTGATTGGGAAAAAGAATACCCAATATAAGTCAACTTATTTAGAGTAAATTCAACAATACCAACGTAAAGACATCAGGCGTTTTATGCATCTTTAGAAGACTTCGGGATTGTATGCGTCTTCAAGTCAAATTTAAAGATTTCATGACTGCATATTTAGCTTGAAGATGTCATGTACTCCCGGGGGTTTATGAAGATGCGTAGAACCCCTGGCGTCTTCGTCGGATTACTGTAGATAACACCATAGATGACACCATAGATGACACCTTAGATGAGGAAATAATCTTCAGGTTAGATTGATTTAGGAATGATTTTTCCCAAAGTCATTTTCCCAGCCATTTTGCCAAAGATTTTGGGTGCCTTTGGGAATCAATTCGACTTCAAATCTCTTTAGACAATGACAGAAGAAATCGACCTGGCAGCATAATTTCTTAATAATTTTTTTAATCAAAAAGTGATCCAACTTATCTACAAAAAAATCTTAAATAATGAAATAATAACCGTTTGCAATGAATCCATTGTTTTAGAGTGAACATGGTCTAGGTATAACGTACTGAAATTAGAACCATATGTCGCCGAGGTGACATCATTTCTAAATGTTTTAATAACTATAACGATAATAAAAAAGGTACCGTCAATACTTAATGTTTTTAAATTTAAATTTAGGTATTAAAATATATATTAACCTTTAATGATATATGATACAGGAGAGAAGTTAATAATGACCACTACTGTTTCAAGTGTGCCAAGGCGGCTATGGATATAATCATATAACCCTAAGTTATGTTGTCTTGTTTTCTTTTAAACATCCTAAGGGGTGTTTGGTTCAAGGATTGTGAATTCTCATGGGATGAGAATCCTACATTATCATGTTTGGTTAGTCAGGAATCTCATTTCCGGTAATGTTTTATTACCAATAGTAGATTTTTTAGGGTATATTACCGGGAATATCATTATCTCACTTCCTTTAGGTATTGTAAAATTACCGGCATTTTAGACTAAAATACCCTTAAATTTTTATTTTTTTTTTCAAAAATATCATTCTTCTGTCATTGAATAATAAAAAATTTACGAAGGTTAAATTACAAATTTATCCTTCAATTATTTTAGATTCATAAAAAAAATCTATAATTAAAATTTTATATGAAGTTCAGGGGTTAAAAAAAATTTACCCTTTCATTAAACTTTTTTTATATTTTTAATTTTATAAAAAAATTATATAAATATTATGAATTTAATTTTTTAAAGAAAATATATAAATATTTTACAATTTGTAATATTATACAAATATATAATAAGGACAATTTAGTCAAATATATATTTCAATAATCTTTTATTCCTTTAACCAAACACGGTATTATTACATTCTTGCTAAACCAACCAAACACAAAATACAACATTCCCAGTAATCTTATTCTCTGGTAATCTTTTATTCCCACTGGTAACATTACGTGAATCAAACACACCTAAACCTTTTGCAATCCAAATGGAAAGTTAAGGACATTTTAGATATTTCAATCTTGAACTTCATAGAAGATGACCTAGTCACGTGACAGTGATAGTTAAAGTGATGTTAGACACTTTTGGTCCCACCTGATCTTATCCCCAACCACGCGCCTTCCTTTCATTTGCGATGTAGTTACTTTTTTCCTCTGATCTACCAACGGTGTAAGTTTATCCTAACTTGTTCGACCTTTAACTCCCCTCATTTCATCCTTAAATATCTCCGTTCAGTCACCTATCCATCCGATCTCCTGTCCAGCTTCTGATCATTATGGGGCTACTTGACCAGTTGTGGGACGACACTGTTGCGGGTCCTCTACCTGATGACGGTCTCGGCAAGATCCGAAAGCACTCCTCTTTCACTTTCCGGCCTAAATCCTCCAATGGTACGCTTAGTTAGGCCACTTATATATCAGTAAAAGCAATGGAAATTGTCACCAAAAGTAATTGAAAAAGCGTTGAATTGAACTGTCGAGCAGCTACCGATAAAGAAAAATCGTTACGAAAACCAAACCTTATTTTTCTTCAGTCAGCAGGTTTAGATTTTATTGGTTTTTTCAAACTCATCATCTTATTTTCTTCAATTTGGTTCGACGATGTGAATGAACAGAATCCGATGGCGGGAGTCTGAGACCGTTCAGTGTTGAAACGTTGTCGGAGAAAACTACGAAAGTGACACGTTCGATGATGATCATAAAATCGCCTCGTTACCAGAGCGGATCGCCTCCGGTTTCCCCGGCCGAATCTACTCCTCCGGTATCTCCTTTTTCTAGTAATATATATGCAAAAAAAAATCCTCTATGATTGTCGAATGTGTCCGTGATTTACTTCGTAAACCACAGAACTGTCCTCCCCGGAAAGGTGGACTGTCGAAGACTCCAAGGGTAAATCGGTCAATGTAATTTGTGTTATCTGATAAGCGGACATTAGGAGGGTAGTTATGTCATTTGGTAACTTTGTATGTTTCCTCGATGGATAAAGATCAATGCAACATTAGGTGGACGCAAGCGTGTATTTTGTCCTGGGTGTGGTAAAATGACAATAAAGTCCTCGTTGACGTATAATCATTCAAAGAACTAATGATTTCAGGAACTTATATGCCCTAGTTTGGTCCATTCGGTAGGTTAAAAGTAATATTTTTAATTTTGGGGGGGGGGTTATAATGTTACAACAATCTACATATTTTGACGCCAAAATCAAAATTATATGTAACGTTAAGGTTTTCTTTTATGTAGGAATTTTATGTCAAGTAACTTTACTTCATTTTTTGTACCATTATTAAAGTTTTTGGACTTTTGAATGTCCTTGCCCTACTGCCCTACTTTTAAGTGCATTGTCCCTATTCGTGTTTTAGTCCTCTCGTGTCCAAACAAATCAAATTGATAAAACATATAAATATCGAACTAAAATCATTATCACGGATGACATGTTCTACAGGAGGCAAAGAGTCGTTTTGGTTTTGGAGAAGGCCTACATCGGACGCATACGAAAAGGCCGGGAGCAACATTGGACCTAGGAGCGCTCCTCCTCCTCATGACATGTGAGATGTGAGCCTCTTCGGTGACCTATTATTCTACGACGAATCGATATTTGTTTAGTGTACTGCTCAAGCTTATAATCTAATGTCAATTAGAGTTTGCTGCTTTTGTTTTGCAATGCAATCTGTACTTTTGTCTATATGACTTTATCATCATGGGATAAGATGTATAGAATGACAATGTACGTATTTTTCTCTTGTTGAAAATAAGATTTCAGTTTCGGTTTTCTCTTACTCGGTCGTAATGTTTGCTTCAGAGAAAGTAAGAGGTACATTTAGAGATTTACCGTACCAGCTGCCTGCAAATCCATGGAAGTATAAAATTATTCTTAAACTGATTGTATGGTGTTCTTCAAACCAAAAGCATGATAGTTTAACACGCCACATAAAAGAAAAGAGATTGGACCATTCAGATGTTCATTTCAAGTTTTTCAATAACTGTTGCCTCAAATAAAAGGTAAAATATCTCAAACATGATTCTAAATACGATACAAATATTAAAAAAATACATAAATATGATACCGATACACGAAATGAAAGATCTTATTGGTCGAATAGTCGAAAAACCCTCACGTTTTGCATCGTTTGGTTTTCTTAGTTATTTTCGATATGGAGCAAAATGAGATTAGGCCACAGCTCTGCTCTCATATTTGTGTAGCAATGGACCAGAGTGGTCCAGGAGATGCTCAGTTGGGCACCCCTCTTCCACCACATGATCTAACGTCTTCTTTGATTGCTTAGGTCTCCAATACATTGCATACAGCACCAACTGAGCTGTTCCAAAAACAAATCCACTTCCATTTGGTATCTACACCCAAAATCACATCTGTTAGTCTCGACATTATATATTCACGACAGATACGTAGAATCCAGTAATTTTTTCGTTTCTTTCTTTATTTATTATAATTTTATGGTAGTCAATTCTAATTATGTTATTTTACAGCAGTATTTTTACCAACAAATATTCAGGACAGATATGTAGAACCCAGTAAATAATAAAGGAGGATTGTGAATAAGAACTTACTCCGATAAACCAGTCTCGAGTAATCACAGCATAAACTGTCCAAGTTAATCCATTGATGAAGAGTATGAAAGATAAGAGGAAAGGCATGTACTCTACACTCTTTGTTGTCACCACTGTTTTCTGCACTTCACAGGTAACCATAACTAATACTAACAAATACAAGCATTATTGTCACCACTGAAAATTTTAAATAATTTAATTATTTTTTTATTTTCCTTTAATGATATAATTTCGGTATCTAAAATTTTATAATTTACTCCTAATATAAAATTCTCGTCCGTCCTTAATTACTGGAAACTTGGAATTGTAACACTATTACCATGATGAGAGAGGTGAAGCATAGGTAACAACACTAAAAAGTAAAGACAAGAAGCCTGCAATACTGATCTGCACTTCTCTATTACAAGACATCTGAGTTATCACAACGGTTGCTATTGGGAACACCACATCCAAAGTCCCAAAAAGTATGGCAGTTATGGCCTGAAATTTACATTTTCCCAACAAAATATTATAACAAAACTAGTTGGATTTTCGATTTTCGATTTTAGATTCAATCATTTAGGCTCCGTTTTCAATAAGGTTTTGAGTATTTAAAAAAACTATTTATAAAGTTAAATTAAAACTTACTCTCATTTTTGGAGGCGCAAATATTAGGAATATGATAACATATATGAGTTCGAGTAAAGCACCAAAGCCATTAACAGTGGCAACAAGAACACTGTTAGGCTTGACAACTCCATAATAAACCCACATGCATCCGTTTAATAGTTTCGCAACATACGGGAGACTATCGAATTCTTCGGTTGATCCAATTTGTATGATGTGCCAGAAAGTGTTCCTGAAAAACGACGACGACAATCAAATGATTCAAGAAACAAATTACACATGGTTCTTACAGGTTTAAGTGAATCATGATCTTTAAAACTGAAAATTTTCTCAGCTTACACTGGTGCAAGGTAAACCAGACCAGTGGTAATGTTACCTGGAAAAAAAACATGTCATAAGAAATCATTGATATTTTGCATGCGTGCAGCATTCATTCATTCTGGGATTTGTTCATCTTGATGAATCTAAAGATAAAAATAGAGTTATTTTGTATTACCTAGCAAACCAAAGATGGTGGCTAAAGTAAGCATTTTGATGCGAATTCAGATGCAAACGACAGAAAAAAGGGAAGAAGAAAAAAAAGAAAAGTCGTGGATCGGCAAATGGAATTGCAGATGAAAACATTGAATATATGTTAGATTGGTCTGGGGATATTTAATGCTAAGATACTGACTTTAGCCACTTGGTAGCAAAACAAATAATTGAAAATAGATGTGATAGAACACGAAATGGAATATACAATGGAGCAGTGAAAAAAACATAAAATAGTCTAGATATATGTTTGAAGATAATGATAATTATCATACATAAAAAAAGATGCTAAAATTTTACGTGAAAAACTTTTACTGATGTTAAAAATAGAAGAATATACGAGGAATTCTCATAAATAACTTGTCATGTAATCCTTATCATATAATCTCTCTATAAATCTTCTCAAAATAGATTTTCTAATTTCATTCAACATAAAATATAATAAACTACGTTTAGTACCTCAACTATCACTTTTGTTATGTTTTAGTCACCTAATTATTTTTTTCAAAATCATACCTAATGTTATGTTTTGGTTTTATTTTACTCACCCACTGTTAAAAAATTAACAAAATTGTTGACATTACATTATTTTTTTTTTGAATGATGATGTGATATTATCTTATGATGACCAAAATGAAACCAAAACTAAACATTAGATATGATTTAAAAAATAGTTGAGTTATCAAAACAAAATAAAAGTGATAATTAAGATACTAAACATGTATGTTATCATTTATAATTTCTTTAATCTTTAATTTGAATACAATCAAATTCGAGTAGTTCTAATAATCTCTCTAACTATATTAACGCCAAACTCAATATTGTATTATTGTATGAATACAATTTCTCTGCCCCCACTTTATGTCCTTATATATGTCACACCACTTATATTATGACACATGTATGAATGATATATTAGAAAATTAAAGAAGTTTATCATTTTCTTTATCTCCCTCTTGTCATTAATTTTTTTTATTTTTCTTACTAAAACAAAATCAACATTAGTTTGATAATATTTTTTAAAATTTCAGCAATATTCTGTTAATTTAAGTGAATTTAATTTATTTAATTTAATTTAATGAACCCTAAACCCTAAACCATGAACTCTAAACCTTAAATCCTAAAACCATAAAACTTGAATCCTAAATTCCTACAATCTTAAACCTTGAACCCTAAATCCTAAACCATAAATCAAAACCCTAAATTCAAACTTAAACCCTAAACCTTAAAATCAAAATGAAAAAATATAAATAGAATTAATTCAATTGAATTATTATAAATGATTTATTTTAAAAAAAATCAAGTTTAATAATACATAGAGAACAATTTAAAAAATAAATTAACAAAATATTATTGAAAATTTTAAAAAATAGTAACAAACTAATAGTAATTTAATAAGAAAGTAAAAAATTAAATGAAAAGAAGGAAATAAAGAAAATGATGAACTTATAACTAATACACATGTCATAACATAAGTGGCGGGGACATATATATAGAGACATAAAATGGGGCAGAGGAATTCTATTCATCATTGTATATCTAATTAATAGTAGTGTCCACGAACAAACTATCCGCTCGACCAACCTCGTTTAATAGACCTAATCATGTTTTTACAGCAACAAATTTACCATATTCATCTCAAATAATAGCTGCAAGGCCCGCTATATTACAAAACCTGCACCAACTTTTTAAGTTATAGAAGGTCTGCATGTGGCATTCTCCATCTACCCATTAGTGGGACACTGGCAAAAGCAATAAAACGCAGTGGGCGGCGAGCCAAAGCCATTGAGGGATGAACTAAAAATTCGGACCAACATTTTCCTGACAAAACTTGTTTCTCCACATCGGCATCTGTATAAGACAATCAAAGCAGTGGTTAGCAAAAACACATTGTACATTTGGACACAAATGCCGAAACATACGGAGAGCGTCTTCAAGGGGATGAGAATGACCACAAATAGTGTGTAGATGAATACCACCACAAAAGCCAATGTCATGGCATTCATTAATCCAAAATCAAATATCCGATTCACCCACCTCGGACCGAACCAACCCTTCATTCCAAGTCCGAGTTGTCCAATCAATGAAGTTGACAATAATAATTAGGAAGGATAGACCGAAGGAGAACGAATGGATGCATTCATCCCTCTAAAATATCAAATTATCTTTTTTTTATAATTTATTTTTATTCTCTAGAATTTTATAAGTTGACATACCCTTAAAACTTTAGAAATTTATCCTATAACATAAAATTCTATGTCCGTCTTCGATAGCTAGAGACAATCTAAATATTTAATTTTGATAGTCACTGATCAAATTCCATCTTATCAGTGAAGATACTAATTTTTTACCCATTTTACTTATTTATTTATTATAATAATTATTATTATTATTATTATAAAAAAAATAATTACAGGCCCAATGAAAACTGTACCGGCCCAGTTACAGACAACCAGTTGGCCCAAACCAAATGGAAACCCTAAAACATTTAGGGTTTCAGTTAGGGTTTTCTAACCCTAGCCTCGTGCGTCACCGCCTCAATCTCAGTCGTTGGATCTGAGAGATCAAACGGCCCACACTCATCCAGCACAAACCCTAGGGTGATGATACCCTAGGGCCACGCGGCCGCCGCAACTACTTCCACCATCTCCACCGCTGCCACGTCTCGTCGGAAGCTTCCAGAAGAGCCACTCCAGCCGCACACGTTGCCCTCAACGGTGAGTCACCACAAGAAGTCCGGTGACTCACCAGACTCCACTCTTTTACCCGATCCGAGACAAGTGCCGGTGATGGCTATAAAGCCACCACCGAACCTGCGAAGAAAGAAGACACCCCAACAGCCACAGAGAAACAAAACCGAGAGCAAAGATACAAAAATAGAGACCAACTCACAACAACCAGCAACCACAAACCCAAAAATAAGCAAGGAGAAGACGGAGAGATACTTACTGCAACATCACCGAAGCCTTCACACGTCATCGGAAACCTTCGAAAACCGAAGGTATTTTTGTAGATTTGCTCTGATCGGGAATGTTTTAAGGGAAACGGTCATCGGAACCATCAATAGGATGGTCCGATCTATATTTAGGTGTAAAAAATTTTTTTCCAACCACCGGATGCGGTGGCCGGCGGCGGGGTTAACGCCGGCGAACGGATGCCGGCCGGTGCTTCTCTCTGTTTTAGTGAGAAGCGAGAGAGTTTTTAAAACTCTCTCAAAGAAGAGAGAGAGAGGGAATAGGAGAAATGAGAGCTGGCCCTTCGGGCTAGCTGGTTAAGGGCTTATATAGCCCCTCCCCAAACGACGTCGTTTTGGGGAGGGATCTGCCTGTAATTAACTAAAGGTTAAACCCTTTCCGCAGCCATCCTAATTTGTAATTCTTACATTTTAGTCACTAAATCAATTTATAATCCTTTTAATTCGGTTCTTTAATTTTAATTTTAATTATTTTAGTCCTTTATATTAAAATAATATATTTAGGATAAATATCATATTTAGTCCTTTAATTTTAATAATTGATATTTTAATCTCGAGTACATTTTTTAATTTATTTTAATCTGATATATGAATTATTATATAATTTTATTTTAGTCACCAAATTAATAAATAAGGAGAAATAACATGTTTAATCCCTATAATTTCAAATAATTAATTATGAATTAGGTATTTAATTTTATTAGATTATAATTTAGTCACTAATTTTAAATATTTTCATTTATTATAAAGTTTTATTGCTTTTAAATATATAGTTCTAATTGTATTTTTATTATTGTTTATTTATGTTTTAATTTTACTTGTTTATATATTTAAATATTATTTTTATTATTATTATATAGTCATATAAATATATATATAATAAATAATAATTTATATATATATTTTTTACATAAATTATTTTTATCATATTTTAATATTTATTTATTTTTCAATATCGAAGAGAATGGCAGTCTTAATACAACTGGATGTCTTATTCTGGTATTTTAAAATTAAATATTATAAAAAATTATAATTTTATTTTTATTTAAATTATTATATTGTTAATATTTATTAATATCGAAGAAAAGAGCTGTCTTAAGGAACCTAGAAGTCCTTTTCTGATATTTCTAAATAAATAAATATTTTATTTATAAATATATATAAATTAATATTTTTTTTCTTCTCATAATTATAATTTTGAAATAATAGGATTATAAATTAAATATATTTTGAATTTTAAATTTCTAATAATAGAGACAATTCTAATTAAAAAGTACCAAATTTGGGCGTTGTAGGGGTGCTAATCCTTCCCTAAACGTAACCGACCACGAATCCCTTTTATTATTAAAAGAACGAATTTTTGGTTAAAACGCAGATCAGTTTATCTTTTAATCGATGTTTTCTTAAAAACTCTTTTAAAAGATGATTTTTAGGTATTCGACCTACCTAACCCAAAAGGCCGATGGCGACTCCCAAAATATTTTTTTTTAAAAATCAAAATCATTAATTTATTCACATCACTTTTCCCGCCAAGTAAAAATTCGTGCCCGGACGAAAACCGGTTACGACAGCTTGGCGACTCCGCTGGAGAACGTCAAACTTTTAAAATCAATTATAAATTGTCTCTATTAATTATAAATTAAAAATTCTTATATTTAATTTATAATTCTTTCTTTTCAAATTTTTTATATACTTTATATTATTTATATTTCATTTTACTTGCAAGTATTTTATTTCATTATTTATTTTTCTGTCAAAGGTTTGAACATTTCTCCTCACACACAACACTTGCATTGCATAACATAAAGCTCTATAATTGAGTTTGTCCCTTTTAAGTGAAAGTGAAAGCGACGTCTTCGTGAGAATTTATTCTCCGTGTCAGACCTAGCAAGTAACTTTCGGGGTTCATATACTCTATGTCTTCGTGAGAATTTATTCTCCGTGTCAGGCATAGAGAAGTGTATCCCCTTGAATTGAACTCGATCCATTTTAGTCTGTGATGGACTAGGATTGAGGGTTAACAGCCCAAGGGGGCACTAACAAGGACAATTCGGGTACCTTTATTCTTAGATTCTGAAATCCTACATATAATAAACCCTAGAAACTCTTCCGATCTGAAGCCATGCCGAAATATTGTCCAAAATAGGTGTACATACAGGAGAAATGAATTCTAACTTTCCCTTTAGTTTATTTATTTTCTTACTGATTAAATTTCATGTGAATTTAATTTTTTTTAATATGAAGAAAGTATGTTTAAATAAGGATATTTAGGTAGATATTATTAAATTTTTTATTATGTAAACTAATTCATTTCTTTTTGTGTGTTCTTTATTTTTTCTATTTGCATAGCATCATACAGGATAAAAGGCATTGATCATCGTGTTAATTGTCTCATTGGAAAACCTTCATTCATGGATAAAAAGTGTTCAAATCAAATAGTTCTAAACTCAGAAGTAAGACAGTGGGCTGAGGACTTACAAAGACAATGAGGAGACAGTCTGCAAGATGACTATGTATCTGACTTAGCATGTTATGCTCCAATTTCGCTAAAAAGAAATGACATGCAAGATTTGCGAAGCATTTGGGAAAGCTGGGATTCAAACAAAAAGTTGCAGTTTTATCAGACTTACGGAGACATTTCATATTTGCTCTATGTCGAAGTTGATGATGACTTACTTCGAGCCCTAATTCAATTCTGGAATCCAGGGTACAATTGATTTACTCTCAATAAAGAGGACTTGGTCCCTACTATTGAAGAGTACATAACTTTGCTACATATAGAAGAGGCTTTGGAGAATCGAATTTATTCAAAGTCAATTAAAACTCAACCTTTTCGAGTTAAATTAGCAAAGATTGCTGGAGTACGAGAAGAATGGGTGGCATCCCGTACAAAACAAAAGGACGAAAGCAAAGGCATTGCTTGGACCAACATTAAAGAACTTATTCAGAGTCATCTAGACACTAAAGTACGATTCGATCTCTTTGCTCTGGGTATGTATGGTATGATCATCTTCCCAAAAGTATTGGGATATATTGAAGCTGCAGTAGTAGATTTGTTTGAGCAGCTACCAAAAAAGATTAATCTTGCTTCTGCAATTCTAGCAGAGACTTTCAGATCGTTAAATGCTTGTAGAAAGCTAGGAGGTGGACGATTCTCAGGGTGTACCCAATTGTTATATGTTTGGATCCGTAGCCATTTCTGGATGACCGAAAAGGTTTCATACCGGCGCTTTAATACGGATTACTCACCATTAAAAGAATTTCTGGAGCAAGAATGGCCGAAAGAAATTAAGAAAGATATGTGGATTAATGCCTTTTGAAATCTGCAAAACAATGATATTGTTTGGAGAGCCCCATGGCAAATCCAAAGGGAATTCTTTTATAAATATGGTGATTACAACTGGATAATGCTGCTCGGATTGCGGGGAGGAATTGAATATGCACCACTTATGGTCATAAGACAGTATGAAGGTCGTCAATTTGTACATGTCACTGCTGGATTACATTCATCTGAGTTCGCATTCCACAACAAAAATTAAAAGAATATCATGGAAGCCTTTACAGCTTGGAAAACAACTTTTTGTATCCGAGCTAAAGCAACAAAAGAAATGCTAACTCCTGATTATGAGGAATGGAGAGCTGTCAGGAAAAATGAAAATATTCCTCTACCAGACCAAACTAAGGATATCTCTATGGAAGATCGCATTAAGGTGGTTCCATCAGAGATTGAAATCCTGAGAGCTGAGAGAGAAGATTGGTCAAGAGAATTAGAGCAAATGAGACGAGATAAAGCTATGTTGGGTGTTGACATTGACTTTCATTCATCACAATGTGCAATGTTGAGAGAAAACAAAGAAAAAGTTGATGGTGAATTCAGAGCATTAAAGAAAAATTACCAGAAGTTATATAAATCCCGGAAAACATCAGGACCAAGCCGATCAACAGTACAGATGACCAGAGAATTGAACATCGAGAAAAGTCCAGTTGAAGATCTGAAAGGAAAGAATAGTCGTCTACTCAAAAGCCTTGAGAAAGGAAAGCAAAAAATGGAAGATTTTGAGGTTGACAGAAGAGAGCGAATTATAAAACACAAAGCTGAACATCGCGAGATCATGAATGAAATGCAAAGAGAAAGGGATCGAGCCAAAGATTTAGAAGAGATGAAGAGTGATATTCTTGATAAATTTGAGGGTGAGAGAAATATCATGTTCAAGGGATTTGAATCTGAAATGAACCAGCTGATTGCCGAACTTGAAGTCAGAGGCAAAAAGATTGAAGAGTTTAATATTGAAAAAGAAAAATGGGAGCTGGAAAGAAAGAATTTCAACACCAAACTTGAGGTAGAGCAAGAAGTGGCTAGCAATTGGATGCAAAGATGCAGAAACAAGAATGTTCAAATCCAGAAGCTTAATCAAAGAACGCAAGAAGCACGAACAAAACTTGAAGAAGATCTGGATCAGTCTAGAAACAAAAACTCATAGTTTAACACTTACATTTTGCAACTTGAAGAGTCATTATTTCAAGAAAAGGTTCGTCTAGGACCTAGTGATCTCAAAGAAAGTAATGAGGAAAGTGCTTCACTACGAAGACTGTAACACCCCCAACCCATACCCGACCCGGATATGAGTCAGAGATACTACATTGACTTTAAAACACAACTCTTAATAAATAATAGTAAAATATTGGGACTTGTATTAAGAAAATACAATAATATACATACTGTAATATAAGTTTACAAAAATATTCAGAGCATACACAACTTAACTCTTTAATTACATGCCAACTGCTATTTACATAACAAAATAACCTACTGATAAGTTGCTTCTGATCTGATGGTTGCAGGAGTAATACTGTCAAGCTGCTTCACCTGTCTCGTCTACTATCCTCGAATCCTACGTGTGAAACACTCACACGCTAAGTCATCGACTTAGTGAGGCAATAATAATAACAAGGCAATGTATTGTAATGAAAATGTCAGGATCATATGAGATGAGATGCAAACATGTAACTAATCAATGTAGTATACTTCATCAATATCCATACCTGTAAGCGTATGACTGTAACATTCATTATTCAGTATTAATAAGTTTATTGGCCCATGATAGCATATTGAGAACCTAAGGTATTTGAGTAATGTGAGGTTGTGCACTATGCTATCACCACAGCTCGTATAAATGCACCGAAGTGCCCGTAGAATTGCACCGAAGTGCCCGTAGAATTATGTCCATAAGGACCACGTAGAATTCTTTAAGAACCATATACATATACTATGGATCAAGTATGTCTTTCAAGACTTCACACAGGTTCCAAAGGATATACATATGTCCTAAAGAACCGAGTATACCCTCTACCCTTGGCATGCCAACTATACCTATAGTTCTCATCTACATAACATGGGCTTATACATTTCCCGTAGTTCATATCGCGTAGACATAGTATTTCCATACCTTTAACACATAGGCATATAACTTTTCTGCATATTCATATCATGTAATACATATAATACAATTCATGTCATGTATCATAATATGGAATGTAATCATATATCAAAATATGGAATCTAGACTTATCACAAGTCTAGAACTGATATACTACTATATTCATGCTATGCATATGCACTCACCTATACTTCTTTGCCTTTTCCTCGATCGATTCTACTTGTAGATTGTTCCCGAACTCGAGTAAGCTCGGTATCTACATAAACATAATTTTTAAGATGATCATCAGATGTCTATGTCTTGCAATTAAGCTTTAATAGCTTACTAATTTAAAGAATTTATAGCTTAGTCTTGCTTTCTTTTCTTTCTTCTTCTTTTTCTCATGGGGGAATCGGTTCCCCCCTGGGGGTATCGATTCCCTCAAGCAATCTGGAATTTCATATACGATGAGGGGGTATCGGTTCCCCCCTGGGGTACCGATTCCCCTCTAGCATTCTGGAAATCATTCGTTGAAGGGGTATCGGTTCCCTTGAATGGGTACCGATTCCCCTAACCCAGAAATCCTATTTTAGCCCCGAAAATCATCTAATTTCAACTCAAACATACATATCTCAATCCCTTTACTACTCTTAGCTCTCATACACTTAACTTAACCTAATTATTATCCATTAAATACCTCTAAAACTTAGAAATCTAATTCTCCATGTGGCATTTAAGAATCCAACTCCAATTCCAATATGTTCTAATTTGAATTCTAACCCCTCATACTTCTTAATTAGCTTATTGACAAGTCAAAATTCTGATTCAAACATCAAAAACTCATCCATATCAAAATCTCACTAAAAACTCATTTTCCAAATCATTCTCTAAATTACTTATTTGTTGTTTAATGTCATATAAGGTTTCCTTTATCTTATATAACATACCAACTTTCATTTCCAATCTTAACAATCCAAGAAACTACCAAGTTCAGTTTCTTACCTATAATTGCAAGCCCACGGTTGGAGGAGGAAGAGGAGAAAGTAAGGAAGAATGAAGAAGAAATGGGAGGTTCTGGAACCTAAAATCACACGTGGGTATCATATATACCCCATAACATTTATTTTAATTAAAATTTCCTTACCAATGACCATTTGGTCCTCACCTTAATCTCATATTTACCAACCTTATTTTTAAACTATATAATTGTTCTACTTTAATCACCAATGTTGAAACTTTGCAAATTAATCACTAACCCGGCATGGAGGATGTTAAATCTCTCCCCCTTAAGAAAATTCGTCCTCGAATTTTCATTGCCGAACAAATGAGGGTATTGATGTCGCATATCCTCTTCACGCTCCCACGTTGCTTCTTCTACTCTGTGATTTCTCACAACACTTTGACCAAAGGAATGGTCTTGTTCCTCAATTGCTTAACTTCATGGGCTAAAATTTGAATCGGTTCTTCCTCATAAGTCAAGTCAGGACGAACCTCAATCTCTTCTGGTGTCACGATATGAGAAGGGTCAGATCTATATCTCGAAGCATTGAAACGTGAAAAACATCATGTATCTTTTCCATCTCAGGTGGTAAAATTAGCTGATATGCTACTGGTCCTACTCTCTTTACAATCTCATATGGTCCAATAAACCGAGGACTCAATTTTCCTTTCCGACCAAATCTCAACACCTTCTTCCATGGAGACACTTTTAAAACACCTTATCTCCAACTTGAAATTCAATTTCTTTCCTTTTAAGATCCGAATAGGACTTTTGCCGATCAGAGGCCACTTTGAGGTTATGCTGAATTTCTCGAACTTTCTGTTCCACATCTTGAATTAAATCCGGACCCAGAACACTTCGGTCTTTGAGTTCATACCAATTTAATGGAGTACGACATTTTCTTCCATATAATGCTTCATAGGGGGCCATCTTTATACTAGACTGATAACTATTGTTGTAAGCGAACTCTGCCAGCGGTAAATACTTTTCCCATGATCCTTTAAATTCCATTACGCACGCTCTCAACATATCTTCCAATATCTGAATAGTTCTCTCTGATTGCCCATCAGTCTGAGGATGAAAAGCCGTACTAAAGTTTAAACGAGTCCCCAACACTCCATGCAAAGATTTCCAGAATCTAGAAGTGAATCGAGGGTCCCGATCAGAGACTATGGAAACAGGTACTCCATGCAATCTAATAACTTCTCTAATATAACTCTGCATACTTTTCCATAGAGAAATCGTTCTAACAGGGAGGAAATGCGCTGATTTAGTTAATCTATCAACAATAACCCATTGATTCTCTTTGTTCGGGGTCAAGGGTAACCCCGTAACAAAATCCATGTAACATTTCTCATTTCCATTGAGGAATAAACAGCGGTTGCAATAATCCTGAGGGAACTTGATGCTCGGCTTTGACTTGCTGACAAATCAAACACTTAGACACAATTTCGGTGATGCTTCGCTTCATCCCTGACCACCAAAATCGATCCTTCAAATCCATATACATCTTGGTTCCACCCGGGTGCATCGTTAACGGACTGCAATGAGCCTCTGTTAATATTTCCTTCTTCAAGTCGTCATTGTCGGGTATTACAATTCTTCCTTTACAATAAAGATTTCCATCTGACTTAATCTCAAAGTCTTTAATCTCTTTGTTTTTATTGCTCAATTCTTTTCAAACACATTTCATTTACCTTGCAATTCTCCTATTCGTTCCAACCATGTTGGTCTAAGGGTTAATTCTGCACAAAGACCACCGTCTCCCGTTAAAGATAATCTTGCATCCATAGCTCGTAAAGCTGCAAACGTCTTTCTACTCAGAGCATCTGCTACCACATTAGCCTTTCCGGGATGATAGTCAATTATCACATCGTAATCCTTTAAGAACTCTACCCATCTACGTTGCCTCAAATTCAATTTTTTTGAGTCATCAGGTACTTCAGGCTCTTATGATCCGTATATAAGTAACAACGCTCCCCATAAAGATAATGACGCCAAATCCTGAGAGCGAATACTACAGCAGCCATTTCTAGATCAGTGTGGGGTAATTCCTTTCATGTGTTTTCAACTGTCTCGATGCGTACGCTACCACTTTTCCTTCTTGCATTAGTACACACCCCAACCGTTATGGGATGCGTCACGGTATACTACAAAATTCTTGCCAGATTCGGTTGAACCAATATCGGAGTTTCCGTCAGAATTCTCTTTAAAGCTTCGAAACTTTCTTGAATTCAGAAATCCAAACAATGGTACGTTCTTTCTCATTAGCTTGTAGAGGCAGCACAATCATAAAATTCTTAACGAATCTTCGATAATACGGCAAGTCCAAGAAAACTCGAACTTCAGACACATTCTTAGGAACTTCCCAATCCATTATAGCTTTTAACTTTCTGAGGGTCTACTCTAATCCCAACTGCCGAGATCACATGCCCCAGGAAAATTACTTCCCTTAACCAGAACTCACATTTGGACAATTTGGCATACAACTTTTTATCTTTTAAAATTTGCAAGACGATCCTCAGATGTGTGCTATGCTCTTCATGGGATTTCGAGTACACCAGTATCACAATAAAGACAACAACAAAATGGTCCAAGTAGGGCTGAAAATCCTGTCTAAGATCCATGAAAGTAGCAGGTGCATTCGTTACTCCGAATGGCATTACGATGAATTCATAATGACATATCTCGTTCTGAAAGCTGTCTTCGGAGTATCTTTTCCTGGATCTTCAATTGATGATAACCCGAAACGTAAATCAATCTTTGAAAATACCGAAGCTCCTTTTAGTTGATCAAACAAGTCATCAATGCGCGGAAGGGGATACTTGTTCTTGATGGTCCTTCTTTTTAACAAATAACACCGGAGCTCCCCAAGGCGATACACTTGGTTGGATAAATCCCTTCTCTAGCAATTCTTGTAATTGATTCTTTAACTTGCAATTCTTTCGGAGCCATTCGATAAGGTGCCATTGCAATCGGAGCTGTTCCCGGCATTATTTCTATTTGGAATTCTACCTCTCTATCCGGAGGTAATCCTGGCAATTCAGCAGGAAAAACATCAGGAAACTCTCGAACTATTGGAATTTCCTCTAACCTTTCTCTTGAGCTCTTGAATCAATCACATTTGCCAGAAAACCCTGACATCCTTGTAGCAATAATTTCTTGGCAGACATCACTGATATTACATTCGCTAACGGATTAAACTTTTCACTGTTCACACTTATCTCTATTCCGTCTGGACTTTTCAGAGTTACCTTTTTCAATCTGCAACTAACATCTCCATAATACCGGAACAACCATCCATTCCCAGAATCACTTCAAACTCGTCAAAGGGTAATTCCATCAGATTAGCAGGGAATTCAATTCCCTGAATCTTTATGGGACACCCCTTACAAACTTTATTCACCCGGGCACTCTGGCCTAACGGAGTTGTTACTATATTCTCATTACTCGTAGCTTCTAAGGGAATCCCCAACTCCTTTACTAACTTACTTGTAATATAAGAATAATTAGAACCCGGATCAATCAGTACCAGTACTAATTTATCATACAACTGAAAAGTACCTGCTATAATATCAGGGTCATCACGGTCTTCACTTGTCTTTAGGTTGTACACTCGAGCAGTGGATCGAACTTCAGGTTGAGCAGAGAATTCAGACGGGTTCCTTCCTCTGCCTCTTCCTCGTCCCCTTTGTGAGAAAGAACCAGCTCTTCCAGATGGTGCCGGCTCACCAACAATCAAGGGACAATCCCGGACAAAATGTCCGGCATCCGCATCGAAAACAAGTCCCAGCTGCCATACGACAATCCCCATAATGGTTTTTCCCGCAGTGCTCACAATGTTTCCTTTGACCCGGAGTAGATCTCCCAACACCAGATTCCACTGACTGCGTCTGTCTAGGTCTTGCCTGACTTGCTCCCCTAGCAGACGATGCAAACTGATTCTGATCTAGCTTGTGATCGAAATCCGAGTCTCTTCCCCTTTTGTTGGTGTTGAACCAGAATAAGTAGTCGTCCTCTTTGATGTCTGAACTCTCGAGTCCCCAAATCTTTCATTCTGAGCCCTTTCAAGAGCTTTTGCACGATTGATCACCTCCTGGAACGAGGACAGGTTTAATACTATCAACATTTCTTTAAGTCTAGGGCGCAAGCCCTCCACGAACCACTCGCAAGCATCTTTTTCAGTAGGCACAAGCTCAGCTGCAAACCTGCTCAGCTTATTAAACTCACATTCGTACTCATACACAGAGCGGCTCATCTGCTTCAAATTCATAAATTCCTGCTTCATTTGTCGGATAAACTGATCTCCAATATACTTGTTTTTAAATTCTTCTAAAAACAAAGACCAAGTCAACCGTCGGTTGACATCCTCATGGTGACATTCGTCCACCATATCCTCGCCTGACCCCTTAATAAAGACACAGCTCCATCTAATTTCTCCACTTCGGAACAGTGGAGACCATCTAACATGATTTTCAAATCATTCAACCAAAGATCCGCTGACACCGGACCTTCCTCAGCTTCTCCCTTAAATTCGGGAGCTCCTAAACTTCTCAACTCTTTTGCTACATTAATTCTTGGAGTTAGTGGAGCAGGAGGTTGAAGACGCGTCAGAATAGCGTCTAACGTTCTGAAGAACGTATCTTGATCTTGCACAGGCACTCCTTGAGATGCCTGTTCTTCACCTGGCCAGGGCAGGTGAATTACTGCTTTCAGCATGCCTATCTTCTCCCGCTTCACTTCGGGAGCTATTATGTCCGGACATCTAATAAGAATAACCACATTATCCTATAGCAAACAGCATACTCATACTATACCAGATCAGAAGTTCTCACTATTTGTTGGCATGTATTCCATTTAAAGACTCCATAGACTCTGGTTTATGACTAGAATCGGCTAAACCATAGCTCTGATACCATTAAATGTAACACCCCCACCCATACCCGACCCGGATATGAGTCAGAGATACTACATTGACTTTAAAACACAACTCTTAATAAATAATAGTAAAATATTGGGACTTGTATTAAGAAATACAATAATATACATACTGTAATATAAGTTTACAAAAATATTCAGAGCATACACAACTTAAACTCTTTAATTACATGCCAACTGCTATTTACATAACAAAATAACCTACTGATAAGTTGCTTCTGATCTGATGGTTGCAGGAGTAATACTGTCAAGCTGCTTCACCTGTCTCGTCTACTATCCTCGATCCTACGTGTGAAACACTCACACGCTAAGTCATCGACTTAGTGAGGCAATAATAATAACAAGGCAATGTATTGTAATGAAAATGTCAGGATCATATGAGATGAGATGCAAACATGTAACTAATCAATGTAGTACTTCATCAATATCCATACCTGTAAGCGTATGACTGTAACATTCATTATTCAGTATTAATAAGTTTATTGGCCCATGATAGCATATTGAGAACCTAAGGTATTTGAGTAATGTGAGGTTGTGCACTATGCTGTCACCACAGCTCGTATAAATGCACCGAAGTGCCCG
Source organism: Hibiscus syriacus (assembly GCF_006381635.1). Classification (NCBI taxonomy): domain Eukaryota; kingdom Viridiplantae; phylum Streptophyta; class Magnoliopsida; order Malvales; family Malvaceae; genus Hibiscus; species Hibiscus syriacus. The sequence continues at coordinate 1,953,793 of NW_024062680.1, read as the reverse complement.
TAGAATTGCACCGAAGTGCCCGAATTGCACCGAAGTGCCCGTAGAATTATGTCCATAAGGACCCACGTAGAATTCTTTAAGAACCATATACATATACTATGGATCAAGTATGTCTTTCAAGACTTCACACAGGTTCCAAAGGATATACATATGTCCTAAAGAACCGAGTATACCCTCTCGTAGAATTGCACCGAAGTGCCCGTAGAATTGCACCGAAGTGCCCGAATTATGTCCATAAGGACCACGTAGAATTCTTTAAGAACCATATACATATACTATGGATCAAGTATGTGTCTTTCAAGACTTCACACAGGTTTCCAAAGGATATACATATGTCCTAAAGAACCGAGTATAACCCTCTACCCTGGCATGCCAACTATACCTATATTCTCATCTACATACATGGGCTTATACATTTCCCGTAGTTCATATCGCGAGACATAGTATTTCCATACCTTTAACACATAGGCATATAACTTTTCTGCATATTCATCATGTAATACATATAATACAATTCATGTCATGTATCATAATATGGAATGTAATCATATATCAAATATGGAATCTAGACTTATCACAAGTCTAGAACTGAATATACTACTATATTCATGCATATGCACTCACCTATACTTCTTTGCCTTTTCCCCTCGATCGATTCTACTTGTAGATTGTTCCCGAACTCGAGTAGCTCGGTATCTACATAAACATAATTTTTAAGATGATCATCAGATGTCTATTCTTGCAATTAAGCTTTAATAGCTTACTAATTTAAAGAATTTATAGCTTAGTCTTGCTTTCTTTTCTTTCTTCTTCTTTTCTCATGGGGGAATCGGTTCCCCCCCCTGGGGTATCGATCGATTCCCCTCAAGCAATCTGGAATTTCATATACGATGAGGGGTATCGTTCCCCCCCCTGGGGGTACCGATTCCCCTCTAGCATTCTGGAAATCATATTCGTTGAAGGGTATCGGTTCCCCTTGAAATGGTACCGATTCCCCTAACCCAGAAATCCTATTTAGCCCGAAAATCATCTAATTTCAACTCAAACATACATATCTCAATCCCTTACTACTCTTAGCTCTCATACACTTACTTAACCTAATTATTATCCATTAAATACTCTAAAACTTAGAAATCTTCCCATGTGGCATTAAGAATCCAACTCCAATTCCAATATGTTCTAATTTGAATTCTAAACCCCTCATACTTCTTAATTAGCTTATTGACAAGTCAAAATTCTTTCAAACATCAAAAACTCATCCATATCAAAATCATCTCGAAGAAATGGGAGGTTCTGGAACCTAAAATCACACGTGGGTATCATATATACCCCATAACATTTTATTTTAATTAAATTCCTTACCATGACCATTTGGTCCTCACCTTAATCTCATATTACCAACCTTATTTTTAAACTATATAATTGTTCTACTTTAATCACCAAATGTTGAAACTTTGCAAATTAATCACTAACCCGGCATGGAGGATGTTACAAAGACGCATTAGAGATCTTGAACAAACTCTGCACAATTGTTAAGCCAGAATCACTGAGTTAGAGCAAACTCTCGAGGGAACTAATGAACAATGGCAAATCAACTGATTTCTAAGTAGAAAGAAGTGAAGAAATAAGAATATTGGTATTCGGCCATGGTACAATGAGTGAAGTTGCTAGATATGTTGGGGAACTAGCTGTTGAAGCAAAAATAATTGAGCATCACGTTGATCCAGTTTCTAAGTTCGGAAAGAATGTGTCATGGCTAATGAAAGAATTATAGAGCTTAATAGAAAGCTACACCTTATCTGTAGTTATGAACTATTATAAAGAAACTTTTGTATGCCGATGAAAGTTGTTATATGACAATTAACTTTTTGGGATCAATACATTTTGCATACATGCATTCCGCATACATTCATTATTCATTGCATTATTTTCTTTATGTATAATTTTTATTAAGATAATATTCATTAATTAAATTTGAAAAAATAATATCAAAAGATTTTTCAATCGTAGTTATTCTGACCAAAGAGAAATACAACATCACTACGGTACTAACAAGCTACTAGAGTTATGGAGGATAAAATACAACGTATTGAGGACAACATAATAAAGAACAAGCAGAGATGAGAATGAAGCTAGAGAAAATTGAAGCCAGTATTGCAAACTCACAAGATACATGATGCAAAATATAGAGACATGTTTAAAGGCAGGCTATCATTGGAAAAATGCATGAAAATCCTGTATCTTTCGACCAAGAACCTATATATCCTTTAGGTTTCCCACCAGAACCAATTTATCACTCTGGTACTACACCTATACAAATCAATGCCCGCACAACACATTTCAAGAAGCCAACCACATGAAAATCGACAAGTGGATCATACATCTTCAAGCAAAATCCACTTATATCAGATGTGAAAATAGGGGATTTTAATACTGAGCATCTAATCTCATATTTGAATGAGCTGAATGAAAAAGAAAAAAAGTAAATGAAGAATTGACCAGACAGATCAAGAGCTTAGAAGAACGAATGAAATCCGTGGAAATAACTGAATCATTCTATGGGTTTGACGCTAGTGAGTTGAGTTTGGTTCCAAACCTAATTCTCTCCATCAAGTTCAAGTTCCTGAATTTGATAGATATGACGTACCACATGCCCTTCATCCCCACATTACTATGTTTTGTCGCAGAATGGCGGGATATGTGAAGAGACGAGAAATTGTTAATTCACTGCTTTCAAGATAGTTTGACAGGACCAGCCTTAAATGGTATACTCAATTGACCAAAGCCAACATTAGATCTTGGAAAGATCTGGCTAAAGCATTCCTAGCAATACCACCACGTAACAGACATGGTCCCTGATAGATGGACTCTCCAAAATTTGGAGAAAAGAATAACGAAACGTTCAGACAGTATGCTCAGAGGCGTGACACAACAGCCTAAGTTCAACCACCTTTGTCAGAAAAAGGCCACAGTATATTTGTCCATACATTGAAACTCCTTATTTAAATCATCTAATGGGGAATACAACCAGAAATTTTACAGATTTGGTCATTTCTGGAGAACTCATTGAAAATGTCTTGAAAATAGCAAAATTGAATCAAATGAAGGATCTAGTTCCAAAACATATGTACCGAAAAAAGAGAATGAAGTCACAATGCAAACTCTTACAACAAGGATTCATCAAAAAGTGTTACAATAACCCAGCCAAAGGTTAAGAAAGAAGAAACAAACACTATTCGAACAGAGTTCAGAGGATCTCGAAAGGAAAATGAAAGGTTGTCTTTTACATCTTTACCAGTACCCTATGCTGAGATCTATGATTCACTATTAAAAGCAAATGTCATACGGCCCTATCCTTTGGTTCCTATGCAAGCACCATTCCCTCCATGGTATGATTTAAAGGCACACTGTGTTTACCATGAGGAATTACGGGTCTTCTATTGAAAACTGTTTGGCATTCAAAAGGGTGGTTCAAAATTTGATCAACACTGGAAAGTTTGGAATTCAATTCACCATCTACATCAAATCACCCATTGCCAAATCATGGAGATAAAAACGTGAATGTAATTCAGGAAGAGAACAGAAAGAAAGCAAAAACTGACATTTCTGAAATTAAATCTCCTTTTGTTTGTATATTTCAACAACTCTCTTTAGCCGGTATAATTCCACAACAATTCAGGCCAAAGCATAATGAAGGCAAGAATTATTGTGAATATCACAGAGAAGGGGCATGAAATTCAATATGTCCTGAGTTTAGGGATTTGTTGCAAAAATTGATGAATAGCAGAGATAGAATTCTTTGAATAAGAACCAGGGAAAAAAGAAGATGATTTGCTCATCAGAAGATTCTAAACCTAGTCAGAGAACAAGTGATCCTGTGATCATTAATGTGAAATCATCTACGGTGATTCCTGCACTAACAAAGCCGAAAGTAGTTATCACGACTCCTTTACCATTTCCATACAAGGATACCCGCAGGGTACCTTAGAATTATACTACCAATGATTCAATGGTAGGAGGATATGTTTCTCTAGAAAAACAGAAGAGAAACACAGAGTCTGGATTCGACGTCTGAAGCAGTGAGTGAAGTTTGATTCTTTACAATAAGTGGGAGATGTTACTCTCCCGAAACATCCGATGCCTCAGAACAAGTGAAGCAAAAAAAAGCCATGGTAATACCCCCAAAGGTATTTGATGATGAATCCCCTCCAGCATTCAATGAGCCTGTAACATAAAAACAGCGCAAGAATTTTTGAAATTCCTGAAACATAGTGAGTATAGTGTGGTTGAACAACTACATAAACAACAAGCGCGAATTTCTATTCTTGATTTATTGTTGAATTGAGAAGCACACAGAAATGCTTTGATGAGAATGCTTAATCAAACCTTTATCCCTGAAGGTATATCCCTCAATAAACTTGACAGAATTATGGACATATAGCCGCTGACAATTACATAACGTTCACGGATGATGAATACCTGAAGGCGGAATGGGGTCAGTAAAAGCTTTGAATATCACTACACATTGTCATGGTCATGTTTTGCCAGGAGTATGATTGACAATGGATCCGCTCTCAACTTGATGCCTCTAGTCACACTTCAAAGAATGCCTGTGGATAATCACACATGAAGAGTTATCAGAATGTAGTGCGAGCTTTTGATGGTACTCAAAAGAGGTGCTTGGGAAAATGGAAATATCGTTGTTAATCGGACCAGTCGTGTACAATATTGACTTTGTGGTGATGGACATCCACCCTACATATAATTGTTTATTAGGGAGACCATGGATTCATTCAGCAGGAGGCGTTCCTTCTTCATTACATCAGAAATTGAAATTTGTTGTTGATGGACAACTAATATGCGTAGGAGCTGAAGAATCATTGCGTCTATAACAAGTGATGTTCCATATATTGAAACCAATGATGATGCTCTCGAATGTTCTTTCCGAGCTCTTGAATTTGTCAATGCAACCTTTATTGCAGAAGGAAGCAAAATTCCATATCCCAAATTATCTGATTGCACCAAGATGACGGTACGACAAACTTTAGGCATCGGAGCTAAAACTGGGAAAGGTTTAGGAAAGAATCTTCAAGGGATTTCAGTTCCTGTAAGTATAAAGGTGAAGAAAGATCGTTTTGGGCTTGGATTTAAGCCCAATTTTCAGCAAAAGAACAAGAGATGAAAAGAAGGTGTGAAGATAGAAAGGCAAGATTAAAAGGAGAATAAATCCTTTGGGAACACATGTTTTTCCCACAGTTGAAGACCACATTCAGATCAGGGGGAACAATTAATGTAGAACAACAGCTTGTTGAGGCCTTTAGAGAAGAAAAGTTGACGAAAGATCAAAGCATAGTTGAAGAGGCTATGAATGGATTATTTATCAACATGATCATGAATGACAACAAGACTGACAAATACTTGGATAGGATTCGCCCGTTTTCCCGGAGAAACACTCAACAATTGGACCACTGAAGACCTTCCTGTAGTTTTTAATATTAACACAGAGTAATATTCAGAACTAATCTTTATGTTTAGCCCAAAAGTATGAAAACTTTTTGTTATCTTGTAAAGGAAATTATGTTAAGTTCACCTAATATTAAATATAAGAAATTTTCTTTAAAATTTTCAGATGGCAATCATTCTTTACGTTTTCTTACATTTTTACATTTATTTATTTCATGAATTTACTATATTCTTTCGGAAATATGTCCGACTTAAATTTACAGGTGTCACAATATTAATAGCTTGTTTATTCCTAAATTTAATCGAGATATAAATTTAGAGCAGTCTATATGTCTGGAGGAAATCAATGAGTGTGAGGATGAACTGGAATGTGATGTTCCTACTGAATTATTAAGACTGGTAGAAAAAGAAGATAAACAAATTTTACCTCACAAAGAAGAGATTGAGACTGTGAATCTAGGAACAGATGAAGAAATGAAAGAGGTGAAAATTGGTACTACTGACAATCCAGATAAAACAAGAATTGATAAATCTCCTTCAAGAGTTCAAGATATCTTCGCCTAGTCTTATCAAGATATGCATGGTTTGAGTACAGATATAGTGATGCACAAGCTTCCAATCAATCCAGAATATAAACCGTCCAACAAAAGCTCAGGCGAATGAGGCCAGAAATGTTGTTACAGATCAAAGAGGAAGTAATGAAACAGATTAATGCAGGTTTCCTACAGGCAGCCAAATACCCAGAATGGGTAGCCAACATTGTTCCAGTACCAAAGAAAAATGGGAAAGTTCGAATGTGTGTAGATTACAGAGATCTCAACAAAGCTAGTCTGAAAGATAGCTTTCCATTATCCCACATAGACACCTTGGTGGACAATACTGCAGGACACACATGGTTTTCATTCATGGATGGCTTTTCAGGATATATCAGATAAAAATGAATCCTGAAAACATGGAAAAAAACAACATTTGTAACCATGTGGGGCACATTCTGCTATAAAGTGATGCCATTTGGATTGAAAAATGCAGGGGCAACGTATCAAAGAGCCATGGTAACTTTGTTTCATGACATGATGCACAAAGATATTGAAGTATAGTAGATGACATGATTGCCAAATCCCGAACTGAAGAAGAACAATTCAAAATTTGAGAAAGCTTTTTCAGAGATTGAGGAAGTATCAATTAAAGCTCAACCCCGCTAAATGCACTTTTGGGGTAACTTCTGGGAAACTTTTGGGATTTGTGGTCAGCAAAAAAGGAATCGAGATTGATCCAGATAAAGTAAAGCAATTCAAGATCTTCCACCACCCAATACAAAAAAGAAGTTCGAGGCTTTTTGGGAAGATTAAATTATATATCTCGGTTCATTTCTCAATTAACTGACAAATGTGATCCAGTGTTCAAATTACTTCGAAAGAACAATCTTGAAGTCTGGAATGATGAATGTCAAGAAACTTTGGATATTATTAAGAAATATTTATCCAATGCCCCCATTTTAGTATCACCAATGCCTACTAGACCGTTAATTCTCTACTTGACAGTCTTTGAAAATTCGATGGGATGTGTACTGGGACAACATGATGAATCTGGAAGAAAAGAAAAAGTTATTTATTATCTGAGCAAAAAATTTACTGATTGTGAAATTCGATATCCACCGATACAAAAATTATGTTGTGCCCTGGTGTGGGTTACTCGAAGACTCAGACAATACATGTTATATCATACTACTTGGTTGATATCCAAACTTGATCCTTTGAAATTCTTAATGGAATCACCAGCTTTGACAGGCAGAATGGCTAGATGGCAGATGTTATTATCCGAGTTTGATATTGTATATGTCAACCAAAAAGCGATAAAAGGAAGCGTCATAGCTGATTTTCTGGCCAGTCGTGTATTGAATGATTATCAGCCTTTGAGTTTCAATTTTCCAGATGAAGATTTGTTGTGCATATCCATGAATGAAGAAGTCGGAACAAATGATGCATCTTGGAAGCTTTACTTTGACGGAGCATCCAACGCCTTGGGACGAGGAATCGGGGCAGTGTTAATTTCTCCATAAAATATTTATTATCCCTTTACAAGTAGATTGGAGTTCTTTTGCACCAATAACATGGCGGAATATGAAGCTTGTGTCATGGGATTGAAAGCAGCTATAGAAAGAAAAATCAAATGTCTCAAGATATATGGAGATTCATCGTTAGTGGTGTATCAATTACGAGGTGAATGGGGAACAAAAGATCCCAAATTGTTGGAATATCAAAATTTTACCCTTGAATTAGTGAAAGAATTTGAGAGAGTCACCTTCAATTATCTCCCTCGAGAAGAAAATCAATGGCAGATGCTTTGGCTACATTAGCTGCTATGTTTCAGGCAACTAAGAAAGTTGATATGATGCCAATCAAGATGCAAGTATATGAAATTCTGGCACATTGTTATAGTGTGGAAGAAGAGATAGATGGTAAACCATGGTATTATGATATCCTGCAATATATCAAAAATCAAAGTTATCCACAAAATGCATCTGAAATTGATAAAAGAACCTTGAGAAGAATGTCTGCTGGATATTTCTTGATGGCGAGATTAGTATAGAAGAAGAAATGATCAAATGCTATTGAGATGTTTAAATACCAGCGAAGCCAGCAGCATCATTGAGGAAGTACATAGTGGAATATGTGGAACACATGCAAATGGCCTTTCCATGGCTAGAAAAATAATGAGATATGGATATTATTAGGCTACCATGCATACAGATTGCATTGATTATGCAAGGAAATGCCATAAATGCCAGATATATGCAGATAAGATTCATGTACCCCCATCTCCTTTACATGTAATGACAGCACCCTGGCCATTTTCTATGTGGGGAATAGACGTCATTGGGGCAATCACACCAAAAGCATCGAATGGACATTGTTTCATCCATGTGGCAATTGATTATTTTACCAAATGGATTGAAGCTGCTTCATATGCCAATATTAAGAGGTCCACAATATGCAAATTCATAAAGAAAGAGATAATTTACCGGTATGGCCTATCAGAAAGGATCATTACAGATAATGCTCTGAACCTGAACAACAAAATGATGACCGAACTTTGTGCACAGTTTAGGATCAACATGCAAACTCAGTGGCATATCGTCCAAAGATGAATGGGGCAGTTGAAGCGGCAAATAAAAACATCAAGAGAATCATTACAAAGACCACTGAAACTTACAAAGATTGGCACAAGAAGTTACATTTTGCTTTATATGCATACCGAACTACTGTTTGAACATCTACTGGGGCAACGCCTTTTTCTTTAGTCTACGGGATGGAAGCAGTCTTACCAATTGAAGTTGAGATTCCATTGCTTCGAATTTTGAGAGAAATAAAATTGGATGAATCTGAATGGATCCAAGCTAGATTTGATCAATTGAACCTTATTGAGGAGAAAAGATTGAAAGCTATTTACCATGGATAGATGTATCAGAAACGGATGATGAAGTCTTATGACAAAAATACATCCAAGAGAATTCCAAGAGGGTGATCTAGTACTAAAAAGATCTTGCCTATACATAAAGATTTCCGTGGGAAATGGATGCCTAATTGGGAAGGGCCATACGTTGTAAAAAAGGCCTTTTCCGGAGGAGCGTTGATCTTGGCAGAAATGGATGGAAAAATTCTGAGAAATCCAATAAACTCGGATTCTATCAAGAAATATTATGCTTGAAAAAAAAGGAAAAGAGGGGGTCAAGATGAAAACCCGCAAAGGGCATCTTGTAACCAAAGGAAGGATTTGAGTTAAAAACCTGAAAGGGCAGCTCGAATGCATGTTGATATTAGGCATCTGGCAATTGAACCCTCTTAAGATTTTGATAGTTTGGGAGGAACTTCACGTCTACAAGCATTCTGACAACGTTTGAGATCTTCCAGACAAAAGCTTACATCAGTACTCTAAATTATGTCAATTTGATTAATTTAGAAATACTTATGCTAATAATTTGTTGAGTCATTTGAATTTTTATCATTCCTATGCTTGCTATAACTTTGAATACAATTCTATCTATTAATAAATTCTAAGTTTATTTTCTCTAAATTCAATTTATTTGAAATTCAATTTATTTTCAAAAATTCAATTTATTCTTTTATTTTGTAAATGGATTAACATAATTTTGAAATAAGTTAAAGATTTCTGAATATCACTTTATGTTAATACTTTTAAAGGCATGGAATACAAAGTAAGCAAATTATCACCATCATAGAGTTATTTGGAAGCGGAACAAGAAATATGTTCTCAAATTGGCAGATTATGAATATAGCCCCTTTTCAGTGTAACAGCATGAAAATACTTCGAATCTATAAATTCTGGTTCTACATCGAATAAATACTGTGATATTCCAGTCCAAACATTAACTGGATCAAGTGATACGTTCTCATAGTAGAAATAAGAAGACCCAATAGCATCTTCTGGAAGTGTTCTTTGAGTTATCTGATCTGATTTGGTATGAACCCCAAAATCAATCATTGGATTTGAAAGATGAATTTGCTCATAGTAGGAATACGAAGACCCAATAGCATCTTCTGGAAGTGTTCTTTGAGTTATCTGATCTGATTTAGTATGAACCCCAAAATCAATCATTGGATTTGAAAGATGAATTTGCTCATAGTAGGAATACGAAGACCCAATAGCATCTTCTGGAAGTGTTCTTTGAGTTATCTGATCTGATTTGGTATGAACCCTAAAATCAATCATTGGATTTGAAAGATGAATTTGCTCATAGTAGAAATAAAAGACCCAATAGCATCTTCTGAAGTTTTCTTTGAGTCATCTGATCTGGTTCAATAGGAACCACAAAACCAATCATTGGAATTAAAAGATGAACTGCATGATCGTCTTCATTAAGAAGCTTCTTTTCAAGCTTCTTCTGCTTATTCCTTTCCCAAAAATCATAGCCCAAGTTTCGCCTTTTCTTGTAATTGGGATCATTGCATAATGGCTTCCTATCTTTTACCGGAAGAAGTGTGTCAGTAGCTTTAGCATTTGAGCAGCACATATAAAATCTGTCAACTCTGCAATTGATGAATCAGGATTATATCTCTATGACTATTGAAGACATAGCATTTGAGTATACCATTTTCGTCAAGTATAACAGTTTACTCTCCTCATCAGAATCAGAATTCAGGATTTTCTCGGTATCAAAAGAACTATTGATATCTGTGAAATCATCTTGAGAGATCACTTCATAATTAGATGAGTAGTTATCAGAATCAACATGTTACATGAGTGCAAACTTTTCAAGAGCTTGTGCCATTGAGTTTTGTTCTCAAGGGATTTGTGACTTTATATCTACATCTACATTTGTCAAAAATGATAGATTCTCCGATTTGAAGAAGAAAGATTTATTGGATTTCTACACAAATGAAGAAATACTCAGTTCACCAATTTGAAATCAAATAAACTTAACATTCATGCATCATATTTAGGCATTTGCAAAAATAGGTGCATTTTCATTCATTTTATCCATGTTGAATATTTGACAGGAATTTCAAAGATTTTAGCAAAGTTCAAATCCATCATTCAATGGATCAACATTCCAGGTCGAGTTCATAATGAGAAGAACTCATCTGAAGAAGGAAGAAGAAGTTCATAATGAGAATAACTTGTTCAACTTTTCGCTTGAATTCATCATTCGATGGATCAGCATTACCAGGTCGAGTTCATAATGAGAAGAATTCATCTGAAGAATGAAGAAGAAGTTTATAATGAGAAGAACTTGTTCAACTTTTTGTTCAAATCCATCACTTGATGGATCAATATTTCCAGGTAAAGTTCATAATGAGAAGAACTCATCTGAAGAAGAAGAAGTTCATAATGAGAAGAACTCATCTGAAGAAGAACTTGTTCAACTTTTTGCTTGAATTCATCATTCGATGGATCAGCATTTCCAGAAGAGTTCATAATGAGTAGAACTCATCTGAAGAAGGAAGAGGAAGTTCATAATGAGAAGAACTTGTTTAACCTTTTGTTCAAATTCATCACTTGATGGATCAACATTTCCAGAGAAAGTTCATAATGAGAAGAACTTATCTGAAGAGGAAGAAGAAGTTCATAATGAGAATAACTTGTTCAATCTTTTGCATGATTCTATCACATAAGGAGATAGATCAGCATCAACATTTCCAGATTACATCACATAAGGAGATGAATTGTCAACCCCAGTGGAAAAGTTCATAATTAGAAGAACTAATCCCAAAGAAGAAATTATTCAACCTTACCATTATAATCAAGTGAAGTCAAATGGATATAAAATTTTATTATCTTTTCGTCTTTTCCCTATTCTTGTTAACACAAGAATGAGCAAAGAGGGGCAGCTGAAGATACTAATTTTTTACCCATTTTACTTATTTATTTATTATTATTATTATTATTATTATAATAATTATTATTATAATAATTATTATTATTATATATATATATTATTATTATTATTATTATAATTATTATATATATTATTATTATTATTAAAAAAATAATTACAGGCCCAATGAAAACTGGACCGGTCCAGTTACAGACAACCAGTTTACCCAAACCAAATGGAAACCCAAAACATTTAGGGTTTTAGTTAGGGTTTTCTAACCCTAGCCCCGTGCGCCGCCGCCTCAATCTCAGCCGTTGGATCTGAGAGATCCAACGGCCCACACTCATCCAGCACAAACCCTAGGGTGATGATACCCTAGGGCCACGCGGCCACCGCAACTACTTCCACCATCTCCACCGCTGCCACGTCTCGTCGGAAGCTTCCAGAAGAGCCACTCCAGCCGCACACGTTGCCCTCAACGGTGAGTCACCACTGGAAGTCCGGTGACTCACCAGACTCCACTCTTTTACCCGGTCCGAGACAAGTGCCGGTGATGGCTATAAAGCCACCACCGAACCTGCGAAGAAAGAAGACACCCCAACAGCCACAGAGAAACAAAACCGAGAGTAAAGATACAAAAATAGAGACCAACTCACAACAACCAGCAACCACAAACCCAAAAATAAGCAAGGAGAAGACGGAGAGATACTTACTGCAACATCACCGAAGCCTTCACACGTCATCGAAAACCGAAGGTATTTTTGTAGATTTGCTCTGATCGGGAAAGTTTTAAGGGAAACGGTCATCGGAACCATCAATAGGATGGTCCGATCTATATTTAGGTGTAAAAAAAAAATTTCCGGCCACCGGATGTGGTGGCCGGCGGCGGGGTTAACGCCGGTGAACGGATGCCGGCCGGTGCTTCTCTCTGTTTTAGAGAGAAGCGAGAGAGTTTTTAAAACTCTCTCAAAGAAGAGAGAGAGAGGGAAGAGGATAAATGAGAGCTGGCCCTTCGGGCCAGCTGGTTAAGGGCTTAAATAGCCCTCCCCAAACGACGCCATTTTGGGAGGGATCTGTCTGTAATTAACTAAAGGTTAAACCCTTTCCGCAGCCATCCTAATTTGTAATTCTTATATTTTAGTCACTAAATCAATTTATAATCCTTTTAATTCGGTTCTTTAATTTTAATTTTATTTATTTTAGTCCTTTATATTAAAATAATATATTTAGGATAAATATCATATTTAGTCCTTTAATTTTAATAATTGATATTTTAATCCCGAGTATATTTTTTAATTTATTTTAATCTGATATATGAATTATTATATAATTTTATTTTAGTCACCAAATTAATAAATAAGGAGAAATAGCATGTTTAATCCCTGTAATTTCAAATAATTAATTATGAATTAGGTATTTAATTTTATTAGATTATAATTTAGTCACTAATTTTAAATATTTTCATTTATTATAAAGTTTTATTGCTTTTAAATATATAAGTTCTAATTGTATTTTTATTATTGTTTATTTATGTTTTAATTTTACTTGTTTATATATTTAAATATTATTTTTATTATTATTATATAGTCATATAAATATATATATAATAAATAATAATTTATATATTTTTTTATATAAATTATTTTTATCATATTTTAATATTTATTTATTTTTCAATATCGAAGAAAAGGGCAGTCTTAATACAACTGGATGTCCTATTCTGGTATTTTAAAATTAAATATTATAAAAAAAAATTATAATTTTATTTTATTTAAATTATTATATTGTTAATATTTATTAATATCGAAGAAAAGAGTTGTCTTAAGGCACCTAGAAGTCATTTTCTGATATTTATAAATAAATAAATATTTTATTTATAAATATATATAAATTAATTTTTTTTTCTCATAATTATAATTTTGAAATAATAGGATTATAAATTAAATATGTTTTAAATTTTAAATTTCTAATAATAGAGACAATTTCTAATTAAAAAGTACCAAATTTGGGCGTTGTAGGGGTGCTAATCCTTCCCTAAACGTAACCGACCACGAATCCTTTTTTATTATTAAAAAGAACGAATTTTTGGTTAAAACGCAGATCAGTTTATCTTTTAATCGATGTTTTCTTAAAAACTATTTTAAAAGATGATTTTTAGGTATTCGACCTACCTAACCCAAAAGGCCGATGGCGACTCCCAAAATATTTTTTTTAAAAAAATCAAAATCATTAATTTATTCACATCACTTTTCCCGCCAAGTAAAAATTCGTGCCCGGACGAAAACCGGTTACGACAATCAGATTATATTTTTTTAGATCAATTGAAAACATATTATGAATTCTTAAGTACTAAATTTAAAAATTGTATCAACAAATGTATCAAATAGTTATAAACCCAAATTATTTGGACCGTTAAAATCGAGCCCATTGCCCAACCCACTGAAACAAACTCCAACCTCGCCGAATAAATGCCATTCAAAACCCTAACCCTTCTTTTCGTTCTCGTACTTAATTAGTTGTGGCGCCCCCTCCGTTCACGACCACCATCAAGCTTCAGCAATGGTCTGTTTCCGGAACACTTCACTGATTGAAAAAAAAGTTTTATATTTATTGATTTTTTGTTTGTTTGTTTTGTCTTTGCATTATCAGGGGATCGATTTAGTTGCAGGAGGTAAGAGCAAGAAGACCAAAAGGGTTGCCCCCCAAATCCGATGATATTTACCTCAAGCTTCTCGTCAAGGTCTCACGTTTTTTTTTCTTCATTTATAACATAAAAGTCTTATTTCTTTTTCACCAAATAAATGATATCGTTTTTGTTTTGGGTTTTAGCTTTATCGTTTCCTTGTAAGAAGAACTGGGAGCAAATTCAATGCCGTTATACTGAAACGCTTGTTTATGAGCAAAGTCCCCCGCTATCTCTTTCTAGGCTTGTTCAGTTCATGAAAGGAAAGGTATTTGTTTCTTTACATTATCCCAAAAATCTGGGTTTTTGTTTAAGATCTTTATTTTGTCATTAGTTTTTGGTTTAATCCATGTATATATTGTAGGAGGATAAGATTGCTGTGGTAGTGGGGACAGTGACAGATGATATAAGGGTGTATGAGGTTCCACCTTTGAAGGTTACTGCTCTTAGGTTTACCGAGACTGCTAGAGCTAGGATTGAGAAGGCTGGTGGAGAATGCTTAACTTTTGATCAGCTTGCTTTGAGGGCTCCTTTGGGTCAGAACACGGTATGTGATTATTCTGACTTCTGTTAATCATTGGCACTTTTCTTTGTTCAAATTATGAATATTTATAGATTCTTGTTTGCATTGGAGTTCTGATTTTGTGAAACAGTCGTTTCTTCTCTGGAACTAAAAATGCTGATGTTTCTCTCATGCTATGATTGGAACCGATTATGTAAGAACATAATATTCTGAAACTTAGCACTTTGCATTGTGAACGTGGTGTGAAAGTTGTGAGAATATTGATGCTCTGATGGATATATATGATTCTGTTAGTTTATTTGTTCCAAGTCTATTCGATACAATAATGATTTTAATCCTTCATTTGAAGGGTGATTGTATATGTTTTTAACTCCATCTTTTGTTTATGCGAACTTTTGGAAATTGATATACCAATTAACTAGAATTCTAGAAATGAAATATGTTGTGCTGTGTGATTTCCAGTCAATATAATGTTTGTCCTTTTTTAATTTTCAATGAAATGTGTAGCTGGATTTTACTTCTTTATCCCTCCAATCATTTTGTTTTTTCCCTTCTGAAAGAAGTTATGTATGGCGTTCTTAAGAGGTAATATGGGTGGAATTGCAGGTTCTTCTCAGAGGTCCAAAGAATGGGCGTGAAGCAGTTAAGCACTTCGGTCCAGCTCCTGGTCTGCCTCACAGCCACACTAAGCCATATGTGCGTTCAAAAGGACGAAAGTTTGAGAGGGCCAGAGGACGAAGGAACAGCAAGGGATTTAGGGTTTAAGGTGACTTTAGTGTTTGTTCCGAGGCATGTTTTTAGTATGTTGTCGCAAACCAAATTTTGCTGTACTTTAGGTTTCCATGGTATTTGTTTCCTTGCGTTTGTTTACATTAATGTTCTTGGATTGTTTAATTATGGAATGATTTTCTGGTTTGAGTATGGCATTTTCAATTGGGAATGTAGTTAATCTGAGTCTGCCAGTTTTCAACTATTTGCAAGGTTTAATAGATAAGTACACCACTGGTTTACTTTATATGAAAAGTAAGTTGCCATTTTCAATATATATGCTATGGTTATAAATGATTCTAAAAACCATTGAGATTCAGAACCAGGAATTAATTATCAGTGTTAAACATGCACTCTTCATTGTTTTTCTCAGATCCAATGCCCATCCTTACAATCATAGGCACCTACCTCTTCCTCCTCATCAGCTTTATCCATGGAATACATTGGAAAACATGAAGCCAACCTTTACCCAAAGTCAATTTACCCATCATCAGCAGTAAAAGTTTCCAATTTTAGTTATCGCTATAAAATTTCACTATTTTTTTTCAACGAGGGGAAAGGGAATTTTGCTCTTACCTATTAAATTTCAGCTATCGGTGTTAAATTTCACTATTTAACTGGTCATAAAATAAAATAATATTTTGTAAAAAAAAATCACAATGTTGGGAACCGACAGACGATTAAATTGATAATGTCTTGAAAGGTAATTAATTCATTTATAAATATTTATGTAAAATTATATTTAATAAATTAAATTTACAAATAACTATTAGGAAAATAATTGTAAATATTTGTTTAACAATCAAAATAATATATTTTAGTTAATTTATTAACTATTTATAAAGTTTTGAAGAAAAAAATAGAAACATCCCTTAAATAATATATATATATTCGACTTAAAAATATACTCTTCTTTTTCATTTTTCGTATCTCATCAGTCGCGGCGCCTCCTACATTTCACGACCACTATCGTGCTTCAGCGATGGTCTGTTTCCAGAGATTTTTTTCGTCTTAAAAACAACAAAACGTTTTAATATCTAATATTTCGTTTGCTTTGTCTTTGTCTTTGCATAAACTGGGTATTGATTTAGTTGCAGGAGGAAAGAGCAAGAAGACCAAAAGGACTGCTCCCAAGTCCGATGATATTTACCTCAGACTTCTCGTCAAGGTCTCATCTTTTTCTTAATTTCCTGCATAACAATGTCGTTTATTTTTCTTTTTTGAATATATGATCTGATTTTTGTATTGGGTTTTAGCTTTACCAATTACTTGTAAGAAGAACCGGGAGCAAATTCAATGCTGTTATATTGAAACGCTTGTTTATGAGCAAAGTTAACAAGCCGCCACTCTCTCTCTCTCTAGACTCGTTCAGTTCATGAAAGGAAAGGTATTTATTTCTTTATATTATCAAAAACATTCTGGGGTTTTCTTTATGATCTTTATATTGTCATTGGTTTTCGGTTTGATCCATATATATATATATATATATAGGAGGATAAGATTGCTGTGGTAGTGGGGACAGTAACAGATGTTATAAGGGTTTATGAGGTTCCAGCTTTGAAGGTTACGGCTCTTAGGTTTACTGAGACTGCTAGAGCTAGGATTGAGAAGGCTGGTGGAGAATGCTTAACTTTTGATCAGCTTGCTTTGAGGGCTCGCTTGGGTCAGAATACGGTATGTTATTCTTCCGACATTCGTTAATCTTTGTTACCTTTCTGCTGGGGAATCAAAAATGCTGACTGATGTTTATTTTGTTACCATCTTTTGTTTTACGAACTTAGAAATCAATATACCCTTTCACTAGAATTCTAGAAATGAAATATGTACTTGCGTGTAGTGTCTATCCCATCAAATGTTTGTTTTATTTGATTTCCAATGAACAGTGAAGTCGGATTTTGCTGCTTGCTTCTGCAAATCTTTTAAGAATGGGCGGAATTAAGAGGTACTTTGGATGGAATTGCAGGTTCTCCTCAGAGGTCCAAAGAATGGGCGTGAAGCAGTTAAACACTTTGGTCCAGCTCCTGGTGTGCCTCACAGCCACACTAAGCCAAATGTGCGCTCAAAGGGACGGAAGTTTGAGAGGGCCAGAGGACGAAGGAACAGCAAGGGATTCAGGGTTTAAGACGACTTTAGCGCTCGTTTTGAGGATTGACTTTCATATGCTGTTGCAAACCAAATTTTGCTATACTTTAGGTTGCCATGGTATTTGTTTCCTTGCGTTTGTTCACATTAACGTTCTTGGATTGTTTAGTTATGGAATGCTGTTCTGGTTTGAGTACGACATTATCGATCGAAAATGTAGTTGATCTATGGACAAAGATAAGTTCCAACTGTTTCTCACCTTCCATCGTCATCATGGACAAAGATGCCCTACATGCCTGTCGGCCGCTGATTTATTTCCAAACCCATGCATGTCATTGTAGTTCTCTGCAATCCCCTTCTTTCCAACAACATACTTTGCCTTTCTTCAATCCACTTCTATCATTTTACATATCTTGGGAATAAATGAAAAGGAATTGTTGAAATTCTTCAATTTTTCTTATCAATTTTTAAAAATGTCTTATTTTATTTTAAATCTTTAGATTTTAATTGAATATAGCAAACATTATATTTCCTCGAACCTTTAATTTTCAACCGTGCTAAAAATATATTAAAACAATAATTAGAAGAGTCTCAAATATTAGTAAATAATATTTCCATGTTAATTTTTAACAATTGAATTCATGTTAAAATCAAGTGCATAACTATATAAAACAACAATTGTGTTTATGTGTATATTTTAAGATTTTTAGTGTTTTTTTTCCTCTATTGTTTTTTCTTCTTCTATTTTTTAGTTTACTAATATCTATTTACATTGGTGTAAATTAATTCTTTTAATCTCAAATTTTATATTAAATGCGTAGTTGAAGAATTTGTGTAAATTTATTTAGTGTATTAATATTTATTTATATAGTATAAGTTGTTTTTTATCTTCAAATTTCATGTTGAACATATAATTGAAAAATCGGTATAAATCATTTTTAATATATTAATATTTATTTAAATATATATAAATTATTTTTTAAATATTGATATTCATGATGGTATCTAAATATAAAAAATCATTTTTAATTAATAAAAAACTAGGCGTTTTTTCCAAAAAAATTCATCCTGACACACTAATATTACATGTCAGACATCATTTCAATTTTTTTATCGATCTAACACTCTTTGCAGTAAAGTGCGCCCCCTGAAGCGCGCTTTACGCTGATCTGGCGTCACGTGGGTAAGACGTGCCCCCTGTAACGTGTCTTATGCTGACTTGGATACACTTGGCTAAAGCGCGGCCCCTAGGGCGCGCCTTACGCCACGTAGGGCTATAGCGCGGTGCAGGGGCCGCACTTTGCTGAAATTATGACATGCGTTAGAAAGGCGTGCCTTTACTTAATTACTCACCTACCCCAACCCGTTCACTTCTCTTTCCCTCCCTATAAATACATCTATTCTCAATCACTTTCATCACACCAAATCCTCTCAATTTCTCTCAAATACTCTTTATATTCTCTTATAGCTCTTTAAGGTATATTTTATTATATTTAATATTTTGTTATTATTTTATTTAATTATTTAAATTATTTAATATTTTATTTATTTATTTATTTTTGCAGATATAAAATGGAAAACGGTCTAATTCATTTGGATGGAAATCACATATCTCGACATTTTGCTGATACGGTAACATTTTAACGTTTTAATTTAATTTAAATTATTAGTAATAATTTATTTATTTATTGAATGAATGATTATTAGTTTATAAATTAATTTTTGTAATTATTTATATTTTAGGAGAGAGATCGAATTTTAGATCATTTTATTAAGAATCTTAAGTTAGCGATACCTACGAGTGTCTGGTCGTATTTAGTAGAGGTGAATTCGGTCACATAGGTAGATATGGAGGTCACTGTAAGATAGAACCAAACCTTATTTATGTCTTAGTGGAGCGGTGGAGGTTGGAGACACACACATTCCATCTTCCGTGCGGATAGTGCACAATTACACTTGATGATGTTTCTATGCACCTGGGGCTTCCGGTGGATGGAGGTGTGATATCAGGGATAGTGCACGGTTCTTTGACTACTTTGTGCTGGGATAAACTAGGACGTGACTCGGAAAATTTTAACAGTTGTCGGATACCGTTAAATTGGTTAGATGTCAATTTTCAGGAGTTGAGCGCAGACGCCTATGAAGATGAAGTTAAAATGTATGCACGAGCATGCATACTGCAGCTGATAGGAGGGTTGTTGATGCCGGATAAATCGCGCAACCAAGTTCACTGTATGTAGTTGTGACATCTTGTCGACTTTTATATGGTCGGATCACTCAATTGGGGCTCAGCAGTTTTGGTTTTCCTGTATAGTTGTTTATTGGACTTTTTTATTGTAATTTTTTTTTATTTATCATTTAATAATTACTTTATTTTGTTAATTTGGTTGGATTTTTTTAAAAATTATTTTGTGTATTTTGTTAGACTTCTTGTTAATTAATTTTGATTATTTTGTTTATTACCATTTAATATCAGTTAATTTATTTATCATTTAATATTAGTTATTGTAATTTTATTATTATTTACCATTTAATACTTATTGTAAGCTTGTTGTATTTAGAATTATATTCAAATATCAAATTACTATTAGTTTGATAAAATTTAATAATTGTATTCGATAACTTTCTTAAGTTTGTCACTTATTATCTATTTTATTTTAATCACATATAACGCCAATGTCCAATCTCGTTTTCTTGTATCATTTTTTAATCTTCATCAGCGGTTATCGAATGACATTAAATTTAAGTCAATGCAAATTAAAGTACAAGAATTATTATTTGATAAACAAAAACTACATCAGTTCCTCATCAATGGTTACTTGATGGCAATAGAAGTGGACATGTTCTCCTAGTGCGTCATGAGTTTCTACAATGCCCACATTTTTTGTCGTGTCGAGATGTTTCTCGAATATCCATATCACAATGGATTCGAGTGGATTTTGGACGACCATAGTCCTTCAATAAATTCGGGTCTGGTACAATCATAAGTCAATTCCGAACCTCATTAAGGTATTCGTCATTACCTATGGGGGGAACTCAAATTCGTATAACTTAAACACTTCTGATAGTAGGTATACTAGATCCACAAAACTGTTATAGTCTTGACGGGTATACGGGCAAGTTACTATAAAATGAGAGCATGTATATTTCAGAGCTTGAAAAAACCCGCAGTCGCAGCATCTGTCCTGTAGATTTACTCTGAACGACACAACTTCAATCCCTTGAAGAGGTCGAGGCAACTCTGTGACACGAAACAATGCATGTGTTTTAGAAAAGCTTGTTACAGACATTCCATTTGATGCCACAATTTTTTTTGTAAATCTGCAACTAATCTAGGGTGATAGACATGACCGCCTTGCATCCAGGTTTGAGCTTGTCCCCCGAGCTTCGCAAAAAGCGCCCCCAAACGAAAATATATAGTTTTTACCAAAGCTGCTACAGGTAAGTGACGTGCACCCTTTAAGGTCGAATTGATTGCCTCAGCCAAGTTGGTCGTCATGTGTCCATATCGATATCCACCATCATATGCGTTTGTCCACATTTCTTTATCGATGAGGCTGATGTAATCGTATCCTTCCTCGTTCTTCGCCCGCAATTCTTGAAGCATAGATTCAAATGTTTGAGGAAGTAGTTCGTAACCTGATCAAAAAATGTAAAACTTACTAACTTTGTTTCCATAAAAAATGAAAATGATCAAAACAAGAAGGGTGGTTTCGCTTACCCATGCGTACAAGTAATTGACGCTCATCATTCTTTTTTAACCTTCCATGGTAGTTCCCAGCAATGTGTCAGATACAATACCTATGTTGGACATAGGGTGGCTGCCAAAATAGACCCAAAGACTCTATTGCTGCTTTGATCCCAGCTCTGCGATCTGAAATGACACATATTTTTTCCCTCGTGATAACATGTGAACGTAAGTTTCGGAGGAAAATAGACCAAAAATCTGTATCTTCTCCTTGAACGAGAGCAAACGCAACTGGAAGAATGTTGCAATTACCGTCTTGGACAACTGTTAATAGTAAAACTTGATTGTATTTTCCATACAAGAAAGCCCCATCGATCTGGACCACATGCTTGCAGTATTTGACATCATTAATGCACTGTGGGTAAGTCCAAAAAACCCGGTAGAATTGACATCGATCGCGAAGAACTCAATCATTATGGTATGCAGGGGAGGTTTCGAAGTCCACAATTGTCTCAGGATTAAACCTCCGCACCAGCCTAAACCAACTTGGAAGTTCGTTGTAAGATGCATACCATTCGCCGTGAAGTTTTTTAATGGTCAGTTGCTTTGCCTTCCATGCTTTTCTGTATGAGACGGAATACCCATACTGCGATTGGATAGTTGAAATCAACACAACAATAGCTATATGGGAGCTCGTTTTTACCATGGGCATGATGGCTTGGCATATCACTTCAGAGTCCAAGTTGGGATGATCTTGGTTGATCCCTCCAGCACAACATGTATGAGGACCGTTGTATACCGTTAGTTCCCATATATTGTTTTTCCTCTTCCTCTTCGATACACGAACCATCCAATTGCATTCGTTTTCGCGTCGGGAATAGTGGCATACATATTTTGCTGTCGTGGAGCGGGCGACTCTGGATTGAACAGAATTACAGATATTAAAATGTTTTATAGCCATCATCGCTTCTTCTTTGCTTGAAAACTCCATTCCTAAAGATAACACACAATTATTTATTGATGAGTAATATCCATAGTCACCGAGATGAGGCATGTCCGCAAGTTCTAGCCCGTACATTGCACCATAATCAGCTTTATACATGTGTGTTGGAGGGTCAGTTTGTGCCACATTTGAGGGAACTTTGTCTACATCATCATCATCGGAGTTGAATTGTGGTGATTCCGTGTGCATGAATAATCCAGTCTCAACGCCATTCGCACAAGGCTCAAGAAGCGGTTCTTCTGGTGAAGATGATGGTTCCTCCATGCTCTCCACATTTACGTCGAATAACCTACTACTTGTACGCCTTCCCTTTGAACTATAAGACATATCGACATTGAGATCAAAAAAGTTTGCAGTCGAATGCCTCCCCCTGGAGCTTGAAGTCATCGTGTCAAATGGAAACTGCACAAATTGCTGCGTCGATGTCATCTCCATATTAAGGTCAAAGAAATTTGCAGATGAATGCCTTCCCCTAGAACTGGTCTCGATGTTGCCATACAGATTGTTCATGTACCCACCTCGGTACATATTAGAAGGAGTTGCTAATGAATGTCTCCCCATTGAAGTTGATGGGCCGATACCATAATGCGGATTTCCCATTATGACATTAAAATCATTACACATTACTGTAGTTGGGATGTCAACTTGATCAACTTGTTCAACCAGCCCATAGTGGGAGCTTAATGAAAGACCCCGAACAACACACACTTGAACAAACTTTGCATACATCTCAATATCGGCGTCTGAATAACTACTTTGAGAATCAACCATCATTTCAACATCATCATTATTCAATAGTTCGAACGCTGTATAAGTTAATATCAACAATGATGTTGGAAATATGTACTGCAACGACAACTTTCTTCTACTACTTCCAACATGAACCTTCCTTGAAATATTCGTTATTAGCTCCTCAAGAGTTATGTTTCTCTTGAATGATATTTTAACATAATCATTTGATACGAAAACAACACCGGTTTCATCTTCTCGAATTTATCCATCATAAAAAAATAGTTGAAATTCGAGCCATTATTATAATTTGAAAGTGCGACAATATTATATATGCAAAATCAACTGAAACAAACCTAATTAAATAAATAATATATGCACGAAAATATAACACAATAAATTTTTTACACATAAACGTAAATAATTTAATTTTATATTATTATCGTATTGGCAAAAATATTTTGACGTACGCTCCCGCTTTTCAATTATACAACCACAAAAATTATTTGAAAATAATTAATACAATTTTTTTTCAAATATCATATATAATTATCAATAATATTATAAAAGATCGAACGAACTTCTGAATAAAATATAAAATGATTACCCATTTTTTACTGGTTGAGAGGATTATTGTTGTAGTTTCTAGGTTGAGCGGAATTTGTGAGAGAGTTTTAGGGAGAAGGAGTATTTATAACAGAAAGACAATGCTTTAAAGTCGAGAAATTCGGATAAATTATGCAATGTGCGGCCCATGCACCGTGCTATAGTCCTACGTGGCGTAAGGCGCACCTCAGGGGCCACGCTTTAGTCAGGTGTATCAAAGTCAGTATAAGACACGCTACAGGAGGCTCGTCTTACCTCACGTGATGTCAAATTAACGTAAAACACACTGTAAAAGCGCGTTTTACTGTAAAAGTGTTAGATCGATAAAAAAAATTGAAAGGGTGACTAATAGATAATATCATGTGTCAGGGTATTTTTTTGATTTATCAAACGTATTATCTTGATGTCGGTTATTTTTCTCCTATAAAAGAAACCCAAAATTCTCATATCTTATTTTTTTTTATAAGTTTTAGGTTTTACCGTCTTATCTTCGTTAGCTGCCGAAACTTCTTACCATTGCTTGCAAGACGAGGCGAGTCGCCACTGTTCTTAACAATTTTCATGCGTGTATATCGAGAATTCAATCTCTTGTTTATGTTTATAGATTTGAAAATATATTGTTTAATATTTTTGAAGATAGCATTTTTATGTTTATACACTTCGATCAGGTTTTTATTATTGCAAAACGGGTGAAACCGACTTAAACAATTTTTTATTTTTGATCTTTTGTTTTTTTAGATTTAGGCTTAAAATCACCAATTTTGAATTTTATGAATATCGATTTTTGTTTCTTTTGCTTGGTTTTGAATATGGTTTCACTTCGATATTGGAAATAATTAGGGTTTTAACTTTTCGATTAATTTATTTGTTAAACTCAATTGATTGATAAAGGTTCCCTTTTCTGTTTTAGGCAAATAGTTGGCGGTGTTAAGAATTTGATTGAAAAACATGGCGCATTTTATGAAACCAGAGAATGCGTTGAAGCGAGCAGAAGGTTAGAAACACAAATTTTCCTTTATTAACCTCTGTAACTGCTTTTTGTGAATGTATGCGGCCCTTTTTTTGATATTAGAACAATTGTTTGCTTTTAATGTGAATCTGGCTTGTGGAATCACTGCCTGTGGTTTTTATGATCTACATGATTGTGCGACTTTGTGATGGAGTTTTGCAGAGTTGATTAATGTGGGGCAGAAGCAAGATGCATTGCAGGCACTTCACAATGTAATAACTTCAAAGAGGCACAGAGCTTGGCAGAAGTCGCTTGAAAAGATAATGTTCAAATATGTAGAACTGTGTGTTGACATGCGGAATGGCCGGTTTGCCAAAGATGGTCTGATTCAATATCGGATCGTATGTCAACAAGTGAACGTTAGTTCTTTGGAGGAGGTTATCAAGCACTTCATGCATCTTTCTACTGAGAAAGCCGAGCAGGCTCGTAGTCATGCACAAGCCCTAGAAGAAGCTCTTGATGTTGATGATCTTGAAGCTGATAAAAGGCCAGAAGACTTGATGCTAAGTTACGTCAGTGGAGAGAAAGGAAAGGACAGGTCTGATCGTGAACTTGTTACTCCTTGGTTCAAGTTTCTTTGGGAGACGTATAGAACGGTGCTTGAAATATTACGGAACAATTCTAAGTTGGAAGCACTCTATTCGGTATTTCAACTTCCCATAAACTCTGCTCATTTCTTCAACTTTTGACTACTATATAAAATTCGGAACACCCATTTGGAGCGTTATGATTTAAGTACCGCTATGTTCTTGCATGCTATTTCTTTTTTTATCAGATTTGAGTACCTAACCCTTCAGTGCTTTACATTGTGATCATTTATGATTCACCTGAATTTGCTCATACAGTGATTATTTATGATTTAGTAGAATCAATGGTTTGTTATTTCTAGTATTAGAATCTTGAAGCTTGAAAGGATACTTCGAGGAATATATGACAATTCATTATTAGAAAGAGAATTTGGTCAACAAAACTTGATTATGCTCTTGGTGATTTGGTCTGCACACTTTTACAGTGGACATATAATGGAATGAGT
The DNA here is from genome assembly GCF_006381635.1 of Hibiscus syriacus. NCBI lineage: Eukaryota > Viridiplantae > Streptophyta > Magnoliopsida > Malvales > Malvaceae > Hibiscus > Hibiscus syriacus. The sequence continues at coordinate 1,927,869 of NW_024062680.1, read as the reverse complement.
GTCTTATTTTGTGTTAATGTGCACTGGGGAATGCCTTATTTCATTGATAATAGTAACATTTTTTTTACGTATTTATTTGGAATGACACATCTTTCTATTTTTCAAATACCTCTAGATGACTGCACATCGCGCATTCCAGTTCTGCAAGCAGTATAAGCGAACAACAGAGTTCCGAAGGTTATGTGAGATTATAAGGAATCATTTAGCAAATCTGAATAAATATAAAGACCAGAGGGACAGACCTGACCTATCTGCACCAGAGAGCTTGCAATTGTATCTTGATACAAGATTTGAGCAGCTAAAAATTGCTACTGAGCTTGGACTTTGGCAGGTCTGTTGTTGCTTTGTTTCTTCTGTTTGTTCTTAATGGGTAAGTGTACTGTTTTGTAATGGATAAATTTTAGTAATTCTGTTGCTCGTCATGTTCTTTTGCAGGAAGCTTTTCGTTCTGTTGAAGATATTCATGGATTGATGTTTATTGTCAAGAAAACTCCCAAGGCTTCGTTGATGGGGGTTTATTATGCCAAGTTAACTGAAATATTCCGGATTTCAGGCAGCCATCTTTATCATGCTTATGTGTGGTTCAAGCTATTTTCACTTCAAAAAAGCTTTAATAAAAACTTAAGTCAGAAGGATTTGCAGTTGATAGCTTCATCAGTTGTTTTGGCTGCACTGTCAGTGACTCCTTATGATCAAATGCTTGGTGCATCACACTTGGAACTTGAAAATGCTAAAGAGCGCAACCTCCGAATGGCAAATCTTATAGGATTTAATCTTGATTCTAAACTTGAGAATAGAGAAGTGGTATGTTGTATAGAATATCATTCGCTTTCATTTTCCTTTTTCTTTATGACAACCTATTCTGACATTATTCACTTTTTACAGTTTTCAAGGTCATCACTTCTTACAGAACTGGTATGTCCTAATTTTATAAGCTCTATTGGTTTGTTTGTTTCTTTTTTTTCTCTCTGTTGCTTTTACTGATTTTGGAGTTTGTTTTTGATGAATTACAAAGTTTAAATTGCTCAAGAGTTTTTTTTTTTTTTTTTAAAAAGGAATGTTGCTGATTGCTATCAGCTGGTTGCTTATATGCCTTAACAATGATGTTTCTCAAATCAATTTTAGTCTAATGGAACTCAACCAGTAAGGCCTTTAATATCAAACTAGTTGGGTTTGCCTGCATGGAACACTTCCTCTATTCTACTTGATTAAGGCAAAATATAGGTCTTGCATTATTTCTAGGTTTTTATAACATTAAAAATTTGTTCTGTACCTGTATCTGTTTGAGGTTCGTAATCTTTCTATTCGTGAAGTGACTTGCTCTTTCTGTTATCTGCACAAGTTTTTAAGTGAGGCTTATCGAGTGTCTCCTCTCTCTCTCAGAATGTTAGGGGATACTGAAGGAGCACGGGTTCTATGTTTATCTAACTAGAAACTTTTGAATTTCAGGTTGTTAACTAAACTGTCTGTTCTTGTTCCCTTATTTTTAGGTCTCTAAAGGTGTACTTAGTTGTGCAACTCAAGAAGTTAAAGATCTTTACCATCTTTTGGAACATGAATTTCTCTCTCTGGATGTAGCATTAAAGACACAGCCTCTGTTGATGAAAATATCAAAACTGGGTGGAAAACTGGCTTCAGCTTCATCTATTCCAGAAGTTCAGCTCTCTCATTATGTTCCAACGCTTGAAAAGCTTGCTACCCTTAGGTTGCTTAAGCAGGTGTTTTCTTATGTTTATTTCTTTTATTTGTTTTCAATTGCTTTATACCCTCTTTGTTTATTTATGCTTGATTTTCTCAATGCCGTTCTCTCTTGTTTGTCCAGGTGTCTCAGGTTTACCAGACAATGAAAATTGAAAGTTTGTCTCAAGTTATCCCCTTTTTTGATTTTTCAATGGTTGAAAAAATTTCTGTTGATGCTGTGAAACATAAATTCATAGCCTTGAAAGTTGACCACATGAAGGGTGTTCTACTATTTGGTAGTATGGTAAGGGTTTTGGTTAATATTTCTGGGATTTATGTACTTTGTTCATATTCCTTAAAAGTGTCTGCATGGCATAGGATACGTTTATTTATTTCTCATTATTTTGGTATTTTCAGGGTCTTGAATCTGACAAGTTTCGTGATCACCTGACTCTTCTTGCTGAGTCTTTGAGTAAAGCTAGAGCCATGATATACCCTTCTACCAAGAAAGCGTCAAAGTTGAGTGAAGTTTTACCAGGTTTAGGGGAGATTGTAGATAAAGAACACAAAAGGCTTCTGGCTAGGAAATCAATTATCGAGAAAAGAAAGGAAGAACAAGAACGTCAACTATTAGAAATGGTATCCCTATTTTAACTGCAAGTTGCAGAGGCAACATGAGGTTTCCCTATTTAGCAAAATATTGGAAATTAATTCCTAAACTCATAGGCCTGCTTTTCATGTGTACTAGGAACGTGCGGAGGAGTCGAAGAGGCAGATGTTGCAAAAGAAAACTGAAGAAGTTGAAAAAAAGAGACTTGCTGCTATGTTTGAGCAACAGCGAGCTGAAAGAATCCGTAAGGAAATCGAAGAGCGAGAGCTTGAAGAGGCACAGGCACTGCTACAGGAAACTGAAAAGCATTTGAAAAGAGGGAAAAAGAAACCAATTTTAGATGGGGTGAGCATCCATTTTTTCTTATCATGAAGTTCCTAATTCATAATGAAGTTGCTTTTTGAAAATGCATGTGTATCCAGGAGAAATTGACGAAACAAACCTTGATTGAGCGGGCAATGACCGAGCAGCTCAAGGAGAGGCAGGAGCAGGAGAAGAGACTGCAAAAAGTTGCCAAAATAATGGACCATCTGGAAAGGGCAAAGAGAGAGGAGGCAACACCCTTGATTGAAGCTGCTTTTCAACGACGATTGGTAGAAGAGAAGGCACTTCATGAACATGAGCAACAGGTGGGTTCTTAATTCACTATTTTATTATGGCACCTACTTTTACAGAATTGAAGATATACTACCAAATTTTCCGATGTGTCCACCTTCATTTGCATATTTATATTTTGAAGGTTGGACTGTTAGTTCTATGTTGCACCATCTTTGTTTAGTAGTAAGTTTATTTTGTAGTTTTTTGCCATTGCAACCTTCTGGTAATATCATCTGTGATTCTGATTTTCTGTCATATAGATGGAAGTTGAGTTGAGCAGACAGCGCCATGATGGGGACTTGAAAGAGAAGAATAGATTGGCACGCATGTTAGAAAAGAAGGTGATTACCTTTTTGTATTCGTGGACTTCTGCTCCTGAGATGACTTTTTTGCAGCTTCCTACGTCTTCTCTTCATAGGGTTTAACATTTTAATAGAGAATTTTGGTTTCTGCCTTCCCAAAGATGATATTCCAGGAAAGAGTAATCAATCGTCGGCAAGCTGAGTTTGACCAGCGTAGAGCGGAGAGAGAAGAGAAAATCAAACAAATCATTCTGGCCCGCAAGCAAGAAAGAGATATTAAGAGAAAGAAAATATTCTATGTGAGGTCTGAAGAGGAGAGAATAAGAAAGCTGCGTGAAGAGGAGGAAGCTCTAAAACGCGAAGGTATAATTTATACATGTTTAATTACATTTCATATACTTGACATTGAAAAACTGTATTCCATTTTTGTGTAAGCTCGGTGATATTTTCCTGTAGGTAATTATGGTTCACTTGATTCATAAACTTCCTTTTTTCATTAGAATAAAATTATGTCTCACATGTTAACTCAGAAATTTAATCATTTTGTTCAATCTCATTTCGGCTTGTTATTTGAATTCCAGGTACTTTTTCGTTTATAATGTTACTCCTTATAGAGGATTTTTTGGAAGTGTGTATGGATAGGTATGAACCAACAAATATATACTTTCATGATCTCATCTAACTTATTTATTGGCGCTTTGAAACTTGCAGAAGCTGAGAGACGAAGGAAAGAAGAAGCTGAGCGCAGAGCAAAATTGGATGAGATAGCCGAAAAGCAGAGACAAAGAGAACGAGAACTGGAAGAGAAAGAGAAGCTGAGGCGAGAAGCACTCTTAGGAAAGTCAAATGAGGGGCTTTCTAGGCCTTCTGAGCTTCCTGCCAGGTCCTCTACTGAGCCTGGAGTTGCTGCTTCTGCCCCATCTTCTGGGAAATATGTTCCTAGGTTCCGTCGAGAAAAAACTGAAAGCTCCAGTCCAGCTCCACCTTCAGAACCTGATCGCTGGACCAGGCCTGCACTCTCAGAATCTGATCGACGCCCTCCTGGAAGCAGGGCCCCTCCATCACAATCTGATCGTTGGACTAGTGGCAGCAGTGTTCCACCTCCGGATTCTGATCATTTTGGCAGTGGTGGTAGCAGGGGCTTACCTCCAGATTCAAATCGTCCGGGTGGTGCTGGTAATACTGGCAAACCAGAACCTTGGCGGCCTTCAAGATCCAGGAATCAACGAGGTTGATCCAACTTCTCTGAAATAAAAAATTTGCGCGAAATTATATATGGTTGGAGGTGACACTTGAGAACTCTAGCTTATTTATTTGTTGTTTAATAAGACTTGGGTGGATTCCTAGTTTTGGTGAGGCTGCTGGTGAGGAATATCAACTTCTGTAGAACCTCTCGAGTCTTGTTAATAATGGCGAATTTTGTTTCTAAACTTTCTTTGTGCTGCTTGCTGCCAAAGGATACATTATGTTTTTTAATCTATGAAACATCATCACTTGAGCTATTTGGAACAGATGGTTTACAATGGTTATAAGAGCTTTTATATGGGGGGTTTCTTTAGGCTATCACAGCCTAATATCATAGTCTAAAAACTTGGGAGCAGGTTTAATTTAGAAGCCTTTTATTGTTACGGTTGGATGGCAGGTTGTTCTTCTGATAAATCAAGGGTAAATTACATAATTAAGTCCCTGAACTTTTAGGATACTTGTATTAGTCACCGATTTTTAAAACTTATTATAGTCATTGAATTTTTAATCTGCTGTTACCGGAAGTTTTAAAAGTTTGGTGGATAAGATTTTAGTGCACTAAAAGTTTAGGGACCATTTCATGTAGTTTGCCCACAAATTAATTCATCAGGCGTTATTGATTTTGTTATTATTTTTTTAACAAAATCGGTAAAAATTACCGAAAATATTATTATTTTTACTGGAAATGTTATTATTGAGCGTTTTATCGGGTTTGGTAATATATCTGATAGAAAAAAATAATGTTTTAGGTAACGTTTACCGAGTATATTATCAAGCTCGGTAAATTACTTAATAACATTTCCGGTATAAATAATAATGTTTTAGATAATTTTTACTGAAAATATAAAAAAATAATAACAAAACTGATAATATTTTTCCTTAACCGCCGTACCGTTAACTTTCTTCAATTTTCCAGCAAGAATGATTTGGAGCTTTGCTTTTTAACAAATAACTTTTTACCTAAAATTGTTATAAATAAAGCTACCAAGTGGAGTAGACTGCGAAAACAATACCAACAGATTGTTTATTGTATCATTTTAAGTCATTTATTTCTAATTTTGGAGAAGAAAATTAATTACATCATGCCATAAAAAAATTTCTCATAAATACTGAAATTGGAATTAAGAAACGGTGGAATCTGATATTTGGAGAATAGATTAATTGGAATAACCGGGGGATCAAATTAAAGCTTAAATTAGACGTGAAAGCTAATTAATATTCCCTCCCTACTTTTACACATAAAGAAAATTAGTTTAAGCTGCTTTTACAATTTGTTTAACAGATGGAAAAAGACCACCATAAAAGGGAGAAAAAAAAAGTTTTCAGGGCAATTAGTGAATATACGATGTCCCATAAGTAAATAACTAAAATTATTGTTATATATTGGACGGACCCCATGAACACAGGACAGCGTGTCATGGCTTTTGGTTAAACAAACAAATTATGCGATATAAATTATATAAATATATATTAAATACGTTGTTGTTTTATCTTATTTCGAGAAAAGTTAAACATATTTAGTATTCTATCGTTTATTGACATTTTTAGTTAATTTTTAATTTTGATTAATTATTATTTAAAATTTATTATTAATAAAAGTATAAAAATATATTTTAAAATTTTCGATTAGTTTTAAAATATATATTTTATAAAATTTAATTATTTAAATATTTAAAATAATTATTTTCAAAATTTTAAAAAATTATACTTCTAAAAAGTAAAGGAATAAATTTAATGTGACAGAAGGTGTGCTAATTAATGATTGACGAGTAGTTTTATCTGTATAATCATATATTTTGAACTTTATAAATTTTATTAATATTATATTTTCAGCTTCATAAATTTTATTAATATCATTAATTAAAATTCGTAATCATAATTTTAATCATTATAATAATGATGTTCCAGTTAATAATGCTAGTATGACTATTTATTATTCTGATTTGGTGATCATATATGAAGATGATATGTTATAGGGATTTAATTATTATTATTTAAATGATTTTGAGGGTATAATTATTTTTTATAAAAAATTAAAAGTTTATTTATTCTTTAAATAAAAAATTTAAGAATTTAATAAAATTTTAAATGCTAAAAAATATAATTATAAATTATAAAATACTAAAAAACTATGTAATTTTTTGTATAAATTTATAACTGTTTCATATTTTTTAAAATTTAAAATTTAAAATATTTTTTTGATTAATCTAAGTAAGTATAAGATAATATATGAAATCTGAAGGAATAATAATAATTTTTTCACTACCTAAATCACTTTGTTCATGTCATTTAAACATAATTGTCTAAAAGATAAAGGCCATTTGCGTACTTTCATAGTAGCCTCGGCGATGAGGTGACGGAGGAGTTGTGTAGGCCATAATTGTTTAAAAATAATTTTACCTACGTTCATATTTCCATTTAATTTTGTTACCAAAATGGGAATTACTTACTGCACGTAAAAGTAAAAATCAAGCTGTGCTGTTCAATGTATATAAACCACTACGGCTGAAACTTATTATTATCAGGCGCTGCAAAAACCAAAAAGAAAATATATATTTTTTCTTTGTTTTCAGTTCCGTCTTCCTCTTCGCAGGTAAATTTTTCTGTTTTTATTGTTATGGATTTTCGAATGCTTACTTAAACTGGGCTTTAATTCAAATGGAAAACAGGGTTGTTTAGATTCTTATAGCTGCTTTCATTTTGATCAATTTGACGAATTTTGGTTGATGTTACGCTCATGGAATCCTGATTTCAATGGTAACAGAATTGTTTCCTTTTTCTCGAGAAAAATATTTTTTATATCTTTAAGAAATGGTAATGGTACATTTTTGTTCTGTTTTTTTTTGTGCTAAAATTCGATAAATTTTGTCAATGGAAATTTGAGCTTGTGATCTGGGCTTTTATTGTTCTTTATGGTGATGCAGATCGAAGATGATAAATGTAATAGATAAAAGTGGTAGTCTTTGTTTCATAGTCTGTCTCTAGAAGATTTGTATTTAATTTTCCAATACCATTTGAGTAAAGGCCAAGGAAAACCAAAAATAATTATAGTATCTTTGTAATTGATCGATTTGGGTTACTGTTTTCTCGTGAATCAAAGAAGATTGATATTTATTTTGGTTTGAGTAGTAGAGATCAATACTTGGGTGCTTTTTGTTTTTGGATGCAAGAATAGATGGTACGGGGAGGGAAGGTTGGTCATAGAAGCAATTTTAAAAGAAGGGTTAGATCAAAAGATGAGGGTTCAGACGATTCGGACGAAGATTACGTAGCATCTAAAGATGGTTTTGGGAGTTTCATTGATGATTACAAGGAGGAAAAGAAAGAAGTGAGAAAGGTTGTTAGGTTGAAAGGTAAACCATTGTCCTCAGCAAGGATGAGGAAGATAGTGAATAGGAAACCACGAACGCGGAAAGTTGTATCCGACTAAGAAGTGAGGATGAGGATTATGAGGAGGTGGAGCCAGAAGAGGAAGATGATGAAGTGGAATTCACCTTGGATGAAGAAGATTGTTTGGATGAGGAAGAGGAGTTGACTATGAAAAAGAAGAGAAACAATAAGAATGTTAGTAAGCAAGGTTTGAGGAAAAGGAGAGCTTCTATCCATAGGACAAAGAGGAAGAAGTCTGCAGTTGCTAAGAAGCCTTTGAAAAAAGGGGGAAGGAAGAAACGTCAATTGGAAAAGAAAAGGAGAATTCAGGAAGAAGACGATGACGATTGTGATTTTATAGACAAAGCTCCGATTGCGAGGAAAAAGAGAAGAACAAATGGAGGACAGAGGAGAAAGGCATACGTATATGTTCTGATTCAGATTTTGTTTCATCTGGATCTTCTGATTATGAGTATACAATCTCAGAAGAAGAGAGAGAACAAGTGAAAGAAGCCAACCGATTGTGTGGAAGTATAAAAACTAGTCTGAGGAGTTCATCGTCCTCGAAGACAATTCCGGAGGTTGAGGCGTTAAGCCAACGTAAGAAACCTCCAGGAAGAAAGGGTAAGGAGAAGATAGAGCAAACAAAGGCTGAAGTAATAAAGCAGGTCTGTGGCGTTTGCCTCTCCAAGGAAGATAAGCGAAGATTGAGAGGCAAACTAAACTGTTGCAGTCATTATTTTTGTTTCACCTGCATTATGGAGTGGTCGAAAGTGGAGTCTCGTTGTCCTTTGTGCAAGCAAAGGTTTGAAACAATCATTAAGCCTGCCAGATCAACAGCAGGAGTTGATTTGAGAGATGTGGTGATTCAAATTCCCAAGCGTGATCAGGTACCTTATCCTCACAATAGTTTTTGTGTTACGGTTTTCATTTTCCTTGCTTTATATGGTTTCAAATGAGCATGTTTGTTTTTTTTCCAGGCATACCAACCATCTGAGGAAGAACTAAGAAGCTATCTCGATCCATATACGAATGTGATTTGTTCTGAATGCAGCCAAGGTGGAGATGATGAACTCATGTTACTGTGTGATATTTGTGATTCATCAGCTCACACCTATTGTGTTGGTCTCGGGTGGGAAGTGCCTGAAGGCAATTGGTACTGTAGCTTTTGCAGACCCGTTGTTCTTGGTTCTTCTAGTTCCCAAGTTCAAGATTCCTTTCCGGATCAAAGGACAATAAACAATTTGTACAATCGATTGTCAACCATTGCAAATCGAGAAAGTTTAGACTCCATTAGAGTACCTTCACCTTGTACGCCATTCCCTCCAGGTTTTGCTGGTCTTTCATCTCCTAGATTTCTTGTTGTAGATATTCCATCTGTTTCTCCTGTACCTGGACTGGGAGCCCAAACTCTGACAGGAAGACGATGGTTACACCGCCAAATTAAAAATCTCCGTTCGATGAACAGGATGAATCTTATGGCCGGTAGGCTTGATGGGGTATCAACTGCCAATATCGGCATCGATTTTGTAAACTCTCACATCGATCAGAGTAGGCAAACAACAGTTCAACAAGCTAGGACACAACATATGGTGACTCAGCATCAAATGGTATTTGCAGAAGGGTTACAGGATGATCCCTCTTCATTGCAAAGTAGGGACTTCTTTCTCCGAGGTCGGGCGATTTGATGTTGTGGCCTCAACTTGCTGGTATCAGTTCAAATGAGCAACTCTATCAGTGCAGCAATGGCTCAAACATCAGGCCCGATGTTTATGGTTCATCTTCTTCTTCCATGGCCAAGGAACAATTGCAAGTAATTGTTAGAAACCAATTGAAAGCCTTGTCCAATAATACCGATTTAGGTAAGTGAAGACAATCATGTTTGCGAATGATTTGTATTAGTGATTAATTGAGTTCTGCCTAATGTTTTTCTAACTGCCTTTTATATACGTATACGTGCAGACAACGGTGCTTTCACAGACATAGCCACAAACTCCGTGCACACCATATTGGCTGCTTGTGGACTTGAGCATAAGAGGAGCGAAGTTCACATTGTCCCGCCGCTGTCAAATTGTACGCACATTGAAAGAGTGGCTGCCGGACAGGTGAGCTTAATGAAAGGTTGTTACCGAACTTGTTTCGATTCTTTTGTAAAAGATGTAGTCAAGAGGATAATGGATACAAGATCCAGGCAGTGGTTAAGTTCAACTCTTTAGGCATTTGATGTAGTTAATGCATCTTTTTGCATACTTATTTTTTGTGGGTTAGGATTTAGAAACTTTTTTTAATATAGAAAACCATTTTTTTCATTGTGTTGATTTATACATACTATTCACCATAATAGATGATTGTTATTTAGACCCAGCAATGTCAAGATTTTCACTACAAACAGAGAATGAACCATAGATGAAGTGGAAATCATGCTCAGGTCTAAAAACCAATAGTCTACTTGCATCATAAAACTACATTCATTCATTCATACAAACCTTATTTCAACATTTTCCCTATAAACAGAGTAATGAACCATAGATTTGCTGTTGGGGGCTTTGTCCTCAACTCGATGTCCCTGAGGATTTGGATTCATGATTGCATTGCAGCAACCGATTTGAACCCGAGAATGTTTGTTTTATAAAATATCATATGGAATTGTGGACAACAGCAGCCCTTGAATGAACTCGCATCTTTTCGTCTTCTCTTCCTGATCCTTCAATGAAAGGGGAGATGACTTTGCATTTCTGTCATCAAAACCAAATATCAAAATGAGAGCTGATAACGTGCAATACAAATCATCAAAGATTTTTCCTTTGAATAAGGTCTTTAATGCTAAAAGCCAGATGTGACTACCTAAATAAACAAGCAAAAACAGAGACTACCAAAACGAATCCCACCCCCATTCTCAAAGAATGGCATCAGGTCGCATCTCCGTCTCATGACCGAGTCTAATTCGTAAACACTACATATTTTTGTGTTACAGTAAAGGAAAAGAAGTCTATGATACGATCCAGTATTTTATCTACCAGTAAATAAACAGATAAAAGATCATGCACATTTGAATTACCTACATCAAGCAACGAGGGGAAAAGAGGAGCGTTGAGATCTTAAAACGCAGTGAAACTTACCTTTCAGGCTTACTCACGTCTGAAATTTTCTTAGTTGTTCTAGTTTCTCGAGAACAATGAGGCTGGACACTAACAAACTCATCAACTGTGGGTAAAATAAACGAAGACAGCAACGGATCAGGTGCCGAATTGGAAGAAGACACCATACAGGAACCCCCAAAGAGGGACTGTAGATTTCCTTCTCGCAGCTCTTTCCTCAGAAGAGAAAGTGTCGAGTGAGATCCACCTTTACGTGCTTTCCTCCTGCGCTGCATGTGCCCAATCGTTAAGGAAATGGCAGTGTTTTAAGACAAGACCTTACAATGATGTAACGGTGGTATAAGAAAGCCCGACAAACAACGCTAGTAACGGACAGGGAAGTCATTCAGAGTACCAACTTAAATGGTTTTAAATCCCAGGTTCCCAAAAGTCAAAACAAGGAACATAGGTGAAAAATGTTTGCAGGTAAAATGGAGAAACAACAATCAAAGTTATAAATTCAGTAGAACGGAATAATACTCAAGGTGCATGTCATGCTTCAAAAGATAGAACGTATTCTATACAGTTAAAAGAGGAAATTAAACAGACATTCGTATAAATAATAACTCGATAGAAAAGGATATCTTAAATATATTTCCATGTTGTAGGTCATATGCGCAACCAAATCGACGCCCACCCTCACTGCACAGACTGGACAAACCTGCAAACAATAACAATCATCACAAACAGAGTTTAGATTCAACAAAACCCTTTTCCTCATTCGAATAAACAAAACAATCTATAAACAATAACTATTAAACTTCTTTTCTTGATGCTTACATATTACAAATCAAAGAACCATTTCTCTTTGTTGGGAACAATATAATAATACCCACTGAATCATCAAAATCAACACTAGAGCACATTTTTTCCAGTTAGCTGAACTTAAAGTTCATCCAAATTTTCAACCTCATAACAAGCACATATATTCTAACTATCACAAGACTCAATTAAGTAAAATAACAACGAAGTTGTAACTCGAGTCCAGAAATCTTAAAATTTGAAACTTGGGACCATTACAAGCAAAACAATTTTTAATTCCCTTTAACCATCTAATTACGGATTCAAAAATCAACTCAGTTAAGTGAGCTATGCTACTTTGATCAAATATTGATTACAAAGAGAACAATCATTTTAAAAATTAAACAGGGTATTACGTAATTAATGAAAAATAAAATAAAAAGAGTTACCCCATTTTTAGCCTCCACTGGATGTTCTTCATCAATGTGACAGCACAAGCCAACGATATCGAAATACTCTGAGCAGAAAGGGCATCGAAATTCGTCTCTTATTTCATCTTCTCCATCTATTTCTTCAAACCCCATAAATATATCTGCAATTTCAACCCATTTCCAAACATTAAATCATTTCCTAATAAAAAGGCAAAAATTATTCTTGTAATCAATTAAGTCCAGCTACTTCATTTTCACGCAGATACAAAAAAATGTAAAAATTGAAGTATTTAGCTCCAAAATAAAAGTTAAAAAAGAGAGATTGGATTTTTAAAGCTTACCAGATCGTAATTGAAGAGCCGATTGATATCTCTTAGATGCTGAAGAAAGACGAGCAGTCCATGAATCAGCATCCATTTCTAAACCAACCTCTTTATCAAATAAAATTTCAACCCAAGAAAGTGAAAGAGGAGGAGGTTTTCTGGACTTTGGGGTTTGATGAAACACGATAAAGGAAAAAGAGCTGCCAGCTGCTGTTCCTCTTCGAAAGTGAATTTCGTCGAAAGATGAAAATAAAGTTATCAAGTCTTTGCCTTTTATATTACATTTCTCTAGCCATTACATTTTTTATTTCGTTAAACTACGCCATTCTTCCTCAGAACTTTTAGAAACTTGCATTTTAGTCACCGAACTTTTAAATCTTATACTGTATCATTGAACTTTTATTTCGGTCTAGGGATGGCAAAAAACCCGAACCCGACGGGAAAAACTTAAAACCGAATTAAACGGTTCGGGTTCGGGGATGAAAACGGGGACGGTGAAAAATCGTTTATGCTAAACGGGGACGGGTTTGGTAATCTCCGCCCCAATTACCCGATGATCCGGCCCGATAAATATTAAAAATAATTATTATATATATATATATAATATTAATAAATTTAATTTAAATTAAAATATATATATAATATTTATATATTTAATTTAAATATATATATACCCGGCCCGATACCTGTTTAAATAACCGTTTATGCTAAAGGGGAATAGTCGTTTCCCCGCGGTTTTCCCCGATTACCTGATGGAGATCCCCGTTTAAATCACCGCGGTTTTTTAAACGGGACGGGTACGGGTTTTTTAAACGGGGACGAGGACGGGGGAGCAATGCCCAGCCCCCGACCCGTTGCCATCCCTATTTCGGTCACCGTTTAAGATAACGACAGTGATCATAACTAAAATAAAAATAAATTCAAAATAACAAAAATATAAATGTATTATGAATTCAAGAATCATTTAATGAGTAAAATTTCTTATATTATTTGTGAAATTATTTCTATATGTACACTAATCATGTATAATATGTCAATCCAGAAAGAAGTTTCACTAACTGCATGAATGTTGGGATACTATCCTCAAAGAAAGGATAATGTCTCAATTATGATAAATAGAACACTTACTAGAAACATTAATGCAAGTAAATTAACTACAATTCCCTTTTGATCATTGTTCACTCATTAAAAAGCTACTATTTGCACCACCATCACCCATCACTCTCCCACTCCTTTTGGGTTGTACTTCGCCTCAACTCATTAAAATTATCAAACTATTATAAATTAATCATTAGTCTTTATTAAACTCATATAAAATAATCGTTAAAATTTATTAAACCGTTAAAATCTTTAACTTGTCAAAATGTTTAATTATTTTATATTGTGCAGTGATCATTTTATAATAATTCTTAACAATATTACTTTTGATATTGTTTAGTGACTAGTTGTGTACTTTACCCAAAAAAATTACTTGGATTAGGGTTTTGTTTTGACATTGTATTTGTCTCTAAATTTATCAAGCAAAAACTAAGCCATATGACAAAGCCATCAAAGAAGCTGCCGCATTTTCTTCCTCTCCAAACTTCCTTCTCCTTTGACACCTTTGCTTCTTCACCATCCATGTTAATGATGATGATGATGATCTTTGCAACAAAACTTCGCTGCTCAATGCAATTAATCTGTCTCCAATGGCTCCCTCAACACACTGAATCCGCCACCAAGCTTCAGGTCATCAGCACCAACAGCAATATCATTGGTTATGGGAATAGGAGAGCTTGTTGTGATGGTGCTGGATGATGATGATGTAGATGGTGACGATGAACGCCATTTCACTTTCCTATTTTCTGAGTTTTTATTCAAACCCAAAATTGCTCTTCTCTTCTTCCTATATTTTATCCCACAAGCATTGCAAAGTGACTGAAATACCCCAAAAAAAAACAAATCCCATCAATCATAAGCCAATAACACTTCAAACTTACAGACAAACAAGCGAAAAGGTCATAAAATTATATCTTAAGCAAAGGAAATCAACAGAAAGGTGATGATAGATCGATTATTAGTCAGAGTACAAGACTACTTTTAAGTTTAAGATTCCTCCCATTTATACCAAACCCCTACGCCTGCTCTAAGAAGCTTACAAGTCAAAGATTTATAGTTACAGTAAATGATAATAAAATAAGAAGTTAAAATGATTAGCAATAATACCTTGGGGCCGGCAGGGCCACCTCTCCAAAGAGGGGTCTTTGTGGTTTTGCAATCAGAGCAAAACTTCTTGATACACTCACTCATTGCAGTATCTTCATCCAATGATTCCTGAATCATAAACAGAAACCAAATCAGCATTTAAAAAGAAAAATAAAAGTAGCAACCTTTGAATTGAAGGTGGTTTTTTCACCAACCTTTGCTCTCAGATCCATTACACCCATGAAGCAAGTGTATTCAAAGAGCTTTTTTTCAGTAACCAGCAAGCAAAGAGGGAAGGAGAACAGAGGAAGGGAAACAAGAAAATTTAGAAATCACAACCGAAGTAAGCAAAAGGGAAGAGAGAAGCTCTAGTGATGAGATGAAAATGAGTGGAAAAGCAGAGGAAAAAAATAGAAACTGAAAAGGGACACAGCGGGAGAATGAAACCGACAGGGATAGACAAAAAACCCTAGACAGATGATCTTGAAAAGACGATAATAACCTTGCTAACAGCAAATTGCCGCCTTCCTGTTTGTGTAAAATGAAAAATAGTAGGGCAACACCCGCCAAAATTTTTTAAGGATGGTTCAGTCCACGTGGCAACATTCAGGGAGGTACACAGCTGTTATTATTGTTTTTATCTGTGTGTGTTATTGTTGAGTATTTTAGTACTGAAAGCATAATCATATAAGCCAAAGTTTACCCCCCTTCAGGTTAAATGCAATAATTGATCTAATTATTTAAAATATAAAATATTAAAAATAAATTTAAACATTCATGAATAATTTTTAAATGTAAAAATTATTTTTACTCAAGATTAAAAAAATATTAAAATACTATTAGTATAATAATTAAAATTTAAAATATTTAATAATATTTAAACATTATAAAATAAAAATATTCTATTAATAGTGTATTAATATGAGAGATTTACTATTACAAAGTTTTATCAATTTCTGAGACTTAAAAATATCCACGATCTTCATTATTTATTCATATATCAATTACTTGATGAGAGATAAATATTAATTTATATATATCTTATTTTTTTCTCTAACAAATATTAATTTTTAAAAATAAATCAAAAGAAACTTAAATTAAAATCGGTTTTCGATTTCAAATTACTTCTAATTTAGAATGATTCAAGTCGATTAGACACAGACATGACAGTTCTTTTCTTTTGAAGTAATGAGGTCAAATGGGAAACAAAGAACATATAAAACAGCAGATATAGTGATCAAATACTATTTCCACTTCAGTGTAGTTTTCAAGGCAGCTTCTAATGAGCCCTTCACAAAAAATATATATAAATAAATCAAAATGGACAATTTTTGATGAATGAAACGATGAACACTGACAGTCGTTCGGATTTACATAGAAGAAAAAGCATATTCCCATGTTACTAACTGTTCTGGAACTATGCCCAAATCAAGATATTGCATAGACACTAGACAACTACCATGGAGGCTGACAAATATTTATTTTACGACCCTTAAATATAAAACACTCGCTCTGTCTGGTTCCTGTTTTACTTTAAACACATCCCCAAAGCTCTATTCTGTTACTATCCCCCCTTTCTTCATCTTCATAGTATGAACCCGGCTGTGTCGTTAAACCACACCAGCCTAATACCCCCGACACGGACTCTCGACCATACACAACCATGGACACGATAGCCAAAGACAAGACCTCACCTGGATCTCCGTAAGGACTTCAATACAGGACCAGATGAAATTCCTGAAATATAAACAGCTCGTAAAACAACATAAAATGCTAGCTGCAAAGAAACAAATGTGCATGCAAACAGGAAAATACCACATACCTCTAGCTGAAATTGAATCCCCCTGAAGGAACTGGAAGCTCACCCCCTCCAAAATGAAACCCTGTTTGAGAGGCATCACCTGGCGGCATTGTCTCATCCTCCTCCTCCAACCAATATGTCTCGAGAATTTTCACAGCCTTTTCATAAATCTCGGTGTTGTCGTGGGACTGTAAATTCTCAATCTTTTCTAGACCCTCTGCATCGTCAATCATCTGTGCATAGACATTCACTCCGCCAGTACTGCCCAGGTTCTTATCAGCTTCTCCAACCTTCAAAATGTTTTCAAGCCCTTCTAAACAAACTGTAACTATCCTTGGATCAGGGCAGTTGAGAAGATCACACAATGGCTTGATACAACCTTGACTTACAAGGAATCTGAAATATGTCACGTACCCAGATTATAACTTATCATTTAATAATCTAGCAAAACATATCACAATAGTTTTCGTACTTTATCTGATCATGAGTACCACCGGACGTTGCATTTGAGATGGCCCATGCCGCTTCTTTCTTGATATCAAATTCAGCATTTTGAAGCAGCTGAACCAGTGGAGCTATAATATTAGCTTCAATCACAGCCTACAAAATTCACAGATCCAAAATTAATAAAACCAAGATAAATATCAAGGCAACAAGAATGTGGTAACAGTTCCAATGTATACCTGTATCTGTTCCTTATTTCCAGCTGTGATATTTGAGATTGTCCAACAAGATTCCTTATTGATGCTCTTCTTAAAATTTTTTGTCAAGAGATTTAAAAGGCATGGCAATGCTTGATGATTGATAATATACTGTGTGCCAAAAACATTTTCCCAAAATAAGAAAAAATGGATATACTATATAAGCAAAAATACAACCTTTAACAACTAGACCCACAAAATTCTTGTATCATGTTTACAATGTAAGAGGAAGACCGTCACTGTGGTTTGAGTGAGAAAACTAAATTGCAAGTGATCTGTACTCCTTGTAACATCTTTAAAAGAAGAAAACCTCGGAAGTGGCTAATACCTGGGTTTGCGTATCATCCCCTGTGACAATATTTCCAACTGTGCGAAGAGCAGGAATAAGCACACTAGGAGATGGGTGCCTGTGAAAGCCGTAGAATTTTAGATTTTGGTCAACCAAACAAAACAAATAAATCAAATATAAAAAGACTCGGAGATTTAATCAGCAGCAGATAGTCTAACTCACATCAGAAGTTCCACCAGACGGCCACAAACATTGGCTTCTATAACAGCTTGGATTTTGTCATTTGTACCATCAGAAAGATATGAGAGAGACCAACATGCATCAGTTAAGACTTCTTCATCATTTGAACAAATGAGGAGTGCCAATGCAGGAAGTGCAGGTTTGACCTGAACAATAAATAAATGATAAAGTAATAAGATAAATTCAAACCCAAAACCGAATGCCATACAGCATCTCAAATCTCAAAGGAACACAAAAGACAATGATTTTCACAGTAAATCAATAGCCATGAAAATGAACAAACTTGGGAATCCTTGTTAAACCAACAACAATTCCTCAAGAAAACAAGGTAAAGAGGGTCAAACCAGATCAAAGGGAGGCTGGGGCTTTCCCCGACAAAAATTTGATAGCGTCCATGTAGCATTCCTCAGCATAGAAAGATTAGCATGCTCATTTAATTGTGCCAACAAAGGAAGCAAAGCACCATGACCAAGAACCAGATCACGACATCTAGGAGAATCTCCTGCAACATTTCCCAATGCCCACACAGCCTGAATGTTCAGTGCAAAAATAGAAGTTAAGATTATATAAAATATTTCACACTAGCTTTTGCCAAGTAAAGTTCAATTTGTCACACTTCTTTATTCTGTCAATAATCAAAATGCCTTCTATGTGCTTACCTGCTCACGAACATCATCACTTGGTGAAGCGAGCAATTTCACAAATATAGGAACAGCCCCATGATCAATTATCACCTTTGTGTTCTCAGATGTCCCAGAAGCAATATTAGTGAGAGCCCAGGCTGACTCAAACTACAGAAAAATGAAATAAGTAAGAATCTTAAACCTAAGAATTTGAAGTCATAAAGAATATTGAAGCTAACAAGAAATCCAACCTGAAACCGAGGGAAATCATCCCTAGTAAGGAATTCAACCAAGCGAGGAACAACTCCTGCTTGTATCACTTGCTCAATGGGTGGGCTGCGTTCTGAGATAAATAACAAAAGATATTACTAGTTTAGAAAAAAAAATTACCATTATCAAACAAAATTATTACAAGATGAATTTCTCACCAATAGAAAGCAATTTCCTAAACTGTGTGGTCGCCTCAAGTTGCATATTACTATCATCACTCCAGACACCAGCAACCATGGCTGGCAAATTTTCCAACTGCAGTGTAAGAGTTGAACGTTATCAGAACAATCCAAAGCAAAAATTGATATTGGTTGTCATAAAATAAACCATGGCAAAACCAAATCCATGGAACATGCATGCCAAATACTGAAATAAACTAAAGAGTAGCCACCTCATTAAGATAATTAGCTAACTTAATCGTAAAGCTTAAAAAAAGAGGGGGGGGGGGAAAGAGCCTCGATAGAAGCGTGACACAAGAAAAATAAAATGGATTGTTTATCCTGTGTACCCGCTACCCAAATGTTTAAACAATATCAAGGCTCCAATAAAATAATCGAAAAACACCAAAAAGTTTTTTAAAAAATACCCCCATCAACATAATTGAAACCTAATATAAGCAAAATTCTCTAAAATTAACAACCGATCATAATCAAATTCAATAAGATTAATAAAAAAACGAACAATCTTCGAATAAGAAAGCTTCGACAGCGGTAGCAACTAAGAATGCTGAAGAATAAACGGAAAAAACAGAACAATGGAAATAGACCCTTTTTTCAACAGCAGACGACTGAAGAGAGGCAGGCATTGGCTGCGCTTGGAGTCCTTCACGCCGCTTCTTCTGCAGACTCTCTTCACGGCGGTTCTTCCTAATCTCCACCATGTTATCCTCCCTCCTCCGCCGACCCTCTTCGGCGTCCACCGCCACTTTGTACCTGTTCCTCCGAGCCACCGTCGTCGTGTTTGGCCTCAAAGACATCTTCTCTAATTTTAAAAAAATAAACCAATGATTTGATAGACCCAAAGCACTTAAAATCGCAGAGTAATTATTTGGAACTTCTAATTAGTTTCAAAATGATTGAATTGAAGAGAGGGAGAGAAGAGAGGGTTTCTATAAGATTGTAGCGGAACCAAATTCTATATAATGGTCTGGATTATAGTTTAATTACAAGTCTACCATTTTTTCATTTTATAAATATTTTAACCATTTAACTAAATGAGACGTATAATCCTTCAACTTGATAATTTTTAACATTGATACCTATATTTTATAATCTTTCTCAACTTGATCCATTTAGTCCATTAATTCTCATATTTAATAAAAAATCAATTTGGTTCCAGTTAACTATTTTAATTAATTCAAATTTAAAATTAAATTGAAAACAGCTGCAAAGTTCAAATTTAAAATTAAATTGAAAACAGCTGCAAAGTTCACGATATTAATATAGACAAAATTAGTTCATATATTAGAAGAAAGTTGTTAAAGTTGAATATTAACGTGGATAATGAAAATCATAGATTAAATTCAAAAAAGTTATCAAATTTTAGGACTAAATATTACTTTATACCTAAATAAATTTAATGTCACCTAAGATTTATATTCAACAGCTATACTAACTTTTGTGGATAATTAAAGTTAAACTTCATTTATAATTTCCAATCCATTGTATAAACGCATTATTATATTTAGCAAAATTCATGTATTAAACACTATATTTAAATTTAATAAGTATATTAAATAAAACTTGAGTTTTAGTTGAATTTACACTTTAATACAAAATTTTGGATATATTATAAGTAATTTAGATATTATTATTTTTCATTTAATATAAGGATTATTTATAAATATAAATTAAAATATATTAATTTGTTTTAATATATTTAAACAATTTAAAGTGAGTGTTATACTAATGGCATATCTTGTTTCATGATTTAAAATATATTAAATTAATATTAAAGTAAAAAATAAAGAAACTGAAAATGTTATAAAACAAATTTATTTATGTATATAATAGACGGGTTGTTAAAATATATGAATTGGACCATGGACCCGCAAGGTACAAAGAGGCATTGTCTTAAGAAATACAGGCTAATATACGTTACAAATACATTATAATATATTTAATAATTTTAGTTTAGCGCTACCGGAAATTTCGAGTACTAACAATATTGTAGGTGGAAATCATGAAGAAATATTAAAAAATTTGGCAACCAGCAAAATTAGCTTGTCGGTTTGTGTTGATACGAATGAAAAATGTATCGCTCCATAGCAATATTACAGGTAAAAATATGACAAAACCGGTCTCGAAATGACAAAATCGGTAAAACGCTACCGGATATGTTGAAAGTGTCGATAATTTAATATAAGTATCGACACTTTCTGAATTTAAAAGAGAATAAGTTATAGCGCTTAAAAAGTGTCGATACTTTATGAAAATATATCGATCCATAACAATATAACAGTTAAAAATATGACAAAACCGATCTCAAAATGACAAAATCAGTAAAGAACTATCGGATATGTTGAAAGTGTCGATACTTTAATATAAGTATCGACACTTTTTGAATTTAAAAGAGAATAAGTTATAGCGCCTATAAAGTGTCGATACTTCAAAAAAATGTATCGATCCATAACAATATAACAAGTAAAAATATAACAAAACATGTCTCAAAAATGACAAAACAGGTAAAAAGATACTAGATATGTTGAAAGTGTTGATAATTTAATATAAGTATCGACACTTTTGGAATTTAAAAGAGAATAAGTTATAGCGCGTATAAAGTGTTGATACTTTAAAAAATGTATCGATCCATAACAATATAAAAAGTAAAAATATGACAAAACATGTAAAAAAATATCGGATATGTTGAAAGTGTCGATAATTTAATATAAGTATCGACACTTTTGGAATTTAAAAGATAATAAGATATAGCGCCTATAAAATCTCGATACTTTAAAAAATGTATCGATCCATAATAATATAACAGATAAAAATATGACAAAACCGGTCTCAAAATGACAAAACCGGTAAAGCGCTACCAGATAATATCTTATCGAAAGTATCGACACTTGACATAAAATTATCGACACTTAGGTAGTTGTATTGATTAAATATAAATAACATATCCTGTGTAAATATAAAGGCATAGCTAAATTTCCTCTGAAAATAGATATAGTTTTTGAAATCGAAGCATAATTGTTGTTGCATTTCAGAAGGCGTTTCTACGGCGAAGTTTGTTTGTTTGTTGCTGCAGTCGAATCGAAAGGTACGTTGTTGAAACCCTAGTTTTTTATTATTACAGTAATCTGAAATAGGGTTTTTATGTGTTGTTATTTGGGGTTTTCGAAGTAAAAAAGTATTTGGGATCGATTACATGTAGAAAGTGATATTCTAGGTAGATAATAAATATCGATACTTTTATTTAATATTATAGGTAAAAAATGATATTACATGTAGAAAGTGATATTCTAGGTAGAAAATAAATATGGATACTTGTATATAATATTATAGGTAGAAAAATGATATTTTAGGTTGTATAAATGTGCCGACACTTGTTGTAGTGGCCATTCAAATTCTTTTGAAGACCAATCGTTTTACCACAAGAGTAGTTATTGATTTTTGTATATTGAATAAAGTGTATGTAAGCAGTATTTGATTTGATTTGTGCAAACTGATATATGAAGAAAAAATGAAGTCATTGGGTGGAAAGCAACCAAAGTGTGAATATATGTACTTTTAGTAAGTGTCAATGTCTTTTTATTATTATTGTTGAAATGATAATTAGATTAAAGTATTTAAGAATTTTAAATTGATTACAAATTTTAAATGTTGACAGTATGGTCGAATGTAAAAGGATGAAGGAAGATGGCACACACAGCGGTTCGGTATGTAACATGAAATTGATATTAAGTATTATTTAGCATTAATTTATTGATTAAGAAACGTTTATGCTTAATATTAGGTGACAAAAGATGTGAGGTCGAAATGGAATTCAATGAGTGATGCTGAAAAGGAACCTTACATCAAACAGTCAAGGAATGATAGTAAATAAAACAAAGAACGGAGGAAAACACATGAAAATAAGGTATTCATTAAACTTGTAAATACGTTGATACAATATATATAAGAACAATAATATTATATATTGTTAAAAAATGTAGGAAGTGTCGACAAAGTGCAACATAAAAATGGTGAATTCATTAATTGAACACATTAAAGAGAATGATCAGTTGAATGTGCTGAGGGAAATGGGGTTTGGATCGTTGATAGGAATAGGAGATCGACCAATTCGGAGGGAATTGTGTCAATCCTTGATGGAGCAATTTGATGTCAAACAATTTATTGTTAAATATGGTTTGAATCAGAAGGTGATATATGCTGAAGTTGAAGAGGATATCAAAAGTGGATCTTACAGGGGGATGACCTGAAGACCTGAGTTATATTGTACCTTGTCGGGATATTTCTTTGTCCAACAAGGACAATATGAAGCTCATTTACGATGAAGGCTTGAAGGGTGAATTCAATTAGGCTGAATATGTCCATTCGAGATTGATTGAATCAATAATCACCTTTCAAAAGGGCAGCCAGAGATACCTCAAATGGTGCATAGCAATCTTTGAGGTAACTGAGTTGAAGAATGTTTTTGTTTTTTTTTATATAAAATGATAGTATAGTTATTATATAAAATAATAACTTTTATTATAAATGCAGGTTGCACTGTTCGATTTTTGGTCGGGTTGTGATAGTTTGTCGCTTATGAAATAAACGGAGTGGCACGCATCCGTGCATGGGGGAAGGAAGAGGTGGTTAGAGTGATGGCGAAGTTGAAGTTGGATAGACCGAGGAAGCTAGAAATGGTAATAAATGTAATTAAATAATATTAAGAACATTATATTATAACATGTGACTTATTTCGACGCTGCTTCCCATTCGGACGACGATGCTTTATGACACAAATTTATCCTGATTATGCTCATTTAGTTTCTTGTTAGTAAAATTGTACCTGATTAGTTTGATAATTGAAATTATTTATATATGTCCTCAGAAAAAGGTGGTAAAATACACGAGTATTTGGAAAATTTGTTGAAGGCGCCTAATGTTCCAGACTTCGTTAGCGATAACCCTTTTTCATCGGATTAATTTCGTTATAGGTACATTATTTGAACATTGTTATCTATAAATTTGTTGTGAATGTATGATTTGGTTTGATTATATTGTGTGTGTATTTTCATTCCATCCAAAAAAACTTAATCATATAACACAATAACTATGTATTTTAATATAAATATTATATTATAACATGTGACTTATACATTAAATATTCTATTCGGACGAGTCTATCTATCTCTTCCATGTGACAAGTGTGACAACCCTATCAATTCACAACTCAGCTTTGTACTGAATCAATATTGTATTTTACTCGCTTTATGGTTCATAATGCATGTTAATTAAACAGAATGAATCAATTATGCACTTTCATGTTCAATTTAACATTGCATTTCATTTTCATTTCATTTATAATTAGAGTTTGAATTTAAATTTCAATTTGAGTTTGAATTTAAATGTAAATTTCGGCTCCACTATAAATATTAGCCCTAAACCGAAATTCCATCCATCCAAAAAACAACTTGCTCAATGGATGCATCGGGAGATAACATCAAATTCTATTCCTAAGGTAACAACTTATCTTTTTCAAATATCAACACTAGTGATAATGTGCATAATGAATTGCTTTATTAATTCGTGTCAATACATGTTGTCCATAATGTATTTTTAAACCAAGTGCACGAAAAAAGTGTCGATACATTTATAACAAGTATCGATCTCAAAATCATCGAAACAAATAATTATAATGTAATAGGTAAATTAACAATGTAACCGGTCTAAATATACCGGTTTTTGAGAAAATATGTATACATAAAGTATCAACACAAATTCAACAAGTGTCGATACTTTTTGTCCATAATGTATTTTTTCAAACCAAGTGCTCGACAAAGTGTCGATACATTTATAACAATTGTCAATACTAAAAATATCGAAACACAAAGATATAATGTAATATGTAAAATAACAATGCAACCGACCTAAATACACCGGTTTATGAGAAAACATGTATACATAAAGTTTCGACACAAATTCAACAAGTGTCGATACTTTTTGTCCAAATATATTTTCCAAACAAAATGCACGACAATATGTCGATACATTTATAACAAGTGTTGATACTAAAATCATCGAAACATATAATTATAATGTAATAGATAAACTAACAATGTAACCGGTCTAAATATACCGATTTTTGAGAAAATATGTATACATAAAGTATCGACACAAATCCAACAAGTGTCGATACTTTTTGTCCAGAATGTATTTTCCAAACCAAGTGCACGAAAAAGTGTCGATACATTTATAACAAGTGTCCATCCCAAAAACATCAAAACACATAATTATAATGTAATAGGTAAAATAACAATGTAACCGGCCTAAATACACCGATTTATGAGAAAACAAGTATACATAAAGTGTCGACACAAATCAAACAAGTGTCGATACTTTTTGTCCAGAATGTATTTTCCAAACCAAGTGCACGAAAAAATGTCGATCCCAAAAACATCGAAACCCATAATTATAATGTAATATGTCATTTTACAATGTAACCGGTTTAAATTTACCAGTTTTATGAGAAAATATGTCTACATAATGTATCGACACTGTATATATTTGTGTCGATACTTTTTGTTCATAATGAATGCCAAACGATATCCACGCATAAAATGTCGATACATTTATAAAAAGTATCGACCCAAAAATATCGAGACCGGAAATTATAATGTAATAGGTCAATTTACAATGTAACCGGTTGAAATTTACCGGTGTAAATAGAAAATAGGTCAACATAATGTGTCGACACTTTTTAAAAGTACACGTGTTTTTTCCCTTCATTATTTATATACAAAACTCAAATCGAAAAACCCTAAAGGCAGAGAACTCTTCCACTCCGATGGTGACGACCTTCAAATGGATCCCCAGTGTATCAACATTGAAGAAAATCGAAAGCGACCAATAAGTATCAATGTATTCATGTAATTGTTCTTGAAATGGTAAGTGGATTCAAGTGTTTAAGAACTTTTAATTGATTACAAATTTCAAATCTCTACAGTCTAACTGAATGCAAAATGATAAAGGAAACTCATAATCATGTTGACTGCATAGCCATTAAAATACTCTTTCATGGTCCAAATGGTAAGATAGGAATTGGTAAGACAAGCTTTATTTGAGGGTTTAGGGACTGAATCCCTACAACGTAAGAAGTACATGATTGAACATTACATATAATAGTTGTATTCCATTATTGAAGAATTGTTTTTAATTTTATACGAATATAGTTGTAATGTTCAAACATGAACTCCTTACGTTGGAGGGATTCAGTCCCTAAACCCAAAAAGAAGCTTGCCTTACCAATTCCTAGCTTACCATTTGGACCCCCATGTTTTATTGGCTATGTAGTCAACATGATTAACCTGGATAATCTGAAGTTGATGGCGGATGGAAACGATCGGTTCTAGAGGGGCAACTGGTGATTTTGTATGTGGAGTTAAAAATAAGTTTGCGGTTAAATTGTTAAAAGTCGTAGATTGAATGTTGTGGTTTACAATACTTAACGTACTAACAATTTGAATGTAAATGTAATTATGTATGAGATGAGAAAAGTTAGCAATAACAATAAGTTGTTGTACATGTTTCTTATACACAGTAGGAGTCATGTTGATACTTATGATATATGGAGATCGTTGTCTGCATTATTCCAAATGTCTCTAACATCATGTGTTGGACTGAATGACTATTCCATTCCGTCTTCAAAAAATCAGTTGAAGTAGGTTGCGTGCTTGTATTCAAACCCATCTTGACTTGAGGACATGTTAGTTTGTTATGTCCCTCACCGTTGCAGAACCCACATCGCCTAATTTTCTTCTCGACCTTGTTCTTTGTTACTTCTTTTCGCTTGCGTTGTTTTCGTTGAGGGTCATGAACGTTGTTTAATACACTGCTTTGATTGACTTAATCATTCAAACCAAATGAGTTCTCAAATTCTTCTGTTAGTTTTTTCATCTCATCTCTTCCTGAATCCGGTACAATATCTCCAGTTGAAGTTCTTCTTGGAACGCATGAAAAGATTAGCGCGTAAAAATCTCATAAGCATTATTTTCAAATTCAACCAGTTTTGTGATCTGGAAGGGCTTCGTCTAGGAACTTAAGTAATCCGCTTTCAACTCGTTCAGACGTATTCTACTAATTTCATCTTCAATTGCACAAACAACATCTAAATATGTCTTCTTGTGTTTCAGTGCAATTGTGAGTGAAGCATCCATAGACTCGTACCTTTGTGTTGAGAAAATATTAGCAAAGAAATGACTGGTTAGATATGTTTGTGCCCATAAGTGCCGAGTATTTCCCTTCTCAATCACCCATAATGCTTTTCGACGTTGAATTCTGAAATAATTGAATGCCATTGAATATCAAATTCGTTGGTTATCCACCAGGAAGCCATGCATTTTGAGAATGCTGCTGTAAATTTTGGGTTACCAATGTTAGCTTGTGCATTGCGAGAAAGATGCCAAGAACATAATTTGTGCTTAGCATTAGGGATAACAGATTTGATAGCCCTCTGCATTGCCCTATCCCCATCGGTGACAACTGAAATAGGCGATTTGTTCATCATGGCTTGTAAAAAATTCGTAGCACCCACTCGAAAGATTGAGACGTCTCGTCAACGATTATAGCAGTAGCAAACACAATTGTGTTATGGTGATGATTAACATCGACAATAGGCATAATTGATCGACCATACAAATTATCTTTGTACGTTGTGTCGAACGCAATTACATCACTGAAGCATATGTAATCTGATCTCGATGTAGAATCTGACCAAATAAGATTATGCAACGCCCCTGATTCATCTACCGAGTATGTCACAAAAAACCCAGGATCATCATGTTTCTTATAATCAAAGTAAGCAATAAGTGCATTCACATCCCCATTGACGATTTCCTTTGCTTTACCTCTTCGAAGTGCATTGTAGAGGTCTTTATGTGTAAATCCAACATTATGATAGCCCCCTGCCTACTGCGTTAAATAGTTCATTACTTGTGATGTGCCAACACCGATCTCTTTCAATGTTGTTGCCTCATCGATATCAGCCTTACTTACAGCTCTATTAGAACGCATAAATGGTGTCATAGCAGGTGTGCACAATGTATGATTATGTTTCTGATAAGACTTATTTATAACCCACTGATCGTTTGTATTTGTTACTGTAACTACGACTCTAGCCTTGCATCTTGTTCTTGTGAATGGCGTATGAGCACGTTGACGATCAACGGTATTGACTTTTGATACTCGAAACCCTTCTTTCAAACAACAAAATTCTTGTGTCTTCACATTCCCTTCCATGTCAAGTCGTGTTGTTCCCTGACGTGCACTAAACCCATGTTCCCGTGCGAATCCCTTGTAAAAGTACCAAGCTTGATCACGTTAATAGAAGAGCTTACCAACCAATATGTCAGATTCATCAACATTATGTACTTCATGGAATTCCTCGATTGGCTTAACATTGTCTGTATCAGTATGATCCATGGAAAAAATTTGTTGTGCAATTTCAATGGTCCCAACAGGAGTTGATGGAGATGTAAATAAAGGTTCATTGAACAACATGTTTCAGTGGTACTTTCAATAAGATGTGGTATTGGTAGTGGTAGTTGAAGGGTGGGTACAACATTAAATTTGCAAGACATATTCAGGTATGTACAATAACTAAAAAATTCAATAACTTTAAAGTAATAGGTAAAATTACAATGCAGGTGGTAAAAGTATACTTTTTTTAATGACAAAATTAGTAAACACAAAGATTTGTTTCGATACATATGTAAACATATGTGTCGATACATTTTCCAAAAGTATCGACCCCAAAAACATCGAAACAAATAATTATAATGTAATAGGTAAATTAACAATGTAACCATTATACATATACCAGTTAATTATAAAATAGGTCAACATAATGTATCGACGCTATTAGAATTTGTGTCGATACTTATTGTCTAGAATGAATGGCCAAACGACATGCACGCATAAAGTGTCGATACATTTACAATATAACTGGTAGAAATATACCGGGTTAATGAGAGAATATGTCAACATAAAGTATCAACACTTTTTAAATTTGTGTCGATACATTTGTCCAGACGAGGTTACAATGTAATAGGTTACAATGTAACCTGTAAAAATATATCGGTTAATTAGCAAATATGTCTACATTATGTATCGACACTCTTTAAATATGTTGATGTTTTTTTTCCAAAATGAAAGCACAAACAGGTGCACGCATAAAGTGTCGATACATTTAAAATTGTATCGATCCCAAAAACATCGAAACCGGTAATTATAATGTAATAGATCAATTTACAATGTAACTGGTTGAAATTTACCGGTTTTATGAGAAACTAGATAAATATAAGCGCTACTTATTACATTATATAAGCGCTACCTAATATGTATTGTACTTGATAATATTTTCGGTTAAAATCTATTTTATTATATAAGTGCTACCTAATATGTTATTGTGTTTAATAATATTTATGGTTAAATGATATAACATAACCGGTCTAAATTTTAACCGGTCACTTCTTTAACCGATCACGCCGTTTTTAACATTTTTTAAGCGCCGCACAGCAAAAGTTCCCGTACAAAGACTAGGACTCTAAATGACAGAATTAGACAGAATAAGAATATGAACAAGGTGATCATAAACTCAAGCTCAGTAGCATCTGATAATGCAAAGGATCTTTTCATTCTTATAAAGAAGTGGCATGTGAATAGGGATTTATTGTTGGATTAAAATCTGTAATTATAATTTGATTTTAATTTGACCCATTTGATTTAGATAAGACTTAGTTTAGGAATTAGAATAAAATTTTTATTTTGATATATTATTATAATTATCTCTTATATATTTAAGGATAATTGTAATAATATCTCTTTATATATTATATTTTTTCAATTAAGTTCTTATTTTATCTAAGAGTTGAGTGGAATCCTCCTAAACCAAGATCGAGTATAGGTGGAGGGATTTAATTGAAGGGTCGGATTCGAATGAACAAAAAACCCAACCCAGGATGATTCCTACCGTGAATGATGATCTTCCTACTGTAGAAATTGCAATAGATGTTGGCTACTGATGACAAGGGATCGGATCATGGACAGCCTTTGCCTGCTTTAAACTCTTGAAGAGGTTATGAGGATGAATGGTTCCAATGAAGTTGAACGTGAAAACAAGGTTGGACAAAAGCTTTTGGTTGAGTATGTGAGGGAGATAAGGTGTGGGCAAGTTTTGGTTGGAACATGCAAAGGATGGGTTAGTTGGGGAAAAATTGGTGCAAAGAAAAAGGGTTGGTTGGTGGCAGAAGAGGTTGTGCAAAGAGATGTTGGGCTGGACAGGCATGGGTGTCGGGGTATATGATGGTGGATGACCTTGTCCAAATATACATCAACACTAAATATGGGAAGCATTTGAAGCAGCGGAAAATGCAATTTCTTTATTTCATACATTGCTGTAAGGCTCTTCCGAGATAACCTTTCTCTTGGTGGTTCCCATTAAATTTTTTTATGGATCTTTTCTTGTTCTCGTCCATTTCTTTATTTTATATTTTTGGATACAGAATCTGAAAATTTTCGAGCCTTTGTCAGATCGGACTCATAAATTTTTTTTAGCTCTCTATCCGCCAAAGCCTCTGATTAGCCTACATTAATACTATATAGACTTCTAGTTAACTGCAATCATAGACAAGACTTATGGCAAGCTCACATGATGTGCCATAAGGAAATTCGAAGTATGATGATCAAATTCATATGACCTGTTAGCCTACAAATAATTGTAATAATCCTATGGCTACCACATGCACTAAAGTCCACTATAAATACCTCCAATCAAGACGAGAAGAATGGATCAATCATCTATAATTGATAAACTCTTTTTTTTTATTCCTCGTGATAATCCACTTTATCCTTCCTCCAAACACTATGCTAATAGTTGTTCTCTCACCAACTACGACTTTCCGCCAAACCATAGGAGATGAACTGTCAACGAGTCAAACTTATTCTCACGAACAATATATAGATGCATACATATATAGACTAAGTTGATAAATTTAATAGTGGCCAAACTAAATTGATATAGTCTCTATAATAGAGGGACCTAGTAGACACTTTCACCAGAAAACTGCCTTAATCATATTTATGTGCAGCTGTTAAGCCTTGACTGACCGCTCTATATTTCCTATTGCTGGGTTGGCTAGTGGCTACCAATATTCTTCTTTCTTGGATACATACAACTGAAACAATCAAAAAGATCTGAAATGTTCACATATTAGCACGTGGAAATCTTAAATTTTAACATTTTAAATTATTTTAAAGGAAATTGTTAACCGTGATTAGTATCTTAATCCTGTAAATTAGCATGTTAATCCTTCTCACCTTTAGTTTAATCACAGTCAATAGTTATATTGTAACGATGATTATTAATTAATTAGGTGGTATATCTGGCAGAACACATTTATAATTTATTATTTGTGTTTATTTTCAATTTGACATTCATACCACCATTCACACTTATAAGCATGGGATTATTGATTGCGTTATAATTTCTGGGTGAAATTGAAATTCAAAATAATTTGAGAAGGGAGGGGGAATGTGTGGAATTCAATCAATGCCACTTCACTATATACTTCCACTATTAAATGTTAGATTCACGGTTGTGAACTATCTTGTTTGGAACTCGGGAAACAGCTGTTGCGACGGGATGAAACATTGGCTAGGTCATAGGAACTTTTAATGTTATAAATGTGATAAATTAGGGTTAGATGGCTGTTACTATAATAAGTATTTATAATATTTAGTTCGAATTAATTATTTAATCAATCAGATATATATAATTAAATAAAAATATTTACATTAATGTGATATTTTTTTATAATTTGGTACGTAGTTTAAATATTAACATTACTATTTATTTGTATTGTTTATTACATTTTATTGAATTAATGATATTGATTAAACGGATGTCAACTTAGTTAAAAATATTAATTTTAAGAAAGGAATAGAAAATAAGATTATAATTAAAATAATTATTATTTAAACTAGTTAATAACGATAAATATTTAGAATAAAATATATAATGTAGATGTTAAATTTGAACATGGCATATAGAGCAGAACCATAATTTTAGTTGAGGGACTAGTAAATTAATATTTTAGCGGAGTGATTATAATTCATTAGGGACAAGCAGAAAAAGATAGTCGAAATTGGGGGTATTCGGCAGCTTATAAAGCACCCCATGGATGAACAAATGCATTCACTTTCTATCTCATTCCGTCGACAAACGACAATGGAGTCCCAAACCCCAAACGCCCAAGTTTTCCCAGAAGACTACTTAGAAAGCACCAGCTCCACACCCTATGGCAGTGCACCTTCCAGCCCAGGCCGGGCGCCTAGACCCGGACCCGGCTTCATCAATGGCGGGTTCTTTTACAGTGCACCAGCTAGCCCCATGCATTTCGCAATGACATCTTCACTCGGTTCTTCGATGGTGTCATTGTCTACAACACAGCCCTCTTCTCCTGATTTCGAGTTCTCCGCAAGGTTCGGGTCATCGGGTCCGGGTCAAACGGGATCCATGAGTTCGGCCGATGAGCTTTTCTTAAACGGAAAGATCAGACCGATGAAGCTGTCCACTCATTTGGAAAGGCCTCAGGCATTAACTCCATTGCTGGATCTCGAACACGAAGACGGCGAAGAAGAAAATTTAAGGGGGAGAGATCATAAATCGTCGAGTCTAAGAAGAAGAACAAGATCCATGTCCCCTTTAAGAACTGACACAAACGAAGATTTAAACGGCAAAGCTGACACCGACAAAGCTGTGAGAAGCTCAAAGAGATGGGTTTTCCTCAAAGATTTTCTAAGGACTAAAAATGAAGGAAGAAGCAACATCAATTATTATAAATTATGGTCAAAGATTTCATTTTATCCGGCAAAGGGAAAGAAGCCAAAAGCCGGTGGCGGAGAATCGAAGAAGAAGCCGATGAATGGGATAGGTAAAAAGAGGGTTCCACCATCGCCACACGAGTTGCTTTACACTGCAAATAGAGCACAAGCTGAAGAGTTAAGGAAGAAGACATATTTGCCTTACAGGCAAGGCTTGCTCGGCTGCTTGGGGTTCAGTTCAAAGGGTTATAGAGCCATGAATGGTCTAGCTAGAGCATTGAATCAAGTTAATTAAGGTCCCTGGGAAATTGTGAAACATCATTTTTTATGAACTTATAAAAATATTCTGAAAAATGTTGCAAAGATTAATGATTAACACTGTTCTATTCTTCTTCTTCTTCTGTTGGATTATTGAAGGAATAAGATCACACACCACATATGGCCTAACCTGTCCATTTCCTTATTCAACTTTCACATGATGCCTTTGCTTCTTCGTTAATACTGCATGAGATCTGGGTTTGTTGGGATTTACAAAAGATATGGATTGTGACATCAACATTGAAAATGAAATCTGATTAATGATATATTTTGGTGTTAAGAAATTAAATGAAGATCATGAAAAAAATATTAAATCAAAATTGTATGGTTAGAAAGGATTGAGTGGGCCGTACTTGTTGGTACACATTGACATAAAAGGTTTGAGATTAAGCGATAATGACTAGATTTGGGTAGCGCATGCAAATAATTTCAAGCGATTTTGGCTTCTTCTATATCTGGGTTTTCATCTTTCTCACTCACCAATGTGCACTTAGCACTTAATCATGCGAGAGGAGATAGATTAGTGATACGTACAAGGATTTATGTATGATCTTAGGTTCGGATATGAATTTCTAAATTTTTAAAAGGGGTAAATCTATAAAATTATAGAAATAAAAATATATTATCAATTGAAAACATAAAGAAAATATCTAAAATATATATTAATATAAAAATTTTAAGGGACAACTGTCTCACTCACTCCCTTTATCAAACTCTAGTTATATACAATTATCTTTGAAGTATTATTTAATATATTAACAACATCTTAAATATAAAATTGATTATCAAAATATTTTTCTTATGATATTTTATTTGATTTTATAAGTTCGATTTTTTTTATAAAAAAATTGAGTTCGAGAGAGTTATGTGAAATAGAATGTCAGATTAGAATAGAGTCTAGAATATCTCTATATATTTAAAAATGATTGTCATAATACCTCCATATATGTATTTTTAATTATTCTCATATCCTATCGAATAAAAATAAAAAAAAAGATATTAGTATTATATGAAAATAAATTTTCATCCGAAGAATAAAGATAAATAAAATATCATCAAATACTCGGATGAGTCGGATCACGTGACAAATTTTGATTTTTGAATCAAAATCGGGGGGAGGGGGGTGGAAGTGAGCTGCCCAATGTAGTGGTTTACCCAGCCCTAACCCTTGGGGGGCAATTGGCAGTGGTCTCCTGAATTCAATGGCGCAATCTCAATTTCTAACGTATACATACAAAAGTATAATTCAGAACAAATAGGAGGCACCTGTGTAAATGCTATTTAAAGTTAAACCGAAGACACTGAAAAGTCAACAGCTTTACACCAAGTGGCAACTATTTGTCTGTTTCTAACCAACGGAAACAATAATAATAAAAATCACATGAATTGCCATCACCGGGGCAGAGCCAGTAAGCAGTGACGTGAGCCAAAAAGGTTGCAGCCTTTGTCGCCAATGACTCTTCCATTCCTCTGCAACTTCATTCAAGCTCATCACGGTTTTCTGATCACTGCCTCTTCTGGTTTCTAATGGGAAAATGACAATACATTATGCTCTACTAACTCAGCTGCATCAAGTGAAGATTGTTTGGAGGATAGGAAAATTAGTGAGGAACTGGAATTGCACATTTCAAAATCCTGACAATGGATATTAAAGATATATGATAAATGCAGTGGGCAGAAGATTAAACTAGGCTACACATCCACAAAGAGAATAGAATATATCAAACTTAACTGTGCAACGTATAGTCTCATCCAGATACTGCATTATGTACATCTTAGTTTTCACGTCAGATTTGACTGTCCAAAAACAACACGTCTTCATGTGAAATGGGGGTAGTTCTATTGAAGTCACTGTTAAGTTGGTTAAGCTTACCATCACTCCAGTTTAGATTCTAATAACTGCTCTCTTATTTAATATTTCTTCACTTGTGGGTTTTATTTGATAAACTAAAAATTTCATCACTCTTCCTTTTAGATGAATTTGTACCTGCATTTCAACTCAAAAGCTCAAAGAAATCCAATACAAAAACACCACTACCAATCTAAATCAACCTGTACAAAAGAAACCCTGTATACTCAAAGACCAAAAAGGAAAAAAAAAACACAGCAACAAACCAAACCAAACCCCTCCCTATATAACCGAACCATTAATGCCCCAAGCTGCACAAAGCATGCTGTTAACAGGCTCCCCAGCCTTTACTTTCATACCATGAAAAATTTAATCACTCTTATTTGGTCATTAAATTAGAAAAATAATAATTAAACCATTCAATTTTAAATAATAAATTTTAGCAATTTTCTGTCAGTTTTGAATATTAACCTTTTTATTATATAACTTTCAATTTATGCAGATCTCAACAAATTCAACTATCAATTCAATTCAGGTTTGAATTATTTTATAAAATTTCCTCCGAAGTCAGCATCATGCAGTCATGTCCTCCTCACAAGATCACTTTGAGGCAGTCATGTCCTCCTCGGCCTATTATCTTCTGGATTTCTCTTGAAGCCTCCGAAAGCTACACGTCATCTGAACGACTTTTTTTTATTTCAGATTAATATATCTTTACGACAATATTTTTAATGATTAACTATTATTAGATCATTATTGTATTATTTCTAACAATCATTTTAATATAAATTTAATTTTATGCAAGGATACTAAAACGACATTATTTTGAAGTAATATGTTATGCAAGGATCAACTTTGAGATGCAGCAAACAAATACTGTTACTGTGGCTGCTTGTTTATGCGTGTATTGCGGTGTTTTATTTATTTATTCATTCATTTTCAAAAACTTGGTTAGATATTTGGTTTGGCAATCTTTGGAAACATGCAGCTGACAAAGTTCGGAACTTGAATGGCTCAAACTACTGGATAAATGATAAATCTAGCGACCATAAACAAAAAGAAAAGGCATCTCGCTGTTCAGACAGTTAAAAACATATAAAAAGCATCATTCAAATTTCAGTTTTCATTTTGCTGAAGCATTCAATTCCTTCTTCCTCTAACAGAAAACTCCCGAAAACTACAGTTCTTTAGGCTACTGGAAAACTTTCACGAGTGCTAAAGGCGTTTTTATCTCCAAAACAAATTGTCCGCGAATTATTGCAGTGATCATGCCCTACAGCTCATCCTGCACCAAAGCACAATCATTGATCAATAAACAAAATAGACTTGATAGATTGATTCATAAATCGGAATAACTACTTACATGTACATCTTCCTTGGCCTCGTCGTCTGAATCAGCCTCATGTCCTTCAGCATCATCGACATCATCATCATCCTCAGCCTAGAAAAACAGGTAACACAATAATAATAATAACCAACACAACGGCAAACAGAGCAATCATATTTTCAAAAGGGATGCTGCATATGCTTACATCGGAATCAACTGGCTCATCCTTTGATTCCTGGAGATCATGTTTTCATTAATTAGAAAGGAAAAGCAACAAGTGCAAGCAATACTGAAATTAGATGGATGTTTCACTAGTCAAGAAAAACACCTCCTCCTCACTCTTTTTCTCTGCCTCCTCAAATGCTGCCTTCTCAGCCTGCAAAAGCCAATAACATCAGCCAAATATGACATGAGAACATAAGATACAAAGATTTACATACATCCTTCTGCTTGCCCCAGGTTTCTTCAGCTAGTTTCTTGGCATACTCTACATCGTCAGCAACTAAGATGTTGTCGAACATTGTTCCAGATTTCACCTGACAAAACACAAACATTTATCTCTTTATATACTTCTAAAATGAACCGGAATAATAATAGGATAGGAGTACACAAAAGAGTACCTGCCACAACTCAATACCAACATACTTCAAGTTGGGGAAAACATAGAGATCTGGGTCGTCCTTGAAATCTATGGACCATGGAAAAGCACAGGAATAAATAAACTAAAACATTTTGACGTTAAATATAAAAAGAAAAAAAAGGCACAACAGAAATGAGCTTAGCAAAAGACCTGGGTTGTCAATCTTTGGTGCCTTCCACTTGCCCTTGTAGTTGGGGTTCTTGATTTTCTGAAAATAGAGGAAGAGCTGTTACAAGTTGCTAACTCAAAAGTCAAACCATATTTTGCAATTAGGCAAGGATCTGACAAACCTTTGGCGTCCATGGGCCTTTGTACTCAGGATTGGGAATTGTTGGGGCTGTCCATTCACCATCTTCCCCATCATCCCAATCTTCAGGCTGGGGTAAATGATTTTAATCAATAAACTTTAGTTCAAAACAAGGTATACTAAGCATTCCATAAAGAAATAAATGACTACCTTCTTAGCATCGGGATCAGTAATTTCTTTGGGAATGTCATCATAACCCTATAGTATCAAAACACTAGCGGTTAGTTACCTATGCATCTTCAGGCAGTACATATAAGGTAGCATAAGAGAATGTTATTACCTCTGGCTTTTTGTCTTCAGGATCAGCAATGTATTCCTTGTCATCCCAATCTTCAGGCTGCCCGTCATGCAAAGTATTCAAGTTGTAGTGTTGTACTCCAAATGCAGATGAGAAAAAAGCAAACAAAAAAAAAGACCAATTACCTTCTTGGCCTCAGGATCCTTGATCTTCTTTGGTGGGAGAAGATCCCAATCACTGTACAAGCTACCAGTTTGTTTCTCAACATTATCAATAAGGATGCTGTACGTAGCATCCGGACGAAGAATGAATGTATAGACATGAGTGAGTTGGTCAGTCTCACAAGGAACTTCCTTTTTGATCAAGTGGTTTGTCCCATTGTAGGTAAGAATAGCATGTACTTTCTTGGTGCTGTAGCCACAGATATCAGGCCCAAACATGATGCTACAACCAACAAACATTTGATAAAAATCAGTAAATCTAACGATATTATCTATTAGAGATGTGAATAGTTTAGATCACAGGAGCATGAAAAAACCTGTATGGGGTTTCACCACCAAATTTCTTCTGGTCAATGACACCACTGAGCAACTTCATGTAGCCACCACCACAGTCAAGCTTCTGCTCATGCTTCACAGAAAATTGGAAGACTAGGGTCTTGCCCTTGTTGTTAACTTCAGGGAACTCAGCTGAAATAGCATAGAACCTGTAGTCTTCGCTAGTTTGAATACCTGTACAAGATGCAGAGTCATAAGTAACTAACTTGAATAATAGTCTTTATCTATGCCAAATTAACAGTAATTCCAGAAGCTTACCTTTGTCATTAGGATCTCCATTCCATTTTCCAGAAGTGTAATTCCATTCCCCTGCCATGTTCTCATCTTTCTTCCAGTCTGATTTTACACACCGACTTTCCCATCCATCTAAAGTCTCACAACAATAGAAAAGCAAAATCAGACAAAAAGCATGCAATCAAAGCTGTTTAAAAACAGCGAAACCTAAAATAAGTACAAGTAAAGCAAAGGCGGCTTCCTTTTCATAAGTTCTCACTTGTTTGTTGAAAGGAATACAGAATCTAATTAACAGAACAAGCAAAGTACGCTACATAGGTACACGTTTTGCTTTACTCTGATATCTATAGATGCAGCTCAAAAGGATAACTTTAAACTATTTCCCTCTGACATTGCTAAATACCTGCCTCGCAATTATCAATGAAAAATAAGGAACAAATAAATAAATAACACAGAATAATATATTAATCATCATTCCTTTATCCTCTACAATGAATTGAAACATTAGGAACCGTAACATTCAATGTCGTTTCTTATCGCATTTAAGCTACATTTCTCTAACGCTGATTCAATTAAGAAAAAAAATGTAGAACCAACTTAAGAAATCAGATTATCAGCTGATCTACTCGAATTAATTGCATTTATAAACGTAATAAAGCATTTGAGTAAAGAAACAAATAAAAACAACTTGACTGCCAAAATAAAACATAATCACCGGTCAGTCAAAATTAG
Organism: Hibiscus syriacus; assembly: GCF_006381635.1. Taxonomy (NCBI): domain Eukaryota; kingdom Viridiplantae; phylum Streptophyta; class Magnoliopsida; order Malvales; family Malvaceae; genus Hibiscus; species Hibiscus syriacus. The sequence continues at coordinate 1,889,091 of NW_024062680.1, read as the reverse complement.
ATCAAATTGAAAGCTAAAACATCTAAAAAAACAGATTCAAATGAAAAAAAAAAAAGCTGATCTCAAGGTTCGGATACAACGGACAGATTTAGTAATAGAAAACGGAGAGAAATGAGTAAAGAAAGAGTTTACCTTCGAAACGTTCTTCGAAGAAAACTTCAGAAGAGGCAAGGGCGACGAGAGAGAGGATAATCAGAGTGACAAAATTTGGGGATCGTTTGTGAATCGCCATGGCTGAACTCATCGAAGAGAGAGAGAAAATAAGTATAGCTCCACTGAGAGGGCTGTTATGAAGTTGAACTGAGAGAAGCCTACGGGTTCGACTTTACTTGAAATAGTGAGAATCTGACTTGGAGTGATTTTCGTGATTTTTTAAACGATCTATTTGATCATTTTATTATTTAAAAATTAAATTAATTAATTATAAAAATAAATAAAACCAATCTAGTTCAAATTCCGCGCGTGCAAAAAGAAATTTTAACAGTTTTTCTTATAATTCTAATAAATAATGTTTATATTTAAACAAATTAAAAATATTATATTTATAATAGAAAATTCTTTTGAAATATTTACAGCACATATCTCACGTGGATTACTATATATATATATATATATATATATTGTTGATTTTATTTTAATTTTTTTGTATAACAACGGAAAAGAAAGAAATAAAATTATAATAGCAAAATGTCTACCCTCCTTGTATCTATTTTCAGTAGGAGAAGGATACAAAGATTTCTCTAAAATTATTAGAATGTCATATTGATTCTCAGTTAAATTTTTTAAATAATTCGTGTACTTGTTTTCTTTTTATCTATGAACGTTACGTAAGCCTTAATTAATACATCTATTAAATGATTATCAATCATGTTATCATTTAAAGCATCAATCACTCACATAATATCGAGTTTAACAAATAGATTAGTTATTCTCTATTTTTTTAATTATGATTAGGCCTTAACGAACTCTTTATAGTTACGCTATCAAACTATGAGGGTTGTCTCTTTTTTTTCACTATAAAATCCTCGCCATTGATTCTGAATGATTTAATGTTTTAATATATTTATTAATTTTCAATTTATGAATAAAAATAATTTAAATATTATATTAAAAATATTATTTTTGGAATAAATTATAGGTGCCTACCCAATCATCTAAAATATTAAATTAAGTACAAATTAAATAAATTTATGGTTAAAGGGATGATTGTTATCCCTTGAGATTATTGTAGGGGCGTATGAGTATTTATTGTCAAAAAGTTTAGAGTCTTTCGATAAATATTATCTAGTAATCATCTTAGACTACTAATGACAAATAGATTAATTTAAACATAATATGTTGGTTTTAGTCATTTAAATATGATTAATTTAATTTAAATAAATAAATAATTCAGTTTTATTATTTTACTTCAAATAAGCAAAATTTTTTATTACATCCAAATAAATCAATTGTTATATTGAGTAAAGAAGTAGACCCAAAATTTGGGCTAATATTTGGAGCATGATTAACGATGGGCTTCATAGATATTCTCACTCAAATTGTTCCAAAGCTATTAATTCACTCTTCAATGCACTTTTGCCACGTAACTAGATTTAGGGATGGAAACGGGTCGGGTGGGGTCGGGTGGGGTGTTTTTTTTGTCTTCTCGAACCGAACTCAAAGATATAGTTCTTATACTCGATATGTTTCATTCAAGTGATGACTAATTTTTCTCCTGTCCCGAACTTGTTTTAAGTTTTAAATTAAAATTTCGATCCGAACTAATTTAATATATTAATATTTTAAAATAATTAAAATAATATATTTATAATCATTCATCATAATTTAAACGATTAAGATAATATATTTTATAATAATTTACTATTTTTAAAAAAATTAAAAAACTAATTTTAATATTAAAAAAATTCCTATAACATTAAATATATTATATAAATGTAAAAGAATAATTTAATAATTTATATCTAGTCAAATCAGTAGTTTTTTTTACCTTAAATATGACTTCACTCCGAATCTATCTATTATATAAATGTGTCATCCCACCCCTAATTAGGGTTATTCATGGATAGTTAATCGTATCGTTTAACCTAAACGATCGGTTAACTATTATAATAGTTACGAGATTTTTCTAATTGTAAACTAATCGTTAAGAAATGATTAATCGTTAATAGTTAACCATTATTAATGATTCGATTTACAATTATTTTTCAAAAATAACACAACATGGGCATTTTAAAGTTTCATGATTTATACTACAAACAAGAGTAACACTTAACATATACTTATACATGTGTTAGTATGTAAATCTATCAATATCTTGATATTTAATAGTAAACACATAATTATATTAGTGTAAGTATGTTTTGTATTTTCAAAAAAATAAAAAATAATAAAAATATATATTAAATTATTTGTGTGGAAATTTTATTAAAATATATATAAATTTTAAGAATATGGCTAAAATTTACTTCTAATTATAGTAGTATTATCCCTAAACAATATAATTATAAATTTAATCATTAACTATTAATTATTTATCAAAATTTATAATCGTAACCTTAATTATTAATCACTATTTTTGACGATAAATCACTATTTTTGACGATACGGTTAACCAAAATATTTTAACATGAATGATTTGGTCAATTAACATGTTAAATATAATTGTTATACTGATTATTTCTTTTAACACCCTACACTAGACCAAAAGTTGAAGAAAAAAAACATTAATACAAAATCGAATTAAGTTGACTAGTTGAGACCCGTCAAATTCAGATATTTTGATCATTCCTCATGAGTTTCCTTTCTTCTTTCTTAAGCCGTATTCTGAGGAATAATCTGTTTGAACTTTGATCCCATCTCATCGTCCTCTGTTTAAATCCCAAATCAGGAATAATTTTTAGGGTTTGGCCAAAAATTAAACCTTTTCACCGAACAGATACCAATGGAGTTCCAGATGAATAGAATTCAGTTTTTGGGCTTCATCGTCGGAGTCATTCTCCTCAGTTTTACCGGTAAGGAAACAACCTCCCAACCGTCCTTGTTTGGTACTCACGTTTCATTTACCTTTTTTTTTGTTTATTTGATTACCGTGGGTTGCGGATCATAAAAGTTCGATCTTAATTGCGGATTCAAGTTATGTTATTCTTCTTTTTTGTTTGGTAACTCTTATAGAATAATTTGGGTGTTCTCTAAACTGGGTAATGGCCCTTTTTTCCTCTTGGGGTTTTATGTGTTATTTGAGGGTTTATACTGAGATTATGCCATTATCTGCTCTCCACGCATTTAATTGCATTATTTTTGCCTTAGTCTACTCTGTTGTATAAAATTTTTACATTAATTTAATTTTATTTGTTCTTGTAGCTGAAAAATGTAGGCAGCTGGTTGGAGAGGAGGCATCATCCCGAAGTGGTCAATTTACTTTGTTAAATTGCTTCGATATGGGCTCTGGTTCCGTAGCTTGCGTGGTAAAGGAGGGCGTGAAGCTATATTTCTATAACATTAGATCTACTCATGTTGAGAGAGCAAGGAATGTCGCGATCGAGAGGGCGATAGAAGATGCAGTGTCGCAGGGCATGGCTGCTAAAGAAGCAGCGAAACTAGCACAAACAGAAGGGAAAAAGGCGGCAAAGTTGGCAACACGCCAAGCCAAGCGCATTATAGGTCCTATTATTGCCTCTGGTTGGGACTTTTTCGAAGCTATATACTATGGCGGTACGATTGCTGAAGGATTTCTAAGGGGTACAGGCACATTGTTCGGTGCCTATGGTGGTGGTTTTCTCGGTGAGCAAAGGCTCGGGAGGGTCGGTTATCTTGTGGGAAGTCATTTGGGGAGTTGGATTGGTGGTAGGATCGGACTGATGGTTTATGACGTGGTCAACGGAGTGCATTTCGTGCTTCAAATTGTTCAAAGCAAGGAAAGTGAAAGTCACGATGCTCCGACTTATGAAAGATCAGAAGCTTCAGAGGATTCCTATGTTTTCGGAAATTCTGATGCATATGAATCTTCACCTGATGAGATATCCGAATCACAAGAAGGTGAAAACCACGAGGCTTCTGTTTATGAAAAATCAGAAGTTTCGGAGGATTCCTATGTTAAAGATAATTCAAATGAATACGAATCTCCGTGGGATGAGAGCTCTGAATCAGAAGAAAGTTCTACTTTGTGCTGACTAAATTGTAAGGTCAGGATGTTACTTTTTCTTAATTCAGGTGAACATGTATATGATCAAAAGAAACTGAAATTCAGTTGCCGAATTCCCACGTATAGATACTCGATTCATTAGTTAGTAATTCTTGAATCACTTGATATATTGTTCTTTTTTATCTTACAGTGTTGGATATACAGTTGTTAGATCCTCTTGTGGCCACAAGAAAATGAAGAAATTTGTTGCTAGAGATTCATTCTTTACTGTTTAATAGATACCTTAGATGCTAAAGGAGTCCAAGCCAACTACAACAGCATAAACCATGAAATTTATAGCTCAGAGGTAACCACTTTGGATCAAATTAGTTCAAAAGTCGAGTCATTTCGAATTGCTTTGGTTCAAGTTGGATCAATATATATAGTACCAATGAGTATATTTAGATATAATGTCAGAGTTGGTAATTATCCAGTTGATGTAATTTGATATCGAGTGTCCAATTAAATCTGTCTTAAACCTATAATTTTAATTTTTCTTTTAAACAATCTCTACTTAGGAGGAGAGAAAGTGGGATTTTACTCCTAATGAATATTGATTCCACAACCTGAGAGAGAAAGGAGGTGTTAACAGACGGTCAATGCATGAAATAAATTTTTTAATACTAATTTATATGGGATTTCATGTATTTGATCTTTAAACAATATTTTCCCCTTGATGGGTCGATTCCTTTAGCCCGTTAAAAGGGAATCCCACCCTAATATGAAAATGATTAAAAGTAACTGTTATGATTTAGAACTTATTGGTTAATACGAGACCCACCTTTTCACAATTAAGATAAGAAAGCCCCAGTGGCATATAGTGTTTGTATTAAACAAAGCAATATAGATGAACAAGTTGAATCATTTGTGTGTACAAGTTGGAGTGTCAACCAACCCCCAAGGCAGTTGAAAAGCTAAGACGCCCCCACCAAAACGGTGTCCACCGCAATTTCGACGTCGAGTAGTCGCGGTTGCTTACTAGGCCTACTGTTCATCACTTTCATTCTTCTTTATCGAAATTCCCCTCCCATTTGGATCCACCGCAATAACTATATGAATTTCATCTTTCACTTTATGAAATTCGAGTAATTAGTCCCTGTTTTAATATATATCAAAATTTAATCACAATTGAAAAGTTATTTTAATTCAATTTTATTGTTAAATCTTCGTCGCATTATTTATTTAAAATTCAATAATTTATACACAACAAATTAAAAGGATAATAGTTTATGATAAATTATATATATATATATATATATTGTGCTCTGAATGTCGACACACTTAACTGTTCAAGTACATGTAGATTTCCGTAGTGCCACCTTTCCTTTTAAACCCTTATTTCATTGCTTAAAATTATAGTGCATCATCTCATTAACGAGTTTTCTTGAATATAATATTAATATTTTTTATTTTTAAAATTCATATAACTCGAATTATAAATAAAAAAGCAAAATAGACTGTTAAAAAATATTGTTTAAAAATGAAAATGGAGGGTACAATCATTGATTATTAATGAAAACGTAAAAGAAATTTCATGCTGAATCAAGTGGCTACAAAGTTGAAACAGCCATGGATGAAAAGGCTAAACGTGTAAGGGCACCTTCAACAACGGAGAAAATTCCCAAGGCCGAAAGGAGGAGCAGTGCAATGATAGGGGTATCACATGCATCTCACTTTAACACCAATTCATTCTCACCATTCAATTCAAAGGGCATCACCACAATATTATTTTTAATTCAAACAAAAGGAACCACTAGCTTGTACTATATACGTTTGATCTCACTCACAAAAGCTAGGGTTTCATTTTTATATTCATAAAGGAATTTCCTTTCCATGGCGTTAAAATGTCAACATACTGATTCCCCTTCTTCAAGTGGCCATCTCGGTTTTGAAGATTATATATTACTAGAATTTGAATATAATAATCGAATAAATATATATATATATATATATATGGAGTGAGTATATATATATTCTCTAATAAAATCTTCATAAGCAAAGTTGAATGGATGGTATGTGATATTAAGAGTTGGGGTGTTTATGGTTGGTCTATGGATTAAGGGTTAAATGTTTAAAGTTTAGGGTTTAAGATTTAAGACATATGATAATATTTAGACACTAATGTATTGAATATTTTAAAACTTAAAGTTTATGGATTAAACTGTATATCAGTATTTAAACGTTATTATAAAATTAAAATATTTTACAGATAATGTATCGATTACATGTCTTGAATTTTATCTCTCAAGTTCTAATATTGATCATGGGAGGCGGCTTGAAATTAAATTTATATATGCATATAAAAGAGCAAGATTTGACAAAACCAGTGACCAAGTTTCTATTGCCATTATAAGCAGAATAGGGGGTGTCATGGAAATTTGCATAAAGTATGATCAATAATAATGATAATAATAATAACAGAGTATTCTCATCATTGTAATTTGCATAACAGTGATATGCATGCTCAGTTCATACTGAGATAGATTTTATTTCTGTCAAAAATCAAAATTTAAATTCAACTAATTTGTTACAATTTGCAGATGTCCCTATATGTTACTGGAAAAGGTTGATGTATAGATATAATGTTTTCATGCTACTTTCTACAAGCTCATGATATTGCTAAAGGGGTGGTGAAATGAAAATTATGCATTATATATAGGGTTTAGTGTACTTTTATTTTAGTCATTGAAATCGGAAAAACATTTATTGAAGTCATTATCGTTATGAATAAATTTTATTTTAGTTATTGAGCCGTTAAACCTTTAATGGAGGCCGATTAGTCATGTTAAAAACCTTAAAAAACTAGCTGTCATTGTTACTCCTTTCGTCGTCATTTGATAGTTTTTATAGTCGAAAGGACCATCAAACTACTCATTTTCTTAATCTCTTTGTTTCATTCAGTTCAAACTCTTCGGAAAAACCTTCAAATCTTAATTAAAACTAAAATGTAAAAACATTTTAATTTGTTGTTGTCAAAAGTGAGATCAACTTGAAACCAAACTATGTTAATGTTTTGATAAAAAAGAGTCTTTTCACCGTTGAGATTGACTAACGACCGTTTTGTTCATTAGAAACTTGATCTTTAGGAGGGTTTTCAATTTAGAACCTTAAGCTTTCTTGGCAAGAAGACTTCAACCTGCCATGTCAGTTTTTATTAAAGACGGCTAATGAAAATGATGGTAATAAATTAAAGTGAATTAAAAAATTGATGATGGTAATGTATATTTTTAAAGTTTAGTGACCATGAATGTAGTTGACCCTATCAAAAACAATAGAACCCTAAGCATTATGGGGTCGCCGCAGTTGCCCATAAATAAGAACCCCATTGGAGGTAGTGAGATTGTGAATCTCTACCCAGCACTCTCAAGGGTTAAAATCATTTCACCCCCTCTACATATTTCCTTTGGAAATTAACTTTGAAAGAAATTTGAGTGTTGTCCATAACCTCATAGTGTCGACATGGTTTGCGAGAAAGATCAATTAGTACAAAAAATCTGCGAGTTGTATGACCAAATCTCAAGCCTCGAGAGTCTCAAACCATCCGAAGATGTCAACATGCTCTTCACACAGCTCGTCCTCACATGCATGCCACCCAGCCTAATTGATGTCACCAAGCTTTGCATGAAAATTCAAGAAACCAGGTCCAAGTTGATCCGACTATGTGGAGAAGCCGAGGGTCACTTGGAGAGCCATTTCTCCACCATCTTAGCATCCTACACAAACCCTCTTCACCATCTCAACATTTTCCCTTACTATTCCAACTATCTCAAACTGGGACAACTCGAATTTGACATTCTTACCAAACATTGCTCCGAACATGTCCCTAACAACGTTGCCTTTGTGGGTTCTGGTCCCCTTCCCCTCACTTCGATTGTGTTGGCTTCTTCCCATCTTACTACCACTCGTTTCCATAACTACGATATTGACCCTTCTGCCAATGCCAAGGCTGTTCGATTAGTCTCCTCCGGCCCTGATTTGTCTCGACGGATGTTTTTCCACACCACGGACATAATGGATGTTACGGATGCTTTGCGAGACTATGATCTCGTTTTCTTGGCAGCTCTTGTTGGGATGGATAAGGATGCGAAAGTTCGAGTCGTGGATCATTTGGCTAAGTACATGGCCCCTGGGGCTCTTTTGATGGTCAGGAGTGCGCATGGCGCTAGGGCTTTCCTTTATCCGGTTGTCGATCCTTGTGATCTAAGAGGATTCGACGTCCTCTCCATATTCCATCCAACCGATGAAGTTATAAATTCCGTGGTCGTTGCCCGTAAAGTTCCAACTACAAAACACAACGCGGACAACCCTCTTGCCCCAACAAAAGTTCCCAACAAGTTTTTGGACATTGAAATGTTCGATCCCTTACTCAACCATGTCAACCTGATGGAGGAAATCGACATTGAGGAGAAACTCTCTTGATTAGTTTATCCTCAATATGCTTAATTTTCATTTGATTTTCTGCTTATCTACAAGTTATCGACCATGGATATTCTGACTTTTAATATCAAGTATTAATAAATTAGAACTTCCAGTTCAGCCTGATCTTACTACATCGATCATTGATTTCTTCAGCTGAAAGGGTTTACAATATTGTGGTTAAAAAGAAAGTTATAGGATCTATTTTGCTGACACACACACACACACATATATATAAGAAACATGTTTTAAGGGACTGTCTTGGCCTCAGTCTTTGGATCCATCCTCCTTGGTTTATGAAAGTGTCGCGATTTAGTAAATGTCTCAAATCCTCGGGGGACAAGTTTTTCTCCCATGGCACACGCTTGAGCTTGTCTGCTCCAGGTTCTTTACAGTCTACCTCTGCATAAACTATAGTATTTCTACACAATATTTTCAAACAACAATGCTTGATTAATTGATTCACTAATTCTGATAAAGATATAACAAAAGATTGTTCCAAGCCCAAAAATCTTACTCTCTGCCAACATAATCCCATGCTGACCAACCCTGTGCAACAATTACATCAGACATCTTTGTGCGGTGAAATAATACTTTGGCATAAGGCCTATATGCTCTTCCTAGATAAGCAGAACCGGTTCCGAAGATCAAACCGTGTTTGAACATGAAACCGCTGTTATCAGCCGTGCTATCTCGAGCTTGAGCGGTGATATAACCGGGCACACCTTCTGATATTGCTGTTACATTTATCTTGCATTCCTACATGAAATTCGAGTGTAAATATAAATGATTTAGAGACAAAAGAGAGAATCAAGCGGTGAAACACCTACTTACATGGTAAATTGATCTCCCATTGTCCCATATAAAATCCAAAGCGCCTTCGATATAGCAATTCTCAAAGTAGTGACGATCTTCGGAATCTGTCAACGTACCCTGCACACTTACAAACCCGCATCGATAAAACGATGCCTTGTCTGCATTGATCCGAGCTGCCGGTGGCCATGTAAATGGTTTTCCAGGATCAAGATTGTAAGTACTCTGTCAAAAAAAAAGGTTATCAGTTTCAACATCAATAGCTTGAATTATAACATGCAAAAAGGATAAAGGTATTCGGGCCTTGAATGTTATATCCATGGCAACAAAATCTTGTGCATTCGAAGAAAAAGTAGAACTTTGAATGGAATCACCTCCATCTCCAAACTGGATAATAGTCACTCGTCTCGACTCTCCTTGAAGAAGAATCTTTGGTTTATCTCTAGGGATATTCAACTTTTCACTAAACAGACTGAAGCACAACAATATTAGAGCTATATATAGTGCGTGTGAAAGAGTTTGAGCTGTAATTACTAGTAGATGCCGGGTTTAACATGAACAAATGTCCAAATATGGTTGTTTGATGGAATGGAATCAATGGCAGTTTGAATATTGGTGAAACTGCCATGGCCTGATTGATCAACTATGATACTCTTGCTAATTGCATATTTGATTGGTCTAACTTGATCATCTGCCTTGGTTAACATGAAAAGGGCTAAAACCAGCAATAAACTCGGGAGAAAGAAATTAAAAAGCTGCATTTTGAATGTATCGCCAAGAATAAATTCAGATCCAATTTAAGATTATGGTTGAATTGGAAATTTATATGCTTAACTGCTTAAGGATACATGAAGCTCTCAAACTTTTGGAGAAAAGAAATAATTGAACTCCTATAATTTTTTTCATCCAACTAAGTCCTTGTACACTTCAAAATTTCACGACCGATGTTGACCATTGAATCTAATAATTTTTTAGATTAGTTGATGTCATATTTCATATCATAGTACTATCAAGTGACATTTCTAGAAATCTAATAATTTTTCTTTAAAAAATCTATAAATTTCATTTGACAAAATCGTAGTGCGTCCCATAATAGAAATCAAATGACTTAGTTGGTTGAATTTCTATGTTTGATAATTTAATTGATTCAATTTCTTAATTTAAGTGTTCAATTAGATAAATAGAATAAAGTTTGAAGACTTCATTAAATTATTTTCAAAAACTCAAATTTACAGGTCTTTCCTTCCTTATGTTTTGGGTAATTCGTGTGGCTCAAATTAGGAAATAAACACATCCATTCTATATACCAGCCAGGCCAGCTGAAGATAGTTATGGTAAGTTTTCACTGCGTTTACATACATTTATGGTTCTAATTCTATGTAACTGAAATAAATATCCAAAGCCCACGTCACAATATAAACACATCGATTCTATATTCTTATATATATAATTATCGGTATCTGATCTACTGATCGACTAATCGAGTACTACAGAAGCAATGGCAACCCTCTCAACTTAGTGTTTCTTCCCATTAGACCAACTGATTATTAGTCGATTTTATACTCATTTTATCATACACGTTAAATTGTCTATTTTAACAACTATATTATTATATCATATTTAAATATGATATAAAAATATCAAATATATAAATAATTCGATATATATATATGTTGGATCTATGATTATAAATAAATAAATATATTCATATTAAATATTATCTTTAAACTAGGTTAATTATTGTTATAACTTATGATATAGAATGGGGATTGACACCCTAAACCGCATTTATTTTCACGTAATCTAATGTTTATCTCTTTCTCCCTGCCATTTCATTAGGATAATATTAATCATTTTTTGTTAATTAATTTGGGAAACCCATCTTACGGAACAATGCAACACAGTTATAATCAAACCTCGTTTGTCTTTTCTAATCATGGGGTTCACTTAAACAATGATTCAATTTGTTAGTTAATTTTTTTTGTCTAATTAAATGTTTAATTTCGATTTTTTATTTAAATTGATAAATAAATTTAACTTTTTGATTCGTATTGATTTAAAATTATAAATATCTAATTAAATAAAAAATAATTTAAGTATCAATTTAAATTAAAAAATAGATTTTGATACCGAATTAGAAAATGATTAAATATTAATTTAAACATTAAATTCAAATTTATATATTAAAATATATATTACCCGTATAAATACGAGGGATTGACTTTTGTACGTGATGACATTGAAAGTTGAACTAACTTGGCTTGGTTGTCTCACACAAGGAGGCAGCCCCACTGTCTCATCGGAATTCAGATTCTCTCTCAGATTTTCATTTCTAAACCAATATTAAAATCTGGTTATGTACAATTAATCAATAAGTCTTGTCTTGTTAAGCTTTCCATATCTTGTACAACAAAGGTATAAAATTATTGGAATTGCTCTCTGTTAAACGCTACTTATGACCTAATAAAGTTGTGTTTGTCGTACCATTACATCAATACGTTGTATCTCTTAATAAAAACTCTAACTATATTATAAATCACATAATAATATTCTAAAAGTATTTTATATATAATACATTTCAAAAGAATTATCAAAATTCCTTAGCCAGACCCTTAAATGCTTCTCCATTAAGGACAGATACTAGAAAGGCAATGTGGGTGAAACCTGTCCACAACTCACAAGAGAAGGTGAGCAATAATAAACTCCACAAACAAATAAATAAATATATAAAGAAAGTGCAATCAACACAACAACACGATCCCTTTCTCTTTCCTATAACCCTTTCTTTGTGTTTATCCAAAAAAAAAAAAAAAACCTTTGTGCAATCCCCAATTGATGATTGCTAATAACATGAACAAATCCCATTAGCCAATAATTAGTTACTTTCTTCATTATCCAATACAATGTTTCCACATATTCAACCCCATTCAATTAGCACTAAATTAAATTATGGATTTAAACTAATTAGTTGGCCGTGGATTTGTTTTTATATATAATATTTAGTAAGTTTGAGGTTCGAATTTTATTATTTATAAGTTTATAAATTATTTTGTTTTTTTTTTAATTTCTAACATCTTTTAATTAAATTACATTTGATTGGTTTTATTGTTTTTTATAACACTTTAAAAAGTGTGAGTTTAAATACATTTAAATATGTATTCGATTAATACTGAATTTAAACATTTTTAATGACCTAATTGCTATTGGAGTTTGAACCTTTGTTTTCTTTGTAGGCAAGTTAAGATGACTGAAATAACATGCCATGTATATTGGATATTATTGGAACATATATCATTCCTTTTATAGTTAGGATGATGTGAGAATTTGATTGTTTTTTATTTTATATTAAAATTTTTAATGGGTTATTTATATCTTTTAAATGTTTAATGTTTATTTTAAATTTTTATGTTATATCTTTTAATTGATATTCAGATTTAATAGTATTAAATTTTGATATGTCAAGACACCTCATTCATTGCTATAACGTTGTGGGATGTTTTTTTTATAGAAAAATATGTTAAGTCAAATGAAATAAATTTGAAATAATTTATTTATTTTTCTTTTTAATTTTACCTTAAATTAATTTATTGTGAAGGGTTATTACCAAATTATAATACCTTCAAGTTAAGTGGAATATGGACCCACTATATATATCAATCATAATTATTGAAATTGAGTGAAATATGATAAGAATGCAAAACTTTAAGTTAGCTCACTACATATTTATCGATGCTTATCTTGTAATTATTCTGCTATTTAAGGTTACTAACTATTAAATCATAATTACTGAAAGTGAGAGATCAAATTAATGATGATCCCATAAATCAAAGATAAGGAATGCCTAGTAGTGATTTTTTTTTATTTTTTTATTAAGCTACAAGTGATTATATAGTATTATATGTTTTAAATATTTTTAATCATAGGCGAACCCAGGAGCCTTCGTAAGGGGTTGCAAGAGCCTCAGGGGTGACACTTGGATTAGGGGTGACACTTGGATTAAGGGTGGCACTTGTGGAGGGGTTGCTTGGGATACCTCGGGCACCATGGAGGTCACCCCTGGATGAGGGGTTGCCCGAGATACCCCGGCTCCACGTAGGTCCACCCCTGGATGAGGGGTTGCCCGGGATACCCCGGGCTCCATGGAGGTCCGCCCTTGTTTTTAATTATTTGATAAAGAATGTTTAATCATCTTTATAATTATTGGTATCACCCTTGTAATCGTTGATGCTTGAATTCATGATCTCTAAGAATAACAACAATTCTTTTAATTGCTTAGATAAATTAATTTATGTTTTTTTTAGAAACATGACTCCTGAATTCAAGTACCTTACCTTGGATCGGGGATGAATTAAAAAGTCGGTAAGGTCACGAATTCTTTGTGAGCATTCACATTAATGCGAATTAAAAATAAATAAGCAATTTAGGACGCCTTTTTTCTTTTAAAAAATAAACATACTTGATTTAGTGTATGTTGTATCAATAATAATATTATATGAATTAAATTTAATAGATAATTTATCATTTCCTTTTAAAAAAATAAATGATATTTTTATAATAAATGATATTTAATTTATTGATCAATTAATTTGAACCGAATATTATATGTATATATGGATTATTTTATTAATTTAAACATTATGAATGAAGTAAACTATAAAAGAGTTAACCTCATAATAAACATTTACGACACACTATTTAAATTACTCAATCAATAAATTAAATATTAATGATTAAATAAAAAATCGTCTCAAAACTACTTTCTTTTTCATTCACAACGATTTAAACATTGATCTTATTTGAAGAACTACTTTCTTTTTCATTAAACCAATTTATAATTTTATTATATTTTTAAAAAAAATTATATAATTATAAATAAGTAAATTTTTAAAAATTATATCACGTGAAAAACAAAATACCCTATCTATTATTTGATATCTTTGTTAATAATTCAATATAATTAAACGACAAAGAGTTCAATATTTTATATGAAAATGTGTCATTTACTAGCTTCGTTATGGATATTAAAAATTTCGTAAGAATCAATAAAATATTTTTATTAATATACAAAATGTAATAAATTGAATCTGTCCTCCCAAAACCAAGAGATAAATCAAAAACTCTTTTTTCGTCTTCTTCGTCTCTTTCCTCCCACCATTTTTTCTGCAGTTTTACTACTAACCAATGGCTTCTTTCTTACCACTACCAGAACTCGATCCAAGCCCTGAGATATCACCGGATTTTCAACGGAAGAAACGGAGGAAAATCGAAGGAAAACCGTCCTCTTATCATCGTATGCAAGGCAACCAAAGGATGAATCGATGGAGAACAGGACGAGAGCAACAGATATACTCCTCCAAGCTCATTGAAGCTCTCCGTCGTCGTTCTACTCGGACCTCCTCTTCCGTTAACGGCAAAGATGTTCGTGACACGGCGTACAGAGTCCTCGCCGTCTCGGCCAAGGGAACGACGCGTTGGAGCAGAGCGATTCTCATCGGTCGACTCAGTGCCAAGGTGAGGAAACATAAGAAAGCGAAGGTCAGCGCCAATAGGAAGTTGAGGAAGCCGGCGAGTAACAAAGAGAGGAGAAAATTGCCGGTCGTTGAGAGAAAGCTGTTGGTTTTGGGACGTCTTGTCCCCGGTTGCCGAAGACTATCTTTCTCTAACCTTCTAGAGGAAACTAGCGATTACATAGCGGCTTTAGAGATGCAAGTTCGAGCCATGACAGCAATTACCGAGTTCCTCGCCGTCGGCAATGACGGTGGAGCACAGCCGTCGGCTGATCGGCTCGGCTCCAATGTCAACTCGTGAAATCGACAAAAAAAAGGTGGTTATTATTCTATTTATAATTTATATTGTTTTTTTTGAAACTTTGTTTTTTTAGTGAGGTTCTTACATTCATGTATTTTATCGTATTCCAGTTATGTCTTCCTTTTTTAATATATATATTAAATTTTGTTTTTTGTTTTTTAGGTTTGGGGAAGCACAATTTTTAGTTAAGTAATATTTTTTTTATCATTTTATGGGTAATCAGTTATTTTACAAGGCCACGAAAACAAAACACAAATATCTTTGAATTTAAATAATTATGAAAATCTTTCAAAAAAAAATTATGAAAATGATATAAAGAACGTTACTTATTTAAAATTTATTAGAGAGTATATATTTTTTGCTTAATTTTCACACATTTAATAATTTATATGTTGACTAATATGGGTTCGTTCAATTAATTAAATATTTGTTAGTACTTTAATTTTATTAAGATTTGAATATCATTGATGATTCCATCTAACTTTTATAAATATCATATGTTATGTTTGCATTTCATAAAAAGTTTTATTTCTTCCTTTGCTTGCATTTCATACAATTAAATCAATATATATATATATATATATATATATATATGAATTAAATTAAAATTTAAGATAGATCGTATTATCTTGTAATGGTGAGATAAACAATTTAATCTTCATTAGTAAAAACGAAATACATTTCATAATTAAACAATTACCTGTTTAAAAAAATCGTAACGGAAAAAGTTAAACACGGTTATCAATGTTAAAATTTACAATTTTAAAAGTATCATGTAAACCAAATTTATGGGTCTCAATCAAATAAATAACATTTAGATATGAACGATACAAAAACTTGTGACTTTAGTACATCAAAATAGTAGAGTGTTTTTCTTTTTTTTTTAAAAAAAAAGTCAAATGCAAGTCTTTTCTAGCTAATCAAATTTGTTAAACGTTAATTACGTCTTTTTTATTGCTTTTAATTAATCAATCAATCAATTGGGGCTTAGGAGTCATACCTATATATATATATTGATTTAATTGTATGAAATGCAATCAAAGGGAGAAATAAACGAAGTTTGTGTCGGCAAAGGAAGGGGGGTGGAGATTTGGGGTTTCCGACAAAGATTGAGATATTTGTAAGAAATAAAGCCTAAAACACGTGTTGTATTTGCATAAAGGAAAGAATAGAGAATAGAGCGAATGAATCGGGTGGTGATTTTTATGAGCAAAAACAGGCCTCGCAGTGTGGCCTTGAACCTTGTAAGAAGCACCACCATGTGACTCCATGGCCCTACATTTTCAAGTGCCTTGCATGTGCCCATGAACCACCCCCTACCCAGAACATTAGACCCATTTAAAAGAAGCAAATTTTGACCTCCATTCATTACTTTGAATTCTAAAACATGATTTTCGTTTATAAACTACAATGTATAAAAATAGTATCACATGTCATGTAATTATTCAACTATGACATTATTGACCATCTTAAGAAAAGAGAGAGTATAAATATAATTTTTGACACATCAAATGGGTTATAAATACGATAAGAACAAAAAATACTAAAGAGGAAGCTTTACCTTTATCTTTAGAGTTGAAAATTGAATTACAATAGTTCCCAATACGCACAAACAATTCTACATTTCCAAAGTATTCTAAAACTAGGTTTGAATTGAATTCAACATACTATAGCGACATTAATATTTACTTTGGAGTGTATTCAGTTCGATTCGATTCGATTTTTTAATAAAATATGAATCGAATTGTACTTTACGAGTTTTCAAAATTTGAAATCAAAATGGAATAATATAAAAATCACGATTTTCAATTTGATTAGGTTCAGTTCGATTTTTCGAATTTCAAATTTATTTTTTATCTAATATTTTTACAACTAAATATCGTAATCTTACGTCTATGTCAAATAAACCAAACAAGATAATATAATATAAATAAGATAATACAACATCTTCAATAATGTATTAAGTAACGTGATATTCCATTAATTTCATTCCTAATTATAATATTATACTCCATATACCAAACCACCCCTCTAAAGAATGTCATTTTGGCATATAGTGGCTACCACGTGTGATAACCATGAAAGACGAGCTGTCTGATTTTGGGATTAGAGCACGAGGGCTGCTCAAAGTGGCATCCCCATCAAAACAAGTATTGGCCTTCTTGGGAGAGTCCCCAATTGCAACTTGGTCATATAAGGTGGTCATAAATGAAAGGACCACTTGCCTTGTTAAGTCATTTGGAAATTATATATACACGCACTAAGACCATTGAATATCATAATTTTAGAATGCTAATTAAATTTGTGTTTTCTTCTCATTTTTTAACTTTATTTAAAAAGTGTAACGAGTGTAAAGGATCGTCATCCTTTTTTTTTCTCCCTTTTTTTAGTCATTTTTCTTCATTTTTATGATCGGTGACAATATCAATTTTAATAATGATCATCAACAGTTGGGTTCATTGGTTTTTCTTTATTTTATTATAGTATATCTTTAATTTTTTCTTTTAATAATAACTTTGTTTTAATGATATGTTTTCTCTGTCTTTTGGCACGTTTTCGGTCGTTATTTTCGTTTATTTTTTTTAGAGTTAGATTTGGCATTGTCACAACTGATTAAGATGACAGTTATTTGTTATCATACTGATATTCTCTGCTTTGGACTCTTGGATTAGATTTGGATACGAGATTTACGTTCGTGGATAAATTTTTTCACGTCACTCAACTCCGATTTACAATTTGCCGGTTTTCTTTCAATAACTTGATCCCCTTTTGTGATTCGTTTGTTATTGCAGTCAGATTTATTCGTATCTACCTTTTGTTCGAGTTTGTTTGGTTAGATTTTTTAACATTTTCTTTGTATGGTTCTCGTGTGATCTTAAATAACTAGTTTTTTATCCTATTGATTATTGAAAAATGTCTATAATTTACGATTGTGATCGTAAATCTTTATTATAATTTAAATATTTTTTTTAATAAAACTAGCCGTTTATGTATATATAAAAAGTTGTAATGTTCATATAGGATAATAAGATCAAAAAAACATAAAGAAGAAGAAAAGAAACACCGATGCATGTTGTGTCGAATGTAAAATTTTTGATACCCTTTAAATAAGTTATCGGACTCAAATCTTTTGTTTTAATTTAGAAGTTTGATATAATTTGATTTCAAATATAGTCGAGATCGTGTGATTATCAAACAACAGACGATACAAACATACTTAAAGATATGAATAATAAAGATTAAAGACTGAATCAGCTGTAATCTTCCAGCAAAGGAAACAAACTTGACAATTCAACCCCTTGTCCTTTCAGTAATCTTCTCTATAAAGAGTTTTACAATCACTAGCTCTAAGATTTGTAGACACAGAGAAGAATTCCTAAATATCTGACAGGTAAAGAACCAAGTTTGATATCTCCTCTCTCTACTATTTGCTGCAATTCAGAGTCAGATAGGTCTGCAGTAAACAGTTCAGTCTTTGAACTGTTCATTTTCGTCCCATACATACAGTAAAAAAATGTCCAAAACGCCACCATTCAATGCCACCGAGAACAGATAAACAACTATCAATTGATCTAATGGGAAAGACGCTAAACCCTTTAAATAAATAATGTCATGAATTTAAATTTTATTATTATGAATAGAGTAAATTAAATTGGAAGGATCGTCTTATAATAAGTATATGAATCACTATATGCTTCTCTTTATCTTGTACTTCCCTTATTGAGTTATCCTGTATGAACTTTTTGCAGGCCTCGACAACAATAACATCTTTTTCTTGCACAGTTAGGCAATGTTGCTGGTGATTCACCAAGTTGTAGGGATCCTCTTATGTCATTAATCGGCAAGAATTGATCCCCTGGGAAAAATGGTGAAATGTTGTTTTAAGCCCCTCTTTAAATTTAGTAATCCGATCTAAACTTTTTAGCATAACTTTTTTCATGCTGATGCCACTGCATGGAAGTTTCTGTTAGGGAGTACTGAATTGTGATCAGATAAATTCCAAGCTTGGATCTATTCTGAAGAGTATAGATATCTATTTTGGAGTTACTATTTGTTGTCGTATAATCACTCAAATATGCCTGAACCACTTGGGGGAAATAACCCTTCATTTTACCACTGTGACAACTCCTTCAATTCTTTTTTTATTTTATTTTTATAAATGTTAGTTTTATTCATAAAAAAAAACATCCTCTATACAATGCATTTACAACCAAGGAAAAGTAAATAAATCAACTCCTATAAATGAGATTTAAACAAACAAGAAAAACTATAGCAAGTCCAACACTATGCAGCAAGAGCGGGGGAGGGAAGGGTAACCTTTGTACACCCACGTCAACCTCAATCTGACAGCATGTTTAATCTGTACTGTAGGATAACATGATCAATTTGTCAGGATCTAACTCTATGTAATCTATCATTTCTCTCCTACCAAATATAGTAAATATAACAACATTAGGTTATCCAAAGCCGAACGATGATAGTCTTCAAAGACTTTCTCCTGCCATGAACTTGAACTCAGCTCATCATATCTGTCCAGCAACACACAGACCAATTAACATGACAGGGCTACAAAACTTCAACTCAAATCTGCAAAAAAATTGGTCCATAGTTTGTCGCCAAAATCACAAAGAGAACAAAAGTTAAGTCACTCCTACCACCCAGATACGTATCTTAGATGTAATTTTAGTTTTGTTTTGGAGATGAGGGGAATTCAGAATACATATGAAAGTGGCAAGTTTTCCCCTAATATTGTGCAACTCTACAAATAAAGCTTCAACATCTATGAATTTGCAAGTTTCATCAAGAACCATTAAGATAGTAAAGTTTTAAACAACTTAATCATGTACAGCTTGATATGGTACTCAAATCAATGTATTGGCAACTACCTATTAACACATGGCACATCCCCATTGGCAACCCCTCCTATTTATCCTCCCATAAATTTGTGCAATAAATTCCCCCAACCGCATCATAAATACAATCCAAGAGGGGTAGTTCGGCAGAAACTTAGCCTGCTCTCAGCTGTTGGTTCACCTAAGCAACTAAACATTATAGCTAAACCCAAACCTCAAATCCAGCCTTGAGTTGACTAACCATAACCAGGGTCCGGAATGCATGCCTATTTTAGGCCGTTTACGCTATTTGGGTCTAATTCTGTTTTAATCACCCTACTTTTATAGTGTTTTTAGTAAGTTTAAGTTGAAAAAGGTTTTAGATTTCAAATTAAAGGATTTAAAATTTAAATTCCATAGTAACGGGAGGGACTAAAACCAGAATTATATCGGGCTATTGGCTATTTAGCTTTGCTAGAATGGCATTGTGGAAATATTTGGGTGCCCAGAAGGGTGAAAAAATAGCTCGACAACTATATCAAGACAGAGTGCGTCTAGGTGTTACAACACTCGTCATTGACAGTAATCCTCTTTGTGGGCTCGACGACTGAAGTTTGAAAGCGAAGATGTCTCTTGTGACCGAAGAGATAAAAGCCAGTGCATCAGAGATTTACCATGGCGACGAGATGTGCCAAGAGAAGTCGAAGTTTTTGCTGGAGGAAATAGGGATGCCGAGGGGTCTTTTGCCTTTGAAAGACATCGAAGAATGCGGGTACGTGAAGGACACGGGCTTCGTGTGGCTGAAACAGAAGAAGAGCATCACCCACAAGTTTGAAAAGATCGGGAAGCTCGTGTCCTACGCGACGGAGGTGACGGCTGTGGTCGAGAAGAACAAGATAAAGAAGCTGACAGGGGTGAAGACGAAGGAGCTGTTGGTTTGGATCACACTGAGTGATATCTACGTGGACGATCCTCCCACTGGGAAGATCACTTTCAAGACCCCTTCAGGGCTTTTCAGGACTTTCCCTATATCGGCTTTCGAGATCGAAGGCGAAGTTGTTAAGGAGAAAAAGAATGAAGAAAAAGAAGTGAATAATGCTGCTACAGCTGCTGCTGTGGAAGTGGAGGAGGTCTAGAGAGAGTGGCCACTTGTTTATGTTTTACATATCTATGAATATCATTAGCAGCAATTAATAATAAAGAAGAAGGAGGTGTTCCTATTTATGTTTTACAATTATACTCTGTTTTCAATGAGAAGATTATGAGAGGGGCTGCCAATGTTCAAGTTTCTTCTTTGTTAATCGTTTATTTAGTCTAAGCCAAACAAAATACATGATTATTTCTTCAATATTTCTGTGGAAAAATGTTGTATAACAGTATAAGTTTCCATAATTGCAGAAACCATAATTTTTTTAGCTTCTTGTTTGGATTTTCAAAGTACGGTTTTAACAACAAAATTTATTACTGCAATAAAGTCCTAACCTTTAAGTTAAAAATGGACAACTCTATTTTGATGTTTGAACAACCTACATTTAATTAATTTAGATATGTTATGAACCTTTATATTATTTTTGCTTAAAAAATTTAGTTTTTAACAAAATAATTAGTATGGAACATGTGAATATATTGTTTTTCTTTTGATATGCATACATGATGATAACGATTTGTTTCGTTATATATTTATTTCCAGATACTTATATATATATATATACACACTTATATTTGCCAATTAGTGTTGGCAGAAGTGGTTGTGATTCAAAAATTTGAGCAATCTGTAAAGTCCTATGTAAATCCCAATTAGGTCTTAGGTATACCCTGACCCTAGACTGGGGGAGCCACCTCTGACTTATATTTTTTGTACCAAAAAAAATATACACTTATATTTATATAAAAATAATATTAAAAAACAATATTGTAAAATTAAAGTATGAAGATTAAATTTTAAATTTGAAAATAGTAGGACCTTTGGCATATTTAAACCTTGAAAGATTTCCACGCACAGATTGTAGGATAAACTAATGCATCATTAATCCCTGAGACCTCGACAGAAAAGAGTACGCTACCCATACCTACATATAGATGTTTTAGTATGCTCTACTTAGTTCAAGTTCAGCTTGCGAGTTAAGTTACCTTCAGTCTCTAAAAAAAATGCCTATACATGCCTAAAATTGGTTACACAAGCAACCACCAGCTCCAAATACAACAGCTGCAAACCAGAAAAGATTTGGCTTTACTTTGATTGCATCGTAAAACGCCCCAAGCCGGAGTATTGTTACCTCTCCTTCTGCAGTAACTAAGACTTCAATGCCTGAGTAGAAGCAAATCACAATCAACCAAAAAATAAGTTAAAAAGGAAGAACTTGTACTTTCATAATTGGTGCATGAACTACATTTCCTGAGTCGTCAAATCAAAACTCAAAAGAACTGGTGTTTAATAAGCCACGTTATGAGCATTACCAACGGTTAACTACATCAGAAAGGTGGAAAAAGTTGACATCATTTGACTAGCAAGCGTGTAATTATTAATTGTCGACTCGTGTCCAATAGTACATAATCACGTTCAAACTCTCATGCATCCATTCAAGAATTTGTTAATTGCAGGTGTTTAGGAAAAAAACGCCAGAATGTGAGATCGGATTTTTAATAGTTGATAAAGATTCAGGAATAATGGCCTAAACCATGCTTACACGGCAAAACTCCTGCAACACCATTCAAGAACAAATATCTACAAACGTGCTGAAGGGGGATAGAGTGTTATACCTTAGAAGCAGTAACCCATTTCTCGTTAATCCAGTCCTGATGCATCCTTAACTCGGCATGTTTAAACTTCATTTCCTCCTGGGTAGCTTTGAAATAGACTTCATATTTTGTCTCGGAAACAGAATTAATAACCTTAGAAATCACACCCACCCACCAGCCATCAAGGTAGAAAGCATCAACTTCATCAAGCTTTTGGAACGCATCGGCCATAAAAATTTCGGGTGGACAAGGCCTAATGTGCAGGGCATCAAACTCCTCTTTTAAGAAATCAGTGTCATCGTCAGTTCTCAAGCAATCGTACTGAACTAGGTACCTGTGCTTCCCCACTGCTTTAACAATAGTTCCGGTAAACCAAGCACCTTCAAAACCATCTTCATCACTGGTCACTTCAACACATTCCCCCTCGCGATACTTTGTTATCTTGTTAGACTCGAATTTCCTCCCATTCGCAGCTAAATCAGACTTTAACTTCTTTTTGCTCTTTGTATTATCACCCTTCTTTTTGCTTGCTGTATTATCGCACTGTAGCTCAGCCAAATCAGACTTTAACTTCTTTTTGCTTGTTGTATTATCACCCTTCTTTTTGCTTGCTGTATTATCACACTCTAGCTCAGCCAAATCAGGCTTTAACTTCTTTTTGCTTGCTGAGTTATCATCCTTCTTTTTGCTTCCTGTATTATCACTCTCTAGCTTCCCTCGGGCAACAACTTTGTCATATTCCATCTTTCCTTCAGTCACTGCTTCGTTGGACTAGAAAGTTTTTACATTTATTTTGTTGTTAATTACGCATCCATCAATTTACTCACAAAGTACAAAAAATCTAGAACAGCTAAGATAAGAAATTACAAGCAATGTTGAGAAAAAAAATTCATATAATGACTTCCAAGTTCGTACATTCAATGAGTAAATATTTCATCAAGAAAACCGAATAACTTGCATCTAATTCTAATAGCATATTAATTGAAGTTTATATTCAGCGGTAGCACATATCAGTTTACAAACATTCTGAACTAGTTACAATAAGCAAATCATAAATTCCAACTTTTCAGCATTTTTTTTATATCTTTGTACTTCCAATTACAACAATCAAACTGATTAGAAAACCTAAAGAAATAGTAATTTACCTCTTTCACTTGCTTATCTTCCTGCAGGGGTGGAGTCCAAGTCCCTTCAATCCACTCCCTATGAAGCCTCAAATGGTCCTCACCAAACTCCAATTGCTCTTTGGACCTCTTAAAGTAAACATGAAACCTCCCATTCTCCAACTCCTTAGTAATCACCCCTTCCCACCACCCATCATTATGAAAGGCATCCACCTCTTCACTAAACTTGAATTTCCTGACCTTTTCTCGAGGGGCCGGAGGGCGTAAATCCACAGCATCAGCGGTCTCCCTCAAGGGTTTAGTACCCGCCTCGTCTTCGAAAAGATGGGTGTACTCGACAACGAATTTGTTGTTGGGTTTCTTAGAAGGAGTACGCTTGATTACTACGCCGGTGTACCATGAACCTCGGAACCCAGGGTCGTTGGAACTTATCTCAATTTGGGAGCCTGGTTGCAGGTGCGGTGGATCGTCGGTGGCCGGGGCTCTGGTGGGCTTTCGTTTCGACATTTCCCTGATTTTTTGGGATAGAGAGGAAGTTGGATTGGATCTTTTGGCGGGGAATATGAGTATGATTCTTCTGGTCTGATATATGATGTAAACACCCTATTGATATCTGTTGTAGTTTTCCTTCTTTCAGGCAGGGTTTTAATATGCAAAATTATACTAAAACGATTATTTAATAATTAAAAATTTTAAAATATATAAAATAATTATTAAATTTAGGGTAAATTATAACAAATGGTCATCAATGTGTAACAAGGGATTTGTTAGAAATCGGTCACTCCGTTTACGGTTGTTATTGTTGTAGCAGAATGCTGACATCACACGTTAAACTAACTGACTGAGCATGTTTGACTTCTTCCTCTTTACTTTGTTCTCTTGCCAAAGGAAGTTTGACAACAACCCTCATGGGGTTCAGGATAGCTTGAAGACATGGATTTGTAGCAGTTGATAACAAACAGAGAG
Organism: Hibiscus syriacus; assembly: GCF_006381635.1. Lineage (NCBI taxonomy): Eukaryota > Viridiplantae > Streptophyta > Magnoliopsida > Malvales > Malvaceae > Hibiscus > Hibiscus syriacus. Next base: position 1,864,213 of record NW_024062680.1, on the reverse strand, counting down.
ACGGCGAGAACTCAATATGTTGTATTGTTGAAACATGATCTCTTTTATGGGTTGGTTGTTATTGTACACTTATTAGTTTTGTTGCTTCAATTTAAGGCTGTAACAAGTGATTTGGAAGAAGCCACCAAAAAAAAAACACTTGAAACTATTTATAAGGAGCAAGTAGCCTTTAAAATTGAGCAGTTAAACCATCTGGTAATAATATTTGTTACCCCTTTAGGGTTTCTATTTTTTGGTTTCTCTCCTAACATTCAGCCCTCCTTTCTTCCTCTGCCTATCTTTCTTCTTTCTTCTTCCGATGCACTACTTTTTTTCATGGCTGAAACACCAAAATTTCATCCAGCTTTGACCATCACCAATGTTAAGTCTCTTGTTCCCATCACGTTGGACGCCGATCATGGAATGTATCACTCTTGGGCCGCCCTTTTTAAGGTGCTTGTTAGGGTTCACGATCTCCATAATCATATTATTCCTCCTACAGAGGCGATGGAGAAGGCTGCATATGAAGCCTCTATAGCCGCTGATCCTGCTCTTTGGAAACGGTTGGACGTTGTAGTCCTTCAATGGATCTATGGAACCATTTCCACGGATCTTCTTCATGCTATTCTTCTCAAATACGACACTGCTCATGGTGCTTGGGCTCGTCTCGAGTCTATGTTTCAAGACAATAAAGCCTCACGAGCCTCTCATCTCGAACAAGAGCTTGCTGACCTCGACTTTGAGAATTTCTCATCAATTGATGGCTATTGTAATCACATCAAATCACTTGCCGATCGTCTCGCTGACGTTGATGCTCCGATTCCCAACAGCCGACTCATTCTCAAGCTCACAGCTGGGCTCCCAGAAGCTTATGTCGGGACCGTGGATTTCATTCAAAATCAAGAACCTCTGCCTTCGTTCGAAAGTTGTCGATCTCGTCTAAAATTGGCTGAGCGGACCATCAAAAACCGCCTAGCTAAGGAGGGAGGTTCCACCAACCGCCCACAGACGGTCCTTGTCTCAACCTCCACCACCCAGCAGAACACTGACGGCTCCCGTTCGAATTCCAGAAACACTAAGCAAAAAAAGACCAAAAATTCTGGAAAAGGACGTAATGCTAATGGGCCAACCCAACAGCAATCTGGGCAGGCATCTGGACCAACATGGCAGCATCAGGGTCAATATTCTTGGCCGGCATCCTGGACCCCGTGGCTAGCTCAATGGCCCAATCCTCCCTGCCCATATCCAGCAGCTTCATGGGCTCATAGACCAGCTGCTACCCCCTCCGGTACTAGGCCTCCTAGGCCAGGTATTCTGGGCCAACGTCCACAGGCTTATAGTGCCATGGCCCCTTCATACACACCTACGGATATTGAGGCGGCTATGCATGCTTTCTCAATTTCGCAACCGGATGGGAATTATTATATGGACACTGGAGCTACATCTCATATGACAGTGGACCAAGGTATTCTTTCATCTTATGTCAATTCGAGCATTAAAAATAATAACATTGTTGTTGGTAGTGGACATTTAATTCCAATTGTCGGTCACGGTAGTACTACTTTGCCCTTCCCGTACCCTCCATTTACCTTAAACAATGTGTTGCATGCTCCAAAATTAATTAAGAATTTAATATCTGTCCGTAAGTTCACAACTGATAATATGGTTTCGGTTGAATTTGATCCCTTTGGATTTTCTGTGAATGATTTACAGACGAGAGCCAAACTAGTGAGATGTGACAGTACCGGTGACCTTTATCCAATTTTTTCAAACACTCAAGCCACTTCTCCTGTCAATCATTCCGCCTTTACTGCTGTTTCTTCAGATCTCTGGCATAATCGCTTAGGACATCCTGGTGTTGCTGTTCTTAGGTCTCTAAGTAGTAAAAAAATTTATTGATTGTAATAAGGCTTGTAAAACTTATTGCTCCTCGTGTCCTCTCGGGAAACACTCAAAGTTACCTTTTTATGACTCTTTGTCGTCTACTGCTCTTCCCTTTGATATTGTTCATAGTGATCTATGGACTTCTCCCATTGCTAGTTCTTCTGGCCACTGTTATTATGTCTTATTCCTTGATGATTACAGCAAATTCTTATGGACATTTCCTATTGCAAAGAAATCTCAGGTTAAACACTTATGCATATCCTTTCATAGACTTGTCCGAACTCAATTTGAACGTAACATTAAGACTTTTCAATGTGACAATGGCACAGAGTATATTAATGGAACTCTTAAAGAATTCTTTGATCACCATGGCATGATGTTTCGTCTCTCATGTCCTCACACATCTCCTCAAAATGGAAAAGCCGAACGACACATAAAATCAATCAATAACATCATCCGGACCTTACTTGCTCATGCCTCCTTGCCCATCTCTTTTTGGCATCATGCTTTAGAAATGACCACATACCTCCTAAACATACTTCCAACCAAAGTCTTAGGTTTTAAATCTCCCACTCAGATTTTATATCAATGTGATCCTATCTACTCGGATTTGCGCGTCTTTGGTTGTCTATGTTTTCCTTTGTTTCCTTCTACTTCTATCCACAAATTGCAAGAAATGTCCACCCCTTGTGTCTATCTTGGCCCTGCGCCAAATCATCGAGGTTCAAAGTGCTATGATATGTCAAATGAAAAAATCATAATATGTCGACATGTTAGATTTGTTGAAAATGAATTCCCTTTTTCCAAACTTCACACGCCACATTCACATGATTATGATTTTCTGGATGCAAATCCTTTAAATTACTTCCACCATTTGCAAAGCACCCAACCCTCCTTTCCTCAACAGCAGCCAATTGCTACTCATGAACAGTCCGACACATCTCCCTCCTCCAGGTCCTCTTCTTCACCTGGTACTGTCACACCCCAAACCGAGAGCTCCCAGCAGCCCAGTCCACTTTCCTCACCCCCTATGTCACAAACTAGACTGAATTATCAGCCCCCACCTTTGCTGCATACTGCCCCACACCACCCTGCGCCCAACAACCCTCCTCAGCATCCTGCTACCCCATCTCACCAAATGACCACCCGAGCAAAAAATGGCATCATCAAACCAAACACAAAATACTTTCACAATCTAAACACGATGACCACCCCTAACATCTCCCCTATTCCAAAGGACCCTATTAGCGCTATTCGTGACCCGAATTGGAACAGTGCAATGTTAGATGAATTCAATGCTCTTATTGCTAATCATACATGGGATTTGGTACCAAGGCCCCAAGACGTGAATGTTATTAGATCTATGTGGATTTTTCGTCATAAAAGAAAATCTGATGGTTCTTTTGAGCGGCATAAAGCTCGTCTTGTAGGTGATGGCAAGACACAGCAGCAGGGTGTTGATTGTGATGAGACTTTCAGTCCAGTTGTAAAACCGACAACTATTCGTACTGTTCTTAGCATTACTCTCTCTCACTCTTGGCCCATACATCAATTGGATGTCAAGAATGCTTTCTTACATGGTTATCTCAACGAAACAGTTTATATGCATCAGCCAATGGGTTTTCGCGACAAAAGTCGCCCTGATCATGTATGTCTATTAAGGAAATCTCTCTATGGCCTAAAACAGGCTCCTCGAGCTTGGTATCAGCGATTTGCAGAATTTGTTGCCACTATTGGGTTCATTCATAGTAAATCTGATCACTCCTTATTTGTCTACAGACAGGGCTCTGATATTGCTTATATTCTGCTATATGTTGATGATATCATTCTAACAGCGTCTTCGGATCGCTTGCGGAGGCATTTTATGGCTATGTTGGGTTCTGAATTTGCAATGAAGGACTTAGGTCCTTTGAGTTTCTTTTTGGGGATTGCTGTGACTCGTAATGCTAATGGTATATTTTTGTCTCAAAAAAAATATGCTGCAGATATCATTGACAGGGCTGGCATGGCTAACTGTAGCTCATGTCACACACCAGTTGACACGAAATCTAAACTTAGTGCCACTCACGATGCTCCATATGAGGATCCCACTAAGTATCGGAGTCTTGCAGGTGCTCTCCAATATCTCACTTTTACGAGACCTGACATATCTTATGCAGTTCAACAAGTGTGCCTTCACATGCACAATCCGCGCAATGCGCATATGGGTGCTCTAAAGCGTATCTTACGCTATTTACAGGGTACTTTGTCCTACGGTTTGCATCTGTATAAATCTTCTATTGGCAAGCTTGTTTCTTACACTGATGCAGATTGGGGAGGGTGCCCAGACACAAGAAGATCAACTTCAGGTTATTGTGTCTTCCTTGGGGACAACCTGATCTCGTGGTCCTCCAAAAGGCAGCCGACATTATCACGCTCTAGTGCAGAGGCTGAGTATCGAGGGGTTGCTAATGTGGTTTCTGACTCCTGTTGGATCAGAAATTTGTTACTTGAGCTACATTGTCCCATTCAGAAAGCTACCCTCGTATATTGTGACAATGTGAGTGCTATTTACTTGTCAGGTAATCCGGTGCAACATCAACGCACCAAACACATTGAGATGGACATTCATTTTGTTCGTGAAAAGGTCGCTAAGGGCGAGATACGAGTTCTTCATGTTCCATCCCGATATCAGATTGCAGACATCTTTACGAAAGGACTTCCGCGGGTGTTGTTCGATGATTTTTGAGACAGCCTTAGCGTACGTGAACCTTCCGCTAAGACTGCAGGGGAGTGTTAGAATATATGTTCAATATATTTTATTTATAGTGTGTATCATTAGTTTGGAATGTATATCTTTGTTTCCTTAATTGTAGCCTAATTGATCTCTTGTAATCTCCTTAATTGTAGCCTAATTGATCTCTTGTAATCATGTATATATTCCACGGTTTAGCAATGAGAAAAGGCAAGATTGAATCTCTTTCAGAAATAATACCATTTGAGCAGTCCAACAATGGTATTAACGGAAAAGAACATTTTGATGCGACTGAGAAGGAAGCATTTCTTCGGGAAATTGAAACATTGAAGAGCAAATTGCACTCATATGCTGCCGCTCCATCTCTAAACACGTCTACTGAAAAATTGAGGTCCTCTTTATTGTCACTTTCCATTCAATTGCAAAAAAGTGTAGACGGTCGTAATTACAGTGAGGAAGAACTTGAGAGGGAAAGACAGAGATGAATGGAAATGGAAAGTGATTGGATATCGTTGATCGATGAACTCAGGATGGACCTTGAATCCATCTGCTTCCGTGCTGAGAAAGTAGAGATGGAACTGAAACTAGAGAAGAATGGCACTGAGGAGTTGGATGATGCTTTTAGCAGAGTAGTTCTTTGTCATGCCGTATTAGAGTTATAATAGCTGTAACCAATTGTTACACGTGGAGCTTGAGTGCTGAAGACGTTTAGTGGTTATGAGTTTGTTGCATGACTGTTAGGTTAGCTGCTTGCATGCAGTTTGTGTAAAAAGGATGCTTACCTTTGTATTTCATATACCACAATGTACAACAATGTTATTCATTTCCAGTATTTTAATATGGTATCTTTCGCTGATGGTCTTGGAGTTTTTCGTTTGGCTTCCGTTGCTTGAGTTTGTGGCTCCCCAGTTGGCTGTTTCTGATGGATTTTCCTTCCAGCAGTGCCAAATCTTTCTCTCATAATAAAGTAAAAGTCGTCCTTGATGAAATGAATTTCCTACTTTGGAAGCAGCTTATCTTGTTTACCATTCGTAGTCACCGCTTGAAACACCTGCTCACCGGTGCTGTTGCAACGCCGCCAGATATTGTTGTTGATGATATAGTTATTACATGCCAGTCTTCAAATGCAATAAGAGAAGTTGTGTCCATGCTGAAAGATAGATTCTCTCTTAAGGATCTTGGTGATTTAAGTTGCTTTTTGGGTATTGAGATCAAACGTTCTAATGAATCCGATTTTTCGAGTCAAAAAAATTTATTCTTGAGCTCTTAGACAAGACTGGTATGAAGAATGCTACAGGTTGTGCTACCCGATGATCGTGTCTTCCAAGCTCTCTCACGAGGAAGGTGATCTTCTCTTGAATACAACTAAATATCGAAGCATTGTAGGGTCTCTTCTTTATGTCTGTCACACAAGACCAGATGTGGCTTTCAATGTTGGGCAGGTTGCAGAGTACATGCATGCACCCAGAGAATCTCATTTTGTGGCAGTTAAAAGAATTCTTCGATACTTGCCATCAACTTTGGAGTTTGGCTTTGTTTTTTCTCCTTATGCTGCAAGTCTGGATGTTGTTGCCTTTGCTGATGTTGACTGGGGAGCTAGCATTGATGATCGACGTTCCATTATTAAGGATGGGGTGTTTATGGGGAAATGCATCGTTGCATGGTGTTCGAAAAAGCATCAAACTGTTTCCAGGTCCACGATGGAAGCATAATATAAAAGTGTAGCCGATGTTGCTGATGATTGACTGCTCTCTTGTAGGACCTGGGCATTCAGCAGCGTAGAGAACCTGTTGTATGGTGTGACAATACAAGTGCATTGGCTATGAGCGCCAATCATGTTTATCATGCCCAATCCAAGCTTGATATCCACTTCCTTCTTGAAAAGGTAGTTGTTGGACAGCGTTACGTCCCAGCCATGCATCAGGTGGCAGATGGGTTTACAAAACCCCTCTCAAAAGCAGCTTTTGAAGACTTTCGAGCCAAAATGTGTGTTCAACAATTTTAATTGGGTTGTAACCAATTGTTACACGTGGAGCTTGAGTGGTGAAGACGTTTAGTGGTTATGAGTTTGTTACATGGCTGTTAGGATTAACTGCTTGCATGCAATTTGTATTAAAAAAATGCTTACCTTTGTATTTCATATGCCATAATATACATCAATGTTATTCATTCATTTCCAGTATTCTAATATGCCAGAATGGTTAGATAATGTAGTTTCCAGATTTTCGTGGGTTCTTTTTTTTCATTTGGAGATTCTTTCGTGGTTTCATAGTTTAAAGTATTCAAAGGCATTGGATCTAGAAGAAGAGTAGTTAAACGGTCGGGTCAAACATGCTAAGTCAGTTGGTTTAACATGCCACATTAGCATTCTGTTACTGCATTAATGGTTGTTAACGGAGTGACCGATTTATAACAAATCAATAATATTAGTGATCAATTTGTTATTTTTGAAACTTTAGTTGGAAAAACGAAAAATTACTCAAACATTAATGACTTTTGTGTAGTTTACCCTAAATTTAAAGATCATTTTATAATAATTCAATAAATTTTAATAATCACTTCGTATTAATTTTTATAAGATTTAATGACTATTTTATAATAATTAAATAAATTAAACAATCATTTTATAACTTTTAAGATTTTAATAACCAAAACAAATCATTTTAACATAATTTAGCGTTATTTTATTTTTAATTTTACTTTTATTTGCTAAAGGTATAATTTCAATTTTAGTCTCCCTACTACGATGACATTTTAAATTTAATCCCATAGTTTAACTTTTTTTTGCTTAGGGCGTCAAACCTAGAATAGGGGCAATCGAAAGACTTGTAACAAAGTTAGTTATTTGCCTCTATATTTCTTTATTTAATTTAACATAATTTAGACCTTTAATTTTATAATGTTATTGATAGGTTGAATTAATTAATATTACGAGCTATATTTGTTAAAATGATTATGTGGAATTTATTATTATTATTATTAGATCATACAATTAAGATTACATAAAAATTAAAGTGTGACTTTAATAATAACAATTAACTGTATTATCAATTTGAATATGCTAAAAACATTATATGGTACAGATAGAGATGCACATAACCGGATTTAAATCCGATCCGGATCGGATAAAAATCGATCCGGTTTTTTCACTAAGTCAAAAAACGGTTTATAAAAAAATCGGTTCAGATCATAACCGGTTTGGAGGGCCGGATGATGTAACCGGTGTAACCGGTTTCGGTTTGAAAAAAACCGGTTTTTTAAAATAATTGTTTTTAATCCGGTAAAAATCCGGTCATCCAATTTTTAAACCCCATACCGGATTTTTTTCCGGATAAAAAACTGGTTTTTTATCCGATTTTTTTCAAACCGGTTTTTAATCCGGTAAAAAATCCGGTCGTCCAATTTTTTCTCAAACCGGTTATACTATCCGGTTTTAAAATATTCGATCCGGTTTAAAAAAAACCGGTTTTTCCCAAATCCTATTTCGGATATTTTTTGCACAAAATCAGATATTCGGATTTTTTGTACACCTCTAGCTACATATAGATGGAATTATGTGGCACCTCAAAATTCTGCAGAGTGGAGGAAGGCTGCCTCGGATAAATAAACTTTTGAAGGATATATAGTTTAGTAAATTTCAAAGGAGCCATAGATACATATATTGAAGTCATCTATGATCTCAATGCCAATCAACTTCGAGGATTGATCGGAGAAACAACATATGTAATATGCTACACTAGTTTGTAATACAAACATGTATGCTGATTTTTTCTCTCAATGATTTGGGAGCTGGTTATCAGACTAAAATATCATTCTCCACCTCGCTAAACTCGTGGCTGTACAGTAACAAGGCTTTCCACCTTTCGGTTAACGGTGTTGAATTACACAAGTATCTGAGATTTAGCGGCACCACGAGAACATCTTACCCGACTGCTTTTGCTAAGTGCACAGACGCAGATCTCGAGAAGCTCGAAGTCTTCCTCCCAGAATAACAAGGAAGCCATCTCTGGGTTCTTCGCCATCATTTTGGAGGTCAGGAAACCGGCAATAGTCCACGTCTGGTAAAGTCTAGATTGCTTCCCGATAAACTTCCCGCTCCGGGTGTCGTAATATTCAGGCCAATGTTCTCTTGAAAGCCTCTTCTCTGCTAAAGCAATCGCCTTGTGGGCTAGCTCTAATCTGCCCATCTTGATGCATGCCAAAGTGAACTGAAAGAGTAATATAACCACTTTGAAATAAGTAAAGGTATTCAAACAAAGCATCACAGAACAAAGTTGGTTATTTAGAACACAATAGAGGCCGTTCTTGATAAGCGGTATTCCGAACTACAAGAAAATTCAACTTTACCTGCCAGAGAAGTGTTGGCCAAGATCCGCCATTATGATATGACCAAGGGCTGCACAAGTTCATTAAGCACACTAGTGTCAGTAGATAATAGATAGATAGATAGATAGATAGATAGATAAAAGAGTTTTCGTGATAAAAGGAAAGGCACTCACGTATTCTTTGGGTCGCAACCAGTAATTATGCGCCACTCTTCATTCTCTATTGCAGGATAGCATATCTTGAGAGGCATGTGCCCCACAATGTCATTCCATTTGTATTCAATTAAGTTGAGAATAGCTTCATTCTGTCTCGGAGTGCCAAGTGATGAAACAATGGACCAGAGATTCCCGAGTGTGAAGAACCTAAAATCCATGTGAGCTGGCTGTAGATTGCCGATTAGATATCCACCTTCTTCAGGTATCCAATCCATAAGCCAGGAAGGAATTTGCTCAGGATAAATATTGAATTTGTTGGTTGCATCCATGGAGTACTCTTCTGTTTTGTAACGGTATATCTCATTGATCTTTTTCATGTCAACCCAATAGTATTCTCTGATGTGGAAAGATAGTGCATTCAGTCTATTGTTTATAGCCCTCACCAGATTATTGGAACCTTCATTTGTGAGCATCTCACGAGAAGAACGTAGGGCAGCATAAAACAAAGCCTGTAGATCGAGTATGTGACAATTAGGACATGAATTTCAACATCAAAAGGGCAAACGGAAGTATGTTAAAAATGTGGCAGGGTCCGATACCATGTGCAAGAAAAAACAAATGACAATTACGGTCTAAAAATTAATATAAGGTTAAATCCAATATGGAATAATTAACAAGAGAAATGTAAAGCAACTATTTTTCTTCTGTTGTTTGTTGGGAAACTTAAGGCTTCTAACAATGAACTCACTTGGATCTCAAGGGGATGACCATGAATACCCATCCTTCTGTCTATCATGCATGATCCATCGGTGACTAACAGAGAAGGAAACATATCAAATCCATCAGCTAAACACAAGTTGAGTATCAGTTTCATTCCTGTTTGAACATCCACTCTCTCTTGCAATGAATAATCACCAGTGATCTTCCCATATGCCCTCAACAAAATAATCCACCACAATCCTACCAAAAAGTCAATTCAGTTTATCAATTCTCTCTCGGAGCAGGAACTTTGGAAAAGGAAGGAAAAAATTACATTAGAAGTAAAAAACCATTATGACTGCTAAAGCTGAATAGTTCAACATCCTCATATTAATTACCAAATCGTCGTACTAATTGGTCTACAAAGTTCCACAATACTAACCAGAGTCCACCGGTGCAACACGGCCAATAGCCGCTTCTCCAAAATCTGGATCTAGTACTTCCTCAAACTTATTGTCATCAATTGGTACAGTTCTAACCTTAAAACTTGCTGGCATCAAACCCTGTCCAGGACTATAGCAGTCGACAGTTTTCTCCCAACTCTAGATCAAATGGAAAAAAAATAGCTGTTAAAGTTTCAAAGGTATAATTTTGCAGACTGACAAGGAAATTTTTAACCTACATAGTAAATAAAATCCATAACCACCTCTGGATTGAGTCTTGATGTGTCTGAAACTACTAGCATAAAGAAAAGAGACCTAAAATTGATTACATTAAGCAATAAATGCCCAAAGTTTTATAATGATCAAAAGCAACCGATCAACATAACAACTTTATGGTAAATATCCTAAAACGAATTATTCCTAGCATTTGGTCTCTTTTAACATGTAAGGTTGCAATGTCAGAAAGCAAGCAGCCCCCAAGCCGTAACAACGACCAAAATAGGATAACAATGATGATAGCGGTAATTAGGCAATCTGAATCTAAAACAATACACAAATGGATACCGAACAATAAATGATTAGTCAACCCAAAAAAGGAAATAATGGTGCTACAAAGTTATCCAATAAGCTAGTAAGTGAATTATGTATATACCTGCAACTGCAAGGTATGGAGGAGAAAATTCTTGACGATCTCTCCTTCGCCTTTAAGCAAAAAGGCCAAAGCCGAAGGCACGAAATCACGAATGAACACCTGATCATAATTCAAAGGCAGCTTATCACATGGATCATTTGCAGCAACTGTACCAACAGGGTATCCACAATACGTCACGACTGCATCTCTCAACAATTTCCACGCCTCCTTTTCAATGTCGCTATCGATTGAAACTCCACCTTTTCCCTCCTCCAATCCTTTCCCGGTGTTCTTCACGTTGTGTCCGTCTTCATCTAGTGGAGTTTCTTCTCCTGCAAGGTTCTTGGGCTTCACAGAGATGCTGTTCTGTATGTGAATTCTCTCGAAAGTACTGTCGTTTATGTTGGTTTCAACCGACGTTGAGAGATGTCTTACCTTTGATGCTACCGTGGCATCAACAGATAAACCGTAAGGCATTGAAATCGCCATGGGTTGGGCAAAAGCGGTACTTGGGACGCAATTCGACTTCTGGGCATTGTTGATAAGGCGTTGAAACCGGGAAGGGTAGGCGTGGAATTGAGAGTTTTTATTGGAATTCAATAGAAAAGCTTTGCCCTTGCAGAAAAGCTCATGCTCATAACAAGGGGGATTAAACGAATGTGTAGACCCCAAAAACAATGCGTTTCTCGGGTCCAGGACTCTTGAAGGAAGCTTGGAAGTGGAATTGCGGATGAAATTCATGGCGTTCGTATTCGGTTTCAGTTTATTTTATTTAGATTCAATTGTAATCGAAATGAAATTGAAATTGAATTGAAAAGATTGAAAAAAAAAGGAAGAAGCTTTGAATGGAAAAGATTGAAAAAAAAGGAAGCAGCTTCGAATGGAAAAGATGAAGAGTTACCCAGAATCTGATAGAAGAAATCTGCGCTGCAACATATCTTTCACCCTTCCTTTCCAACAATTCAGGATTTTCAAATCGTATTCTTCTTCTTCCACTTGTCTTTTGAAGATAATTTTTATTAGGGTAAACTACACAAATGATAACTGATGTTTGAGTAAGTTTTTATTTTCACTTCTAATATTTTAAAAGTCACAAATCAGTTATTAATATTATCGTTTATTACAAATTAATCACTCAACGTTAACCACCGTTATTTTGAGCGACGGAAAGTATACCTGGCATGTTCAACGTTAACCACCGTTTGGTTGTGCTTTCTGGTCACTTGGCACTTGGCAGCTCTTGATTGTGTCACGGTTGCAAGAGAAGACCAGGACGAGGAGATTAGAATTGAAGCGAGGGAATTGGGGGAAATGGACGAGGAATTAGGGATTGAGAGAAAAGAGAGAAAGGAATTAGGGATTTCAATCCCTAATGAGAAGGCTGAGGGGATTTACCTGGAGTTGCAGCAGAGGAAGAGTTGGGCAGAAGAGATGGGCTCAGACGTGGATCCAGTCAACAGCCCAAAGGAGAAAAATATCCAGCTGCAAGGAGTCTATTAGAAAATCAGTTATACAGCTGTCCTCTTTTATTTGCTATAGTACATTGTAATCAAATAAATACTATGTACTAAGGAATGAGAAAGATACCCGAGGAATGAATGAATTTCTGATTTCTGAAATCTCTCTGCTTTTCTTCTTCTAAAATCTTCATCTATTCGATTTTTCCTTCTCTATTCTCCTCAGTTCATAACAGATTGCTCCTTTACCAACCTGAATTCCTCCCTCCTCCATCCGTGTTGCGTGTCGACTCAGGCCGCTCCATGCTCTGTCGGTGGTTCTTTAACCGTCGTCGACGAGCGAGCCGGGATGAAGTACCAGATCCTGTCTCCTCTGAAGGCATCATTAGAGCTACCGATTTTAAAAAGGTTTTATTTCTTAATCAATTTGTCTGTGTTTTGTTTTGATTTATGTATAAAAAATCTGGTTTTAAATTTTAAGTTTGAATTTAATTGCAGTTAACGATAGGTAAAGATGACAAGGGGCTAAAAATTTACGATCCGGGTTACTTGAATACTGTTCTCGTTCGATCGTCTTGTTCCATATATAGATGGAGATGAAGGAATTCTTAGATACAGAGGGTATCCAATTGAAGAATTGTCTGAGAGTTCCTCATTCTTGGAAGTGGTTTACCTCTTGGGTATGCTTTTAAAATTACAACGCCTCCTTTCTTTATCCGATTTGTGATTGTTTGTTGTAATTGGTTAATCATTTGTGAATCATACCTCAAGCTGACAAAATCAATTTAACCAATTTAAGTTTGGAAAACTTAAGCCTTTAACCCAATTATAGAACATGAACCGAAAAGTCCAATCAGCTGGGATGGGCGTTTTTTTTATGCATCCATGACACCAAAATATTTAGTTCCATGTTTCATCTTTTCAAATTCTAGTTTTCAATCGGTTTTCACTTCAGTTTTGCTAAAACATTCTTCACCATCGTTTTCCATGATTATCTACATGGGAAAGTTCTGAACAAAGATAATGCTTTTTCCACTGCACCAACAGGCCTACGTCTACTCGTCATCCTTATTTTTGAAATCTCTGATCTTCACATCAACATCTTCACCATATTGAATGCAGTTGTAGATTTGCGCCAATATTTATTATATGTTGCTTTCTTTCCTCAAGTCTAGGGGAATAAAGATGACCATGCTATACTCATCCACCAGTTCAATCAAAAATGATGGGCGGTGTTTGAATGAAGGAAAGAAGTTGAGTAGTTGGGGAGCTTTGCACGAGACAAAGAGAGTCGTGGGATGGATGACTTTTTGTTTTTCCTCTTATAATATAGCGTGAAGATGAAGATTGAAGAAAATAAATAAATAAAAATAATGAGTTTTGAATTAAAAGAAAAAAAGATGAAGAGAATGATAGGTCAAATAGTGTCAAATCAATAGTTAATATGTCATGTCAGCTTTCCGATCGAGTAATCAATTCATAACAAACGATAATATTAGTGATTGATTTGTGACTTTTGAAACATCAGTGGTGAAAATGAAAACTTACTCAAACATTAGTGACCATTTACGTAGTTTAATCTTATTATTACAGGTAAATTACAAATTCCAATCACTCAACGTTCTTCGTATTCCTATTTTGGTTAATAAAGTTTAAAAGATTTTAATTTTGTCACTAAAGATAATCAACTTGCTGACTGAGCCATTGAGAAACTGCCACGTGCGTATCACAGATTCACAGATCACACATTTGATCCGACAAAACTCTATCCTTTTGCTATTGGTCTCTCCCTGTCCTGCCACTGCGACTCATGCGAGCTATCGGAAAATGGCTACCATACTTGACTCGCTCTTGCCCCCGAGTCGACCCACCCTTCCAACTCGCTTCTCCACGCCATTCCCTTCTTCTGCTTCTTGTCTTTGCACTCGCAGAAACCAATCGGTATCCCATTTTTACTCTCCCGCCATTTTCATTCATGTTTCTTTCATTTTGTTGATCAATATACAGCAGTTATAGTTATGATTCCATGCATTTGCATTTGTTTATGTCGTTTCATTTATAGTAATCATATGATAGGAGATTTATATAATTGAGTAATCTATGTTCTTATTGAATGATTTTGTTTTTCCCTATTATATAATCAGATTACAGCCTTGTCAATCCCTAGGAGGAGTGCAATGGCATTGATTTTATCAACATGTATCTTCTCAAAAGTTAGTTTACATGATCAAATTGCATTTGCTGAACCATCATCAGTTGGGTTCCGAGAGTACATAGATACATTTGATGGCTATTCATTGAAGTACCCTCAGAACTGGATTCAAGTTCGAGGTGCTGGAGCTGATATATTCTTCAGGGACCCTTATGTTCTTGATGAAAATCTCTCAGTAGAGATGTCATCTCCTTCGTCTTCCAGGTATAAGACTGTTGAAGATTTGGGTCCTCCGGAAGAAGCTGGTAAGAAAGTACTTAAGCAGTACTTGACGGAGTTCATGTCGACAAGGCTCGGTGTTCGGCGCGAATCGAATATACTTTCCACTTCCTCAAGAGTTACTGATGATGGGAAGCTATATTATCAGGTTGAGGTGAGTTCGTTCTTCATTTTTCTTGAAGCATACATACCGGTCGCACCCGGAATCACCTGATTCGGGGTCATGTAGGTTATCCAATCTTTTGTAATACATAATTGATGTCTGGGGATGTATGCATAATGTGTGGGATTGTGTTTTTGGCTTAGGTGAACATAAAGTCGTATGCAAACACCAATGAACTTGCTGTGATGCCACAAGACAGAGTACCAAGATTGGAATGGGACCGGCGGTACCTTTCGGTTCTTGGAGTTGAAAACAACAGATTATATGAGTTGAGATTACAAACACCTGAAAGTGTATTTGTAGAAGAAGAAAATGATCTGCGGCAAGTCATGGATTCTTTTAGAGTCAACAAGGTGGCTGGCTGAACAGTTTTTAACTTGAGAATTTACCCTTGTTTTCATTTGTTTTATTGGGCTGAGATTTTTATTCTTTTTCTTGTAGCACTAAACTACTTTTTGTTTCAGCGAAGTATACTAATTTCAGTTCGGGTTATCATTCTAGACCATTTGCTCCAATGGATGCATAACCAACATGGATATAAGAATGCAACCGTCAAAGATCTTCCAAGTACATAGAAAAACTAAAAGAAATATTAAGGGTAAACTAAGCGTTTAGTACTTAAACTGTCAGCGTTAGAAACATGCTCACATCCAAATCCTACTATATTCTTTCAACATTCCTTCAGGAAACATATGTATCAAGCATCATTGTAAGTTATCTTACCTTACATGGGATAAAGTAGTCCAAATAAAGATTGTGGCAAGGAAGTTGGTGAAAGGCAATGATTTTGCTCGGTATGATCCATGATAATTATGAGCAGACATTTCGTGAAATTGAAAATGGAAGATATGGAGCCATAGTTTGTCAAGATGTATTTATATTTCGGAAGTACCAAATACAACAGTTTCTGAATCAGCAAACAACGTAAATTCTGAAAAATGGAGCAGCATCAAAATGCCAACAATTAACACGGCATCTGATGATAGCTGTGGCTTTACATATATAGGGGTACTCTTCAACTTTTTAATTTAGCATGGAAATAAAGATGTTTTAAAGATGATAATTAGCAGCATCAGCTGAAAATTAGCAGAAGGTAAAATGTACTAGAGAACCTGTAACTCATAAGCTTAAACTCTCCATCAGGAGGTACAAATGTCAGAATTAGACGGGATTTCCAGGGTCGAAAACAAACACAGGAATGGAATCTGACACCATCCAGACCCGACAGATTCGCAAAAGAAAGTGTCAAGTCTTGAAGACCTGGCAGATGGGAGTTTACTCGAACTTCACCATAAATTTCACATTTGACCAACACCCCATCCCTAAATAGCACGTGCAAAAGAAGAGGCTCATGACTCTGAATGTAAAACTACGAAATACAAAACATAAACTTCATTGTTTGCATATTTTGGACCTGCAGCTCTCCATGGTATGCAAGACCCTGTAGCACCAGGAAGGGTATCACTTACATTGGAACTATTACCAGTCACCACACTCAAAACTTTGCTGACAATATTTGGGGAACAAACATCTATCTTAGAATGGCTGGTTCTGTTGTGAGAGGGAAGCTATTGTCTATCATCTCATCCAGAAGCTGTAACAAACATGCTAGTTCAGCTCGATTTGAGCAGCACATATTACCTCATGGAACACAACCCACATTTCCTAGTGATAAACAGGCGCATAGAAGAAAAGGACCAAAAAAAATTGACAGGGACGGTATTGATGTGCATGCCATGAAACAGGAAATTGGGTATATGAAGAAGAGCGACAGATCGAGGAAAAAAAAAGCAAACACACTTTTAGGTGAAATGGTAAATAAAGGGAATATTAATGAGAAAGAGGAAATTAGGCCTAAGGAAGGATGTAATTATAATTGAAATGAAATTGAAGTCGAAGTCGAAGAATTGAAGAAAGGAAGAAGCTTTGAATTGAAAATATCCGACTTACCCAGAATCTGATAGAACAAATATACACTGCTGCATCTCTGATATTGATGTTTGAGTGAATGGTTTTGTTTTTGAGGGCAGAAGTATGGGCCTAAGGGGGCTAAATCCAGTGTGAAAACACCTTCAAAATAATAACATTACGGGTAGAGCTCAAAAGGCCTATTTTGGGTCCAAAATTCAATGGTCTACTCCCCTCTTAAACAGTGACATCCAATTCAACCATTATTCATTTAACAATTTGTTAGAGAAAAATCTTATTTGATTTATAAAATTTATATTATGGATTAGATCAGATTTTTTTTATAAAAATAATCGGGTTGAGGAAAATATTTGATGTTTGAGTCGAGTTTAAGATAATTAAAATTATTCGTAAATTAAAATAAAATAAAATTTCATTATTACGAATTATATTCATATTTGTAGAAAAAATTATTGTACTATTATCATTAAAGATGACGAAAGATCAAGTCAGTAGAGCTTTTAACTAGTCTGGTGCAATCCAAGATGTATATATTCTCTATCCGAATTCGAGTTTAGAGAGATATTATTGAAATCAAAATCTTACCTAAATTTTGAAATAAAAAAATTACATATGATTAGATTCAACATGAAAATTAAAAATCATTTTTATTTATTCAAAGGACCTAAATAAAAAAATAAAAATAAAAAATAGTCTACAACAATTATCCTTAAATATAGTGGAGAAAATATATTATTATTATTATTATGGGTCGAGTCTATCGAAAACTTTTTACCCTAAATTCGAACCTTATTCAATTTCACCCCATACAAAACTCGACTTCACATGAATCCAATTATTTGAAGAAAAATAATTAATGTTATTAAATCAAATTATCATCTTTAATTACCATCCCAACTAGAGATCTGCACATTTAGCCCACAAAATAACTAACTCATTATACCTTTTAATAAAAAATGTTTATGGAATTTATTAAAATTATCATCTTTGATTATCATCCCAGCTATTGATGGAGTTCGCAGATTTAGCCCACCAAATAACTAACTCCTTATATGGACCATTAACTGCTCCAAATTCTTTAATCAACGCCAATGTGGCGGCTAATTAGTGGCTACAAATTTAATGCAAAATCTTGAGAAGCCACCTTCAGGCTTCTAGTTCCATCCATCCTTTAATATTTATTAAAAGAATCTTATGGTATATTCCCATTCCAAATCTGGACGTAAAACAAAGCGATTGGAGTCGAGCGTCAAGTGAAAAAGATTGGTCGGTTGTAATTGCATGTTTGGTTTGGAGTAACTAACTTAACTAAAAAGATTTACGAAATTAATCAAGGGCCAGGGAATTCAACGGCTCCGATTGGACCGTTGACACAAAACAACATCACCCATTTCACCACGTGGCGATCCACCGACATTCCAACTTCGTGCCGACGCATGGCACCCGATAATCCCCGCCACGGTCGACACGCAAGTGGACCCCCTACGTCACCATGTTCCTCCCACTTGCCTCTAGAATTACTATAAAACCAAACCGAACGCCTCTAAGATTGCCATCTGGATTCCTGAACCGATTACGTGGCGAAGCTGCAGTGGACCCCACAGTAATCAGATCCACCAAATATTTTCCACGTTGAAGGGTACCGACACGTGTGTTGAGGAGGTCCACGTGTATTATTTGCATGGGGCTTTCGTGTGGGGTTTCCCCGGCTGTTGGCTTTAATTTTCATGAAATTATGGCTCTTAAATGCCCGCTTAGCAAAATTTGACTTCAAATTGATGCTAAATAAACTCGATTTAAATTCATAAATTCAATTTAATTTATAAAATTCTTAAACAAATTTTAAGTTATAAAATAAATTTCACCAATTTAATTTATATAAATTTTTTAAAATCGACTCAATCAAATATTTATCCTTAATTATAGGCTTAATGAATCGTGTCACTGGTCGGTGGATATTAGCCCCAGTTCCTCGGCGATGCTGACTGCTGTTCTGGGGTTAGGTTAGTTAAGCTGTAAATTAATATATAATTTTGATGTAACCCTTTCTTGGACTGGAATATTCAATTAATCCTACTCCTTTTAAAAAAATCAAAGTAATAAAGAAAATTAGCAAAAAAGATGAATCCAATCGCTATATAAACACCCCTTGATCCCCAAAGAACTTAACACGATCAAAGTTTATCTTGCAATATACCCTCGAAAGCAGTTCTCATTTTCCTTCCAACCAAACACTCTTTCATCAGTTTCAAACATGTCAACAAATTTCATAAGTAGCAAAGTTGCCACTGTGACCTCCAAGGTCCCGGCTATGGTCAGGGCTCCCGCCACTTCCAAAAGGGCTTACATTACGTTCTTGGCAGGGAACGGTGACTATGTGAAGGGTGTGGTCGGGTTAGCCAAGGGGCTGAGGAAAGTTAAGAGCAAGTACCCACTCGTCGTTGCGGTCTTGCCGGACGTGCCGGAAGATCACAGGAAGATCCTGCTGGATCAGGGTTGCATAGTCATGGAGATTGAACCCGTGTATCCACCTGAGACCCAGACCCAGTTCGCCATGGCCTACTACGTCATCAACTATTCCAAGCTACGTATCTGGAAGGTATATAAATATACGTTCTTTTGCATGTTGCTTGTGTTGAACTTTTGTTTTATGTTTTTCTTAGATCTTATGTGTTCTTTTTTTGTTGCAGTTCGTGGAGTATTCGAAGATGATCTATTTGGACGGAGACATTCAGGTTTTCGATAACATAGATCACTTGTTCGACATGGGGGATGGATACTTTTATGCTGTGATGGATTGTTTCTGTGAGAAAACATGGAGCCATACCCCACAGTACAAGATTGGGTATTGCCAACAGTATCCTAACAAGGTGCAGTGGCCTGATCATTTGGGTCCTAAACCACCACTTTACTTCAACGCGGGAATGTTTGTTTTTGAACCCAGTCTTACAGTCTATAATGACCTTTTGGCTACTCTCCAAGTTACTCCCCCTACACCTTTTGCTGAACAGGTAAGAATGATTCAAGCTTTTTCACTATTTGATCTCGTAATGAGTTCTGGATACTAGTGTTCTTTTTTGTTGTTTCAGGATTATCTGAACATGTTCTTTAGGAACATTTACAGGCCCGTCCCTCCAATTTACAACCTGGTGATGGCCATGCTGTGGCGTCACCCTGAGAATATTGATCCAGAAAAAGCCAAGGTTGTTCACTACTGTGCTGCGGGGTCCAAACCATGGAGGTTTACTGGAAAGGAAGAGAACATGGACAGGGAAGATGTTAAGAAGCTGGTGGCAAAATGGTGGGACGTTTACAATGATAAGTCTCTTGACTACGCAAATGTTGGTGAAGCCGATGATGACGAACGAGTCGCCCTAGAGTTGTTGGCAGCCTTGGCAGAGACTGGATACGTTCACTATGTTAATGCCCCGTCTGCAGCATAAAGTTTGCGGCCTTCAATGGCGATATATATATAGAGGAGTATTTCAAAGTGAAAGCAGTTGTAAATGTGTGTCATGACATTTGAGGAAAAAGAACGAAAAAAGAGAAGGTTTTATGTAATTTTGTTCTACTAGTTTAGTTTTTCTGTCCATTTTTGAAATGGACAGATTTTAATAGCAGGAACCTTGGTTCCGTTGGTTTTATTTTGTAAACGTTTTGAAGTAAATATAAACAAATATTACTGTGCATGCTGATTTTATTATGTTGTTAATCAGATGCTTCTAGCCTTCTACCAATTGATATCATGGAAATTGAATACTTCATTGGTACTCCAGTATAGTAAACATAGGTTGATTACATGAGAAATCAATCTACAAGGCAGGCCAAAATGCCTAGTTTCCAGGTCAGGCAAAATATAACAAAATAGGATACATTTCCTGTGGAACTTAAAGGAAACAGAAAACAACATCCTTCGCTCGCTGCCTGAGAGATGACCGAACGTTCAACCGATCCTCTAAGCCAATGAAATAAGATAGAACGAAATAAGTTACAAGAGAACAATATCCAAAATGGATTGGCAGATGTGAGTTGAGAGCCTCGTCCTACCTTGTTAGCTATGTTGTTGGAGAGCCAGTCAAGTCCCTCATACAGCCCTTCGCCAGAGGTTGCACATGTACTCTGGATATACCGGTGAGAGAAGCTCAAGAAAGAATGAATGATTACATTTCGCGAGTATAGTTATACAAATGTGCTAATAAGTTGCGAGGACAAACAGACAGTCGATGATAAGCTACCAGTGGCGCTGTCGGAGGGAGTGTAGACCAAGCTTATCAGCAATCTCAGCAGCATTCATAGCGTTTGGTAGATCTTGCTTGTTAGCAAATACAAGCAGCACAGCATCCCTCAGGTCATCCTACACATAAATGACAGGTAACATAATGATTGAAAAAGTAATTGCATGTGTATAAAATAATAAAACAGCCAACGTAAACTACAGCCTCATCATTTCTTTCACTTAGAATCCCAACAAATTGGAGAAACCGCAAACAACAAAACCAATGCAGAACTTGAATTAGGTTGGGCCATCAAAGATTAGAAGGTAATTAGAAGTGAACATAGTTGGAAAATATCCGTGTCAGCCACACGGATAGACTAAATTAGTACCTCATTCAGCATACGATGAAGCTCATCCCTGGCCTCAACCACACGGTCACGATCATTGCTATCGACAACAAAGATCACCCCAGAGTATTTTGGAAGTAGTGCCTCCAAAAAGGTCGAATCTGAAAGTGCACAATAAAGCCTTCGGATCATTGCATGCTATCAAACTCGATATATTTAACCATTCATTCAAATAAAAGGAAAAAATTTATGGCGTGGATAGCCTTTCCTTGTATGATACAAAGGGAAAAAATTCAAAAGACAAGGTAGTATAAAAATAAGTACTTGGTAAGTCTACAACCATTAGAGTTTAGGATAAGACTTCAGCTAACAGCAGCCCTATGGCATTGATTAAAAAGAATAAACCAAATAGAATCATTGCCCTACATACCCATTAAATCAAAATATAAAATGGCTCAGATGTGTTGATATAGGAACATCCAATCAAAAGAGTGTAAGCATATCAATGACAACCAAACAAAACTGCCATGGAAACAGACAAAGATAAAATAAGTATGTAATTTTTGCCACAAAATGAATAGTCTTCCTCATTCAGTGGAGAGGATAACAAAAAACATAATATGGGCATACATGTAGTTTATGAATATATTATGTGCTGACAGAGAACAATCTAATCAGCACAGGACCGTCCATAAGCACATCAATAACAAGGAACATAAAAGATGATTATCAATGACCACCAAACAGAACTGTCATGGAAACAGATAGGCATAAAGATAAATAGGTATGTAATATTCGCCACAGAATGAACAGTCTTCCTCATTCAATGAAGAGAACATAAAAACATAATATGGCCAAGCGTGTAGCTTATGAATATGTTATGTGCCAACGGAGAACAATCTAATCAGCACAGGACCGTCCATAAGCACATTAATACCAAGGAACATAAAAGATGATTATCAATGACCACCAAACAGAACTGCTATGGAAACAGATAGGCAAAAAGATAAATAGATATGTAATATTTGCCACAGAATGAATAGTCTTCCTCATTCAGTGAAGAGAACAAAAACATAATATGGCCATGCGTGTAGCTTATGAATATGTTATGTGCTGACGGAGAACATTTTAATCAGCACAGGACCGTCCATAAGCACATTAATAACAAGGAACATTCAAGATGATGAGTGTAAGCATATCAATGAGCACTAACCAAAACTGCTATGAAAACGGCAAGACATAAAGGTAAA
This sequence comes from Hibiscus syriacus, assembly GCF_006381635.1. Lineage (NCBI taxonomy): Eukaryota > Viridiplantae > Streptophyta > Magnoliopsida > Malvales > Malvaceae > Hibiscus > Hibiscus syriacus. The sequence goes on along the minus strand of NW_024062680.1, from coordinate 1,841,569 downwards.
TAGGTATGTAATATTTGCACAGAATAAATAGTCTTCCTCATTCAGTGGAGAGGAGAACAAAAATGCATAACATGGTCATAAAATGTAACTTCTGAATATGTTATGTGCTGACAGAGAACAATCTAATCAGCACAGGACCATCCGTAAGAACATTAATAACAAGGAACATACAAGATGAAGAGCATAATCACAGACAGAGGAATAAGGGTAAATAGGTATGTAATTTTTACCACAGAATGAATAGTCTCCCTCATTCAGGGAAGAGAACAAAAACATAATATGGCCATACATGTAGCTTATGAATATGTTATGTGCTGATGGAGAACAACATAATCAGCGCAGGAACGTCCATAAGCACATTACTAACAGGGAAAATACAAGATGAAAGAGGCTGGCTTTCATGTGTAACCACAAACTCGGATAGCCTTTTCTCATACAATCAAGGAAAATCCTTGAAAGATATGGTGGCATTGGTAGATGTAGCTATTGTTTATGTCCTATAATGATGATGAAATTGAATCAGCATAAGATAGTGCATAAGCAAATCCAAAGTTTTAACAAGAAAACATAAGACAAAGAGAGCAGTTTTTATGTGTCAAGTGTCAACCACAATGCAGACAGCCTTTCCTCATACAATCAGAGAGGAAAACCTTCAAAAACAATATGGCATATGTTGATGCAGCTTATGTTTATGTCCTATTCTGATCATGAAATTGAATCACCATATGAGCACATCAAACAGTTTTAACGGAAACCTCAATTGGAGAATAAAATAGCATGGCAAAATATGATGCTTCCATCGAGAAGGTCCAGGAAACAACAGATTACAATACAACGGTAGAAGTCTGAATTTTTAAGGTTTTGTTACACAAATTTTCAAATATATGTTCTATTACCTTGTCCTGACCACCAACATCCCAAACGGTAAAACTAATGTTCTTATATTATACAGTCTCCACATTAAACCCTGCATAAGGTTGCCATAAGCATCAATAGTAAATATCAAATTATTTACAATACATAAAGCGAACCAGAAAAATATCAAGGTAAGGAGCATACCAATGGTGGGAATGGTAGTGACAATCTCACCGAGCTTGAGCTTGTACAAGATGGTAGTCTTACCAGCAGCATCAAGACCCAACATAAGAATTCGCATCTCTTTCTTGGCGAAAAGCCGACTGAAAAGTTTAGCAAAAGATAGCCCCATCCTTTTGCCTTGGCTGACACTCAAAATAATGATAAGGTCAATCGTAATTTACTCACCTAATTGATGCTATCGAAAAGGGAATAAATGTCACATTAATATAGTCACATGTAACACAATAAACACCCATTTTTTTCCATCTTAGAAATGCACGCCATTGAACGTGTAAAAATTCTTTTAGGGGAAAAAACTTGTAAACGCAATGTCAATCTAAACAAACAGATCTAAATCAGCTACAGTCTCGCATCATATTAGATGGAATCGGCAGATCAAAGTACAAAAAAGAAGAATAGCTTCAAAATGGAAGCTAATATTAGCAGCGGCATATTAAGAAAGAGGAGTGGAAATATAAGCATAACAAAGAAAACCCAGATCCAGATCTTGCAGCAAACAGTGAAACATCCATCAACACAAATCAAAGCACGGGCCTTTTATTTATACATATAAATCTAAAAAAACAACATAATAAAAGGAAATCAGAACACAGAAACAAGATACTAGAAATGAGAAAACGGGGATAAGATTCATACATTGGTGAGCAACCGCAGGCTGCCCACTGCAGGAAGAAGAAACAAACGAATAGAGAAACAAAAATTGAAAGGCAAACACGTTCAAAAATATGTAGGCGGGTTATTTATTACGCAATTGGAGGCGGAGGGTGATTTCAGATTAGGGTTTTTTCTTAAACGTTGAGACGCCTTTAGATTAGGCTCAAACGCTGTCGTTTCGCTACCCTCTCTTAACCTCAAAAATATAAAAAATTAGTACTAATTTAACAATGTTTTTGAAGATTTTGGTGTTGTTTAGGATTAATGTTAAAATGTATTTTTTAGAGGTTAATCGACTTAAATATAATATTTAAATTAAAATATATAATATAATATTAATTTTGTTAATATTATAGTATATAAAACATATTAATTTAAATTATGATAAAATATAAAAATATTAGAAAAATAAATTTATAATGATTGTATACTTTTCATAAAAATATATAAAATTTAAAATATATTTTTTTCAAAAAAATTCTAAATCCATAAATAATCTATTAATACAAATATTTTTCAAACAAATTTTTTCTTCAGAAAGTTATATAATAAATAAATTCATTTTTCACATGCAATACCCAAATTTGGTCAAAGTACGGATACTAATAATAGTATTAATTAATACAAAATCATAGGGGTTAATATAATTTCAGATATTTTATCTATTTTTCTCCCTAAGAAATTAAGGTTAACTCAAAAACTTTTTGAGAAGCTTAAATATAGATTATTAATACTATCTTGTTTTTAAAGGATAGAGATTATTAATAGCTAAACATGCTAAAATGTCTTTAACTGCATCCAAAAAGTACCAAAATAAACCACTAAGAACCCTGCCGAGTCAGCAGTTTTTACATTCATAGGTAGTTCACATTCTGATTCCGGCCAACCACCACTTAACCACCGAGCTGGCTTCCTTTCAGCGGAGGCTGCAACTGCAGCTCCAAGTCATTGTCTATGCCACCAGCTTTTGTGACCCCAACCTTCTCTTCTCCTCCCTTTTCACCGTCTTTCATCTGTTTCATCTCTTTATCTTTTCCCCATAGGACAGCGTACAGTCCACCGACGATCAACAGTGACCCTACAACACTGTTTCATCATTTCAGATTATTCAAACCTGATTAGGACTGCTAATCAATTGATTAATAAGAGATTAATAAGTGCGCACGAAAACGTACGTCCCAACGTATAATTGCTCACGGAGCAGGGCCCAACTCAGAATAGCCACGATGACGAGCAACAAAGGGCTGAACACCGATACATAGAGAGGACCCCTTTTCTGTATGCACCATGACATAACACAAAACGCTACCGCATTGCATATGATTCCCTGGAAAGATAAAAACCAAGACAAAACATTATCGTCTGTGCCTGCTCAATTAGCAGATAATGTATATACATATGTCCGATCTGAGTATCGGATCGCTTACTGCGTAAAGAGCTGCAATAAGCCTCATGGGGGAGCTCAATGACCAAGCTGATGGTTTGTGTTCCGAGAATATGCCGACGATTGTACACTCGATGCTGGCCATGAAGCACATTATAGTGGTGCATGTGTAGGGTGCTGGGAAGTTCTTGCTTGTTTGTCCCTGGAAAATTTGTTAAACGTATGATTATTTGTATTTGAATGAAGAAGTTTTGATGAATCATGTGGGTGTTCGGCTTTACCTGGAGTATAAACCATACGGCCCAAGCGATAGCGCTGGCCATAACGAGGAAGGGACCTAGGAAGGAGTTCGATCCGGTAGCCCCGGAGCTGTCGTTGCTCGACATTTTATCGGCATAGTGCCAGTGGACTTTCGATTCGCCTATGCCAATGATGTGTCCGTGGTAAAACGACAGCAGCATGGCTCCACCAACACATATTAGAGTTCCTAATACCTTGGCCACCCCTGATATCTTCTTTATTCCCACGGCTTCTTGTCTAGTAAACATCAAATTCAACAGTTTATCAGAGGAAATGTAAAAAGAAAAAGCACATCAACGGCCTGCTGATGTGTGAAAAGAAGTATGCTTTCTGAAAAGCAGTTAGCAGCAGAATCAGCTTCTTGGTTTGGATCCTAAAGGACTTTCGAAAAAGATGTTTTTGATGGCAAAAGCCCTCTGTTTACTATTGCTTTTTGCTGTAAAAAAAAGTGACTTTGCACGGCCAAAAGCAATTGCTAAAACACACCCTTAATACATATAACTGCAGAAGCCATAAAAGGCAATCGAGACCTGAAAATAGCAGCGAGGACAAAGGTGGCTGCCGGGAGTACATTGTTCAATGCACATGCAACCGTAGCAGTAGTATAGTTCAGTCCGACAAAATAAAAAACCTGGTTCGCCGTCGCCCTGCATCGATAGATCGATTTGGAGTTAGCCATATATGCCTAATGACATGCAAAAGAGAACACTAAACAGTAGACTTACCCTGTCACTGAGCATAAGAAAATCTGGAAAAGTATAGGCATAGTGATCTTGGGTCTTGTTTTGCTGCATAAAAAAAGAGTGAAAAATCAAGGTTAATTCCACACAACAATCAGAAAATAACAAATGATTAACATGCATAGTAGCCGCCGCTGCCAACAAGACGAAATGACTTGTCAGCCATGCATGGAATAAAATCAACTTTTTTCCAAACCAGTTGCAACTTGGAAATCAAAGAATCTACTTTAACCAATCGATTAACCGAGCTCCCTGTGTTATTTAAACCATAAGGCTTCATATATTAGAGCCTTTTTTCCCCCAGACATCCTTTAAATTATTCTCTTTTTTTCCGGATGTTTCTCAGAAACCAAACAAATAAACAACAAACAGCACTACCACTGCGTGCCAGTATATCGGTGTCTGAGAGAGAAAACTTCAAGAAAGCTTAATCAAACTAGTTAAAATCGAAAATCAAAACCGAACCCTTCTTCAAGAAAGTAAAGCCTCAGCATGCAATGTGCAAGAAAGAACAGATAAAACCCATAACTGAGAAACAAGGAATGGAACGAGAAGAGAAGAGGGTTTCTTGATGAATAAGTTAAGACACAAATTACCGCTCTAAGAAGAAGGCAAAAGGAGCAATGGCGAGGGTGGCAAAGATTTGACGGTAAGCAACGAGAACAAGGGGTTTCATTCCAGATTCCAAGGCCAGCTTTGACGTGATGTTCATACCCGCATACCCTACTTGCAGTAGAACATTAGCCACTAAAGGCATGAAATCATCCAACATTCTTTCTTTAATTCTCTTCAAGTATACCCCTTTTGAGAGTTAAAGAAAGCAAGCTAGCCTTGGCAAGAAGAAAAGAAAACAAAAAACACTTATAATGTGAGAAGAATAATATTTGGAAATCCCCCATATATATAAGGAGGCAAAAGCAAAGACCTTCAAGTCTTCAACCCCCCTGCATGAAAGAGGTGAAGTCATTGAGGATTTCTTGCAACACCTGGGCACTTGCATGAGACAAATGCTTGTCAGTGTCATCACTCGAACAAAAAATGAAAATTTAAAGTAGCTTTCAGTTTGTTTGTTATTGTGTCTCGGGCTCGGCAAAATACATTGACACAAAACTTGAAGCAAGCAAACTTTGCCCAAATACCCACGTCAGCAACAACCCCTTTAGTGGGGTCCCCTCCCTAAACAACTCATCAACCCTGCATGGCTTCCAGTCCATCAGAGCATCAACCCTAAAGTCAATTCCTTGAGAACAATGTAGGGCTGCTGTCCCCACTAAATTCTCCAACAGGTTAAAGTAGGTAAACCAGTGGCCATTAATTAAAGAGATAATAATATTAATGTCTAATGGCAAAAGGAAACATGGTCTAGAAGGGGTTGTTGTTTCTGGGTTGGGGAAATCCATAATGCAATAATATCCATAATTTAATGTTTATCAGATCTTTAGCTTAAAGGTCAGACTCCCCTCCACATACAGAGCCAATGGAAATTTGTTCCATATTTCGTCTTTTTCCATGCTTGATATATAATTAAAGGCAAAGTTATATTAAGAAATGGGCGATAAATCGTGCTTCTCTTTTGTGTTTTTTTATCTTATTATTTGGGCAAATCGTGGATCATAATATGGATATTTACGTCAGCGTCTATACATTTTTGCATATACAATTTGAAAAGGGGAGGATTATGGTATCCATGTCCGAAGCCACTATAATCTTAGCTGTCGCTGCCTTTTCCCCCATGTATTCTCGGCTTAATTTTCTGCCACGTCCATGACTTTCCGTATATATGTGTATAACATTTCTCAAGTTAGGGATTGGGGATTTTATACTTGTTTATTCATATATTGATTAATACAATCCCATATATTAGTCTAATACGATAAGACATTAAATATTTTAAATAAAATATACAATTCAAATTATCATTAATTTGATGTAAGATGATTTAACTTCTCTTAATTTTGATTCTAGCTCCGTCCTCGAAATTACTCGGTTTAGTTTAATTTATTAATAAATTAAATATCAACATTTATATTAAAAATATTTAAAGGTGCCTTCGTTAACAAAATCTAAAAATAATAGAAAATGTGGATATCAACAGAAAACAGAAAGATGGCAATACTTATACAAATAGTGGCGAAAAAGAATTCGTCGCTAAAACCATGATGTAGCGACAAACATTAAACTGTCGTTTAGTAGTCTATAAATGGTGTATCCGTTAGTATGCCTTACATTTATATTGATGGATTTATAAGTGTTTTGGTTTAATTAATAAATAATGACATATTTTTAAATCCGTCGGTATTGATATAGCTTAAGCGCACCTTACTTTCGGTATTGATAACGGATTTTTGAAACCTGTTAGTATAACTTATATCTATAATGACGGGTTTCAAAAACAGTCGGTATCGGCACATCTTAAGCACCGTATCTCTTTCATATTGATGGAAATTTTAATTTAATATTTCACACCATTTTCAACCCACCTTTAGTGTGTTTTAATTTTCCTTCTTCTCGTGTTCCTCCATTTATTTAATCTAACCTAATTTTGTTTTTCTTAAATTAAGAGCCTCGTGTTTGAGTTTCTCGAAATCTATTAAGCTTCATTTGTCTTGAATCTGCTTTGTTAATATGAGATATCAGTTTTGTGTGTTTTTATTAGAATTTTTTTGTGAACTATATTTAATTTTAATATTTAAAATATTGTTATTGCTGGAAAAGAACATTTGTAAAAAGAAAAAGTAAATAGAAATACGTAGAAAAAATATATGTAAAACATATGACGACGATTACGAACCGTTAGCAAAGAAATGTATTAATGGTAAAGGTTCCAAACATTTGACTCTGCTTTTATTGGTGAAAAGTTTTGTTGCTAGAAGTTACAAGGGATTTACCGACGGATAAATCCGTCAGTCGTCGGTAAATCCGTCAGTAGAATGATGGTCAATTGTTTGTCGGGGTAGCATTTTGTTAGTTATTATATTGCCCAAGGTTCTATAATCTATACTGATGAATTTTCCGTGTTTTACTGACAGATTTTGATTGCCATATATGTGATTTTTTGTAATTAACATATATATTTTTGATTCTGCAAAGTTGATGTAATTGAATATTTATTTAAGCTAAGTATTTGATCCACTAATCATGTATAATTTTATATATAGTTAGTGAATCATATATATATGATGACATATTATTATATAAGATTAAAATTATTTAATTTTAATTTTTTATAATAATATATCATTATATATTTATTGATAACATGTACAATTATGTTTTTCATTAAAAAATGTCCAAAAATTTATACTATAACACAAATTACAATAAAAAAAACAATTCTATTTAGTTTTAATTAAATGATACCGTATTAATCTAAGATATGATACGGGCACGAATCAAATAACTTTAGTGGTTAATGATTTTTTGTTATTCCTTTAGGTTTTAGATTCGAACACCACGAACGCAAAGGTGAATGAGCGTTCAATGTCAAATAGTTGAGAGTCTTTGAACATATACTATCCCTTATATTCACCCGATACTAATAAAAAATGATATTTTTAAATATTTAAAATATTTATCGACTCATTATATATTAATGTAATAATTTAAATTAATTTGATTAAATAAATTAAAAGGCATCTTCCTTTTATCGATTGAATTGAATGATTAATTGTGGGAAATCAATGATTAATTCGACTTATAAAATGGTTAAGTCGAGGATTCTGTTTTTGGTAAACATGTTAGAGTTTAGCCATGCACGAAGAAACGTACGACACGAAATATACCTTTTACACATAATGCATGCATGTTAGATAATTGATCAATCATAATTCATAATATTTCATAAGAGTAATTTAGTTCATTAAAATTTAGAAGAAAAAAGACACGTGTAAAGATGTTATACGTGTAAAGATGATACATTGTATAATGCATGTTTGCATGTGTGTTGGATACTTGATCAATCATCGTAGATTAGTAATGTAATAAGTTGTATTAGATCGAGTTTTCACCAACTGGATTTAACTTAAAAGATACATTTTCTCTATTCAAATTTAATTTGAATCCAAAGAGTCCTCGCCCAACTCAAAATTTAACCTGAATTTTGGGATATATTTGTTTTAACTTTTAACACGATAAAGCAGGTTAGACTCTAGACTAGATTGGAGATTCCACAAGGAAAGAAAAATATTTTCAGAGTGCAGTCCGACTCATGGACAAATTTGATTCATGCAGATACATTTAGCAGAAGATGCGATTCATGACTGAATTAAGTTGTTTCTGAGGATATGATACAATAACAGGCCTGTACAAATTAATTTAAAATTAATTTAAAATTTTTAAATAGATTTAATTAAAAATATTCAAAGAATAAAAAGTTAATGAAAATTGTTATTCTTTAAAAAGATAAATTAAATTAAATTAAAAAAATTAAAATTAAAATATTATTTTTAAAAGGGTAAAATACACAAATGATTCCTCAAATATAAGGCGTTGCTTTGATAACTCTCTGACTATTAAAAGTTACAATATGATCCCCAACTATAGGGTGTTATTTTGTTGAGTTCTCTGACTATTAAAAGTTATAAAATGGTCGTCCGACTATTCATATGTTCTAAGCTCACCCTTTTTCGTTAAAAATTTGATGGCGGTCTGAGGTGGACGTTAACCTGATGAATATGATATGATAAAATTTGACCACATGATCTCAAACAATTATACAACTCAAATAATTATGGAATCAAATTTTATCATATTTCAGTCAATAAGTTAACGTCCAGCTCAGATTGTCATCAAATTTTTAACGATAAATGATAAGTTTGGAACATATGATTAGTCGAGTGACCATTTTGTAACTTTTAATAGTTAGAGGACTCAAAAAAGAAAGACCCTATAACCGGGTATCAATTTATAACTTTAAATAGTCAAGGGACTCAAGAAAGTAGTACCTTATAGTTAGGGGACCATTAATGTATTTTACCCAAAAAAATAGGGCAAACCTCGTCCGTCATTTTATGAAGGTTCATGCAAATTTTGAGGTGGGAATAAAGGACTTTTGTGGCACCATCATTGTAGTTGCTTCAAACACAGAGTATTGTGAAACTAAACTTTGCCTAAAAACAACAACAATTCTATCACAAAATTCCAACTCTAAAAGGACAACTCAACCTTGCTTATTTATGCCTCACTTGGAAAACACAAGTGTATGTTTGTCACAATCCATCACCATTAGATGGGTCCCCGGTCTCTTCGTCTAGGTGTTGTGATAACACGATTTATGAGTGAATTTATTTTTGACGTATTCTAATATATTATTTTTGTTGAGTCCTCAAGCTTTAGGGAAAACAATATAATTATTCTTAAGTTAAGAATAATTATAATAATAGCACCATCTAATATTTTTTAATTTAATTCCTATTTTACTTAATGAAAAGATTATATATATATATATATATATATATATGTGTGTGTTTGTGTGTCGGGTTGAGTTGGGTTAATGTAAAATTTTATCTAAAAATCATATCAAATTTTGAATTAAGTGGGAATTTTTAAATTCAAATCAAATCAAATAACGAATAAAAAAATATAATATTCAAAACAAATTTAAATAAATCAAAATCTTGCTTATATTTATCCCTAAATATGAACTACACATATCCCCGGTTTAAATATTGAGAAACACTATGACAATAAAACTCATGATTCTTGAGGGAGCGTAAAGAAGAGAATATTAAATTATGTCATAAATAGAGTAATAGTCTCAAATAAATTGAATTATGATATTTAGATCGTGAAAATGATACACAACATAATCATGAATGCTCTTTTTTATTAAAAACTAGTGACGCTATAAATTTAAACCTATTAATACCCATATGAAAATAGAGAGATTAAACTGTTGCGGAAGACGGCTATCGGATAGAGCAAAATCGCAACTGATAATTTGAGAAAATAAAAATGAAGATAAAAAAAGACACAAATTTTACGTGGAAAACCCCTAAATAATATACGGTAAAAACCACGGGCAAATGTAGAAGAATTTCACTATGAGAAAATAGGAATTAAAACTTCTCTCGATCTAACAAGGAGAAAACAATGACAATTCTCTTTTGATAAAAAGGAGAAAACAACTCTCAATAAAACTCTCTAATTTCTCTAGTATTGGGAGAAAACTATAATGATTTGGGATGGTTTTGAAACTAAATGGGTTAGGGTAGTTATAGTTGAAGCTTAAGGACTAATCTAGTAAATACCCTAAAATATAAGGACTAAATTTGATAATTATCCCATTTTATTTTTCAAACAACTTGCTGCCTAACTTGGACCAATTTTAGTTGCCCATGTTGATTTAGCCGCCCATGTTGCCTTGAATTTTCAACAATCTCCCACTTGAAGATTTGATTTGAACAATCATATCTTCACACAACTCTTTATACCTTGTATCTTCATGTTGCTTACGTTTCTGACAGGCCACAAGAGGATCGACACCGAGTAAATGTATCAGTATTTACCGTCTTCGTCATGAAATCTGCTATGTTGTCTTTGGTATGGATCACCAGCATATCTACAGTCCCTTCTTCCACCTTTTCACGAATGAAATGGTACTGAACTCGTATGTGCTTTGTCCTTGAATGAAATGTTGGATTCCTTACTAGATGCAAGGCGCTTTGACTGTCACAAAACATAGAGACATACTCTTGATTGTGCCCAAGCTCCTCCAATAGCATTTTCAACCAAATTGCTTCTTTACTGGCTTTTGTAGCTGCTACGTATTCTGCCTCTATTGTGGATGCAGCCACAACTGACTGCAATTTTGAAACCCAGCTTATAGCTCCACCAGCAACTTTAAACACATATCATGTAGTAGATTTGCTTTTATCTAAATCCCCTGCATAGTCAGAATCTACATACCCATTGATTAATAAGTTTGATCCTCCATAACATAATGCAATATTTGAGGTCCATTTGTTACGGAATATGGCATCGTATAGAGCAAAATCGCAACTGATAATATGAGAAAATAAAAATGAAGATAAAGAAGAGACAAATTTTACGTGAAAAACCCCTAAATAATATAGGGTAAAACCACATGCAACGGTAGAAGAATTTCACTATGAGAAAATATGAATTACAACTTCTCTCGATCTAACAAAGAGAAAACAATAACAATTCTCTCTTGATAAAAAGGAGAAAACAACTCTTAAGAAAACTCTCTAAATTCTCTAGTATTGAGAGAAAACTATAATGATTTGGGATAATTTTGAAGCTAAATAGCTTAGGGTATTTATAGTTGAAGCTTAAGGACTAATATTATAAATAGCCTAAAATATAGGGACTAAATTTACAATTTTGCCATGCCATGAATTTCAACAATTTCATGCTGCCTAATTTTGACCAAATTAGCCGCCCCATTATATTGCCTAATTTTGACAGCCGTCGGCTGCCAAATTTGAAATTTGACTTTCAACAATCTCCCACTTGAAGATATGAATCATATCTTCACACCATTCTTTCTACCTTGTACCTCTTTGTTGTATTTCAATGCTCTTTTCCTGGATTCGCTATATACCGACTAACCACTCCCACTGCTTGTGCAATGTCTGGTCTTGTGCATATCATAGTGAACATTAAACTTCCCACTGCCGATGCATACGGCACTCGAGACATCTTCATCCTATCTTTTTCATTGCTAGGACTCATACCGAAGAATAATTTGAAGTTAATAGGAAGAGGGGTAGAAATTGGCTTACAATCTTGCATGTTGAATCTTGACAAGATCTTCTTCAAGTAATTCTTCTATGAAAGCTAAATCTTATTATTACTTATGTCTCGATGAATTTGCATCCCTAGAATCTTGTTTACTGATCACAAGTCCTTCATTTCAAATTCCCTAGCCAGTTGTGCCTTCAATTATTCAATATGTTATTTGTTGGGTCCTACAACCAACATGTCATCCATATACAACAACAATATAACAAAATTGTTATCACCAAACCTCTTGAAATAAGCACAAGGGTCTGCATTAAGTCTGTTGTATCCAAGACATATAATGAAGGAATCAAATCTCTTATACCAACACATCGGTGCTTGCTTTAGACCGTACAGAGATTTGTTCAACCTGCAAACCAAGTTCTTCTTTTCTTTTTCTTTAAAACCTTCAGGCTGGAGCATATAAATTTCTTCTTCAAGATCTCCATGAAGAAAAGTTGTTTTAACATCTAGCTACTCTAGATCTAAGTTCAATGTAGCACACATTGCCAAGACTACTCAAACTGTTGTTATTCGAACCACATGAGAAAAGATTTCATTGAAATCAATACATTCTTTTTGAGCATATCCTTTGACCACCAGTCTTGCACGATTTCGTAACCGGTTTTCGCCCGGGCACAAAATTTTACTCGGCGGGAAAAGTGATGTGGATAAATAAATGGTTTTTTAAGGAAATGTTTGAAGTCGCCATCGGCCTTTTGGGTTATGTAGGTCGAATACCTAAAAATCATCTTTTAAAATAGTTTTTAAGAAAATACCATTTTAAAAGAGAAACTAGTTTGCGTTTAACCAAAAATTTGTTCTTTTTAATAATAAAAAAGGATTCGTGGTCGATAACGTTTGGGGAAAGATTAGCCCCCACAACACCCAAAATTGGTCCCTGTCGATTATAAATTGTCTCTAATAATAGAATTTAAGAATTCGAATATAAATTTAATTTATGATCTTTTCATATTCAATTGGATAATAAAGAAAAAATATTAAAATAATTTTTATAAATTATAAATAAAGTATTTATTTATTTAAAAATATTAGAAAATGACATTTAGTTGCTTTAAGACTGCCTTTTCTTTAATATTAATAAATAAATTAACAAGAATATAATAAATTTCCTAAAAATAATGAAGTAAATATATATATATATTTATAAGAAGAATATTTATTTATTTTTAAAGTACCAGAATAGGACGTCTAGGTACTTTAAGACCGCCCTTTCTTAATATTTAAAAATAAATAAATATTATCATTTAATTCATTTGTGAAATTAATTAAATAATACTTATTAATCTTTCATATATATATATATACATATATTAATATGACTAAAATAAACTAAACATAAAATGAAGCGAAATAGTTAAAGAACTAGAATTAAAGTATTGAAAAATGTAAAGCAAAAATTGAAAAGTAAAGTAATGAAATTAAATAAATAAAAATAAATCGCATAAATTAAAATATAAAATAAAGAACTAAAATAAAAGATATCGAATATAATGCCCAAAAATAAAATAGCTCAGAAGATTAAAAGATAGAATTAAAATGACTAAAATATAATAAAATAAAGCATAAGATCAAAATGAAAGAAAATAAAAATATAGCAACTAATTTCGAAATAAAAAAACCAGGAACTAAAGTGTAAATATGTATCTAAATTATAGGGATTATTTCGGGATTTTTCCTATTTTAAGTGACTATAATATAAAGATAAGGTAAAAGTTTAGTGGGCTATATGTAATTTGACCCTGGGTTAGTGACCAGGATGTCAATAGATGCTTAAATTTTGAGGGCCTAAGGATATTTAACCCCTAAATTTGTGACTGAAACAAAAAAAGTTGAAATTACGGGTACCATTAGGTGGTTAATCCATAAAATATGTGAACAAAGCAAGAAGATCCCAGAAACTGGGGACCTGACGCATTGTTTACCCAAAAGTTTTATAAACTTAAAACTCATTTTCTTCTTCCTTATCTCACACGCAGAACACCCAAAGCTTCAAACTCTTCTCTTTTTTTATTTATTTATTTAACATGTTGTTTGATTTAAATATATATATATATATATATATATATAATAATAATAAGTAAAGCTGAAAAATACAAGAAAAAAATGAAATCAACCTTGGTTGTGCTTTTTATTTCCAATCCTTTGTATATATTGTTGCTCGATCGGGGATAGATGAGGAGAGGAGTTACTCTCTTGTTTTGTTGGGTTTTTATATCCCATATTACATGCTTAAAACAAAAATAATGATTGTTGTTTGTTTGGTAGTGAGCTGTAGCCGGGACGTGGAGAGACAGCTGGTGGAATGTGAAGCTGCTGGTAGGTGTTAATTGGAGCAAGGAACCAGCTGGATCAAGGTAAAAATGGTGATTACAGCTGCCCTTCTTTGCTCGTTGCTGTGGAACATGAATGAAGCAAAGACATAAAACACCATTTTTGGCTTGAGTTGTTCAAACTTCTGAGCTATAAGTTCTTCTCATTATGAATTTTTCGCTCATTTCGGACAAGTTATTCTTATTATGAACTTTTTCACTGGGAATAATGATCTATCTCGTTCTGTGATTGATTTGACAAAAGGTTGAACAATGTTGATGTTGATCTATTTCCGTCTGTGATGAGTCGAGTAAAAGGCTGAATAAGTTCTTCAGATTATGAACTTCTGCTTCCTCTTCAGATGAGTTCTTCTCATTGTGAGCTCCTTCTGGAAATGCTGATCCTCAAAAGAGGTGTCGTTGATTCAATTTCATATATGATGAATTAAGGAAAGTTTGAACAAGTTCTTCTCATTATGAACTTCTTCTTTCTCTTCAGATGAGTTATTCTCATTGCGAACTCCTTCTAGAAATGCTAATCCTCAAAAGAGGTATCGTTGATTCAATTTCATATGTGATGAATTAAGGCAAGGTTGAACAAGTTTTTCTCATTATGAACTTCTTCTTCCTTTTCAGATGAGTTTTTCTCATTATGAACTTTCTCTGGAAATGTTGGTGCTGATCTATCTCCTTCTGTGATAAAGCCGAGCAAAAGGTTGAACAAGTTCTTCTTATTATGAACTTATTCTCCTTCTTCGGATGAGTTCTTCTCATTATGAACTCTTTTGGAAAAGTTGATGATGATCTATCTCTTTCTGTGATAGAATCAAGCAAAGGTTGAACAAGTTCTTCTCATTATGAACTTCTTCTTCAGATGAGTTCTTCTCATTATGAACTTTCTCTGGAAATGTCGGTGTTGATTTATCTCATTCTGTGATAGAGTCATGCAAAGGTTGAACCAGTTCTTCTCATTATGAACTTCTTCTTTCTCTTCAGATAAGTTCTTCTTATTATGAACTTTCTCTGGCAATGTTGATCCATGGAGTGATGAATTCGAGCAAAAGGTTAAACAAGTTCTTCTCATTATGAACTTCTTCTTCCTTCTTCAGATGAGTTCTTCTCATTATGAACTCTACCTGGCAATGCTGATCCATCGAATGATGAATTCGAGCAAAAGGTTGAACAAGTTATTCTCATTATGAACTTCTTCTTCCTCTTCAGATGAGTTTTTCTCATTATGAACTCTACCTGGCAATGGCTCTGGTGCTCTATCTCTTTCTGGAAATGGAGTCAAGCAAAAGGTTGAACAAGCTCTTCTCATTATGAACTTCTTCTTCCTCTTCAGATAAGTTCTTCCCATTATGAACTCTATATGGAAATGTTGATCCGTCGATCAAGCTAAAGTTGAACAAGTTATTCTCATTATGAACTTCTTCTTTCTCTTCAGATGAGTTCGTCTCATTATGAACTTTATCTGGAAAAGTTGACCCATCGAATGATGGATCTGAATCTTTGCTGAAATCTTTGAAATTCCTGTTAAATATTCAAATTGATAAAATGAATGAAGATGCCCCTATTTTTGCAAATGCCTAAATATGATGCATGAATGTTGATTGTATTTTTTTACTTCAAAGTGGCAAACTTGGTATTCCTTTACTTAGTCAAAATGTCATTTCAAGCTGGCATTTCTGATTTGGAAGAGCAATCTTTGTGTCTTTTTTGTTTCATGAAAGTCTCAGAAAAAATGTTTCATTTATGGAACTCTTGTCGTAGTCAGAACTATGACCTTGATGCCCCATTTTATCTTTGATAAAATCGGCTTTCTTCATATGAACTTGTGTAAAAATCCAATAAAGCTTTCATCTTTAAAAGAGAATCTATCATCTTTGAAGAATGTAGATGTAGATATGCTAAACTCAGCAGAGATTAATTAGGAGATCAGTGTCTATTTTGATTTGACTCTTGAAACACATCACAAGAAAGATTTATCCTAATTCTTTTCATGTCTCCACATCTAATCAGATCTCGAACAAGGAAACTTGGACCATATCATGTGAAGATGTTTAACAACAACCTATTGTTCAATCTTAGTTGGTTGCACTAGTTTCTTGTTGTTAAAATTTCAGCTTACATTATGTAGAAAGAAATCTTCATCATATCTCACTTTAACATTAGGTTTGAAGAAGACAGACTATATCTTGCATCAATAAATGGAAACCATATGATCACAACATTGATTCAGCACCAAAATCACTGGTTCAAACATATTCATCCAGTTATGACTTATGTATAGATGTTTCGTAAAACATTTGGCAACACATTCATCTTTTCCTGTGGCTTCTGCCCAGATGTTCATAAAATATTTGACAACACATTCATCATCTCATGTGGTTTCTTCTCAGATGCTAGTAAAACATCTGATAATACATTCATCATTTTCTGTGGCTTCTGCCCATATGTTTGTAAAACATTTGACAATACATTCATCCAGCTGTAGCTTCTGTATAAATTTATGGTCAATGCAGCTCTTTACATAGTGTTCAAAGCTTTTGTATAATGTCACAAGACCATTTGAGAACAAAACTCAGTGGGAATACAAGTGAGATGTTGGTGTGTTTCATAACCAAGAAGTTGGTCAAATTCACAAGATATGCTAGTGTCGAATTGAATAAGAGACACTGACTGATCTTGATATCATCTCGGACAAGGTCAAAATGTGATACTGATCACTCTTTCTTTTATAATGAGATGTTGTAGGAAGTAGAAACACATCAACTATAAAAGCCATGTACAGAAAGAGGTTCATGGAATTCTTTCTGCTATAGATGAAATGTACACGATAAAACCAAATAGATGAAAACTCAGTTCAACCTGGCTGGCAATGATAACCCCAGTAACAACGAAAATAAGGGTAATATATGTAAGTCGAGCCTCCTTTTTCAATGTCATCAAGTAAATAAAAACTGATGTGAAAAACAACTTTGTAACCTAAACAATATGATTAAAACTAACTGTCAGGAACCTCAAAGAAATATTTCTAATCATCACTGACACACACAAAAGACCAAATTCAAAGCTAAGATCTTGAAGAACTAAACCCTGGATTAAATGGTCTACATAGGGATCATCTTTATCCATGCAACCGCGATGTAGCTTAACAAAGAACACACTGTCATATGACACATAGTTAAGAAGATTGGGTATTTGAAACCATACTTGCTGAGTAGATATTTGTTCAACAACAGGACCCTAATGCAACTGCCTGATGAACAAAACAATTATGTATAGTCAACTCGACTGTCACTGCTTCACCATTTTCATTCTTCATACCTTTCTGTCTCATTGGAAATATTTTCTCAAGTCAATGATCTTTCCACAAGATGATATAGGCCTTCAACATGCCCCAATAATTGCTGATATGAACGTTCAAAATACGTCAACATTCCTATTTCTGTTTGAAATGGGCTTTCAGGATGCCCCAATATTTTCTTCTTATTGATGCGAGCTTTCAAAATGTCTCAACATTCTATTTCTGATTGAAATGGGCTTTCAGCATGCCCCTTTATTCTATTTCTGGTTCACTCACAATGTCTGTTTGACTTAAATATCATGATCCCTACGAGGTCCAATTTTGACAATGCACTGTTGCGGGTACTTATAGCTTTATTCGTGTCCCAAATCTATTTATCTTGAATACTGTCATTCTGGTGTCACTGAATAGCAATTGTTAAGTAACTTGAGGAATTCTCTTCATGTTGTCACAAACTTAATAAGTAATCAATCATTTTGACGGAAATGTCTGAGATATGTGCCTCTTTTGAATGAGGTGCCCATTTTTTGGATCTGGAGGGATCTAGTCGGACAGAGTGGTACAAATTGCTTGGTAATTCATTCCAGACCGACACAATGAACCTTGTTTTCAGTGAAGGCTATTTATGGAATATACTTTTCTGTGGGAGAGAAAACAATTTATGTGAACAATAATCTATTTTGATGCAATAGCAAGACTACATATACAGTGGTACAGGCTCTTGAAAAGTCCACACCCATGCAATATGTTGATTCTGATAACTACTCATCTGATTATGAAACGATCTTTCAGGATGATTTCACAGATATTGATAATTCTTCTGATACCGACGAAATCCTGAATTCTGATTCTGATGAGGATAATAAATTGTTATACTTGACGAAAATGGGGTACTCAGAGGCTGAGGCTTCAATAGCCATGAAGAATTTTATATGTGCTGCTCAAATGGCTAAGGCTGCTGACGCACTTCTTCTGGTAGAAGATAGGAAGCCATTATGCAATGATCCCAATTACAAGAAAATACGAAACTCGGGCTATGATATTTGGAAAAGGAAGAAGTAGATGAAGCTTGAAAAGAAGTTTCTTAATAAAGACGATCATGCAGTTCATCTGCCAAATCCAATGATTGGTTTTGGGGTTCCTACTGAAACAGATCAGATAACTCAAAGAACACTTCCAGAAGATGCTATTGGGGGCCTCCTTTTTTCTACTACGAGAACGTGGTACTTGCTCCAGTTGGTGTTTAGACCGAAATGTCATGGTACTTATATGATGTAGAGCTAGAATTTGTAGATTCGAAATATTTTTGTGCTGCTGCACGAAAAATGGCTATAATCATAATCTGCCAATTAAGAACAGATTTCCTCTTATTCAGCTTCCTGCACGCACCATACATTATGCTTTTCCATTGAAAAAAATGGTGGCCTTCCTGGGATCCAAGAACAAAATTGAATGTTTACAAACATGTACAAGAAGTGCCAAATTGACAGAAATGATCCGTAAGGCTTTTGAAGCTTATGATGATGAGCCACCTTTGAGTGTCCAGAAGTATGTTATTGATGAGTGCCGAAAATGGAATCTAGTATGGGTTGGAATGAATAAAGTTATTCCACTTGAACCTGATGAGGTGGAAATACTTCTAGGTTTCCCTAAAAAACATACACGAGGAGAAGGACCTGCTAGATACATGTTCCCCGGTGGTATCAATGCCATGTCTCTTTTCTCTGGGATCAGTGATGCAGAGGTTTCCTTCTACTGTCTTGGCATACCTTTGAAAACAGATGCACAAGAATTGAATGGTGATCGGTTTAAGCAATTAATGAGTAGATTTGGTGAATTCGACATTGTTGTTAGTGGCATCCCGTGTAACAACCTTACTGGAAGAAATAAACATCATCTAAATGGAGTCGAGGATTTTTGTTTTCAAGAATGTGAAAGGCTTCATAATTCTGGCCTTGTTATTCTTTTTCTATAATAGAGGTGGAATAGACAATCATTTGTTTTAAGGGCCTTCCTTATTTGAGACTGTCCTGTTTGAAAATGTTTTTTTTCTCATTTCTTTATCAAAAAATGAAAGAATTTTGTAAAGTATTGCCCCTTACAGGTTCACAATAGAATCAAATCATACACATGAGTTTAATGAATATCAAATAAATCAACTACACTTTTAAATCAAAAAATCATAGTCCTATGGCAATTGTCAAAATTATTGACTGATTTAAGGTGTAGTTTGATTCTGGTAAAGTAAGGTCTCTCAGGTTGGTCCAAGATATATGTATCTTTGAACTTTCACTAACTTGAAGAAATAATTGTTATGCTCATCTCCTAGAGATATTCTTGATTCCAGAATCTCAGGAACGTCATTGGGATGTGTGGTGCTTCATCAAGAGCTTAAGATCGTCTCTTATGTCGTTGTTGCACCATTCAATATTCAAGCCACATTTTCAGGTTTTCGACTCGAATCCTCTTTTGGTTTCAAGATGTTATTTAAAAATTTTACGTCTTGAACCCCCTTTTATCATTTTTCATATCATGCATTTAAAGATTTTTAAAAAACCAATTTTTGCAAATAAAAATCAATCCTGAGAAGCGGAATGAAATATGAAGATAGTCTCTTTCACATAGAAATCCATGTATGATTAAAATGGACTTTTCAGGTACGTAACGTAGGCCAGCGCTTATGGTTACGAAAGAAAGGGATAAAAAGGCCCAAACAAGTGTTTAAGGGTAATTAAACTAAGGATCAATTCATTATGATGCCTTCAATCTTGCATTGCTTGACTTGGATATGCTTTGCTACTCGACTTTCATCATTTCTTTTTATGGATCCCTCAAGACTGCTAATTTTTGAGTTCATTTCCATATTCTCACATCTTCATCATTTCTTGCTCTTTTTGTTGAATATGAATCTTTGAACTAATTGCACTGAATCAACCTTGTAGCTTGAGGCTCAATGAGTCACCCATCTTGATTCAATTTTTTCCTTTTTTCCTTTTTTTTATGAATGAGTATAGGACTTAAATTGCTTTGAGTACCACATTTTCCTATTGCATTTTGGAAATTATTTCGTTATTCTTGAATGGATTGATCTTCAAGCACTTTGTATTTGATCTACCTTGTGGTATCTTGATATTTCTCACTTTATGACTTACTTCTGTAGCGAAATCTGGATTGATGATCTTCACTCATGCGAGCAGATATCCTTCACTTTGTCCCCCTTAGTATGGAGGGTGATCCTTGGTTAGGGTTGAATCAGAAGAAAAATATTATAGGCACAAAAGGGGACAACAAGGGATACATATATATACATATATTTGAAAGGATAAATGAAACAATGTCGTTCGTCATCTCATACATAGAAGCCTTTATAAAAAGAGGTATCCCCAGGAGGATGAATATTCAAGATTAATCTTTATTTACATGAAAACAATGTAATTAATGCATGATATATTTATCCATGATGCCTCATCTCGTCTTTTCTTGCAGGAAGATTCACGGATAATTTGAAAGTTTGGTTCTTTTGAGGACTTTTGGTTTATGATGGTTTTGTATTTGGAAGGACAAATGTGTGACTTTTGAAGTCATATATATGGTTGAATGTTATAAACCAATCAACTCTACCCAAGAAGGTAAACATCTGGATTTGGTGTCTCAAAAATAGGTAGAGACATGACTTCAGAGTCTCAGATAAATGTATAGTCAAGATTTGGTTTTAGTAAGGGTCAAGTAATTGGCATTGGATGGAATATGGAATGTATAATTTTGCCACTTGCCAAAGATCTATAATTCTTGAAAAAGAATGTTTAATCTACTTGATACTAAAAAATTTCAAAATTAAAATTTAATTCCTTGCTCATAATCATAAAAGCAACAAAAATTTATTTATCAAAACAAGGCATAGAAAGAAACAAAAAACATGTTCAAACAAGATGTTGAAAATAGAAATGTACTACAGTGGTAGATAACAACTTCAACTTGTTTATTTTATCTTGCTCTATCATTCCTCGAATGTTGGGTATGTACTTGGCCCAGGATTTTCATCCTTATTTTCCCCCCATTTCTTGATCATTTCTTGTGTCAAGACTCCCTTGTCAACGAGCATCTCTATTTCTTTTAACAGTGACCAACAATTCCCTGTTGAATGCCCATATACTCCCAAGTGAAAATTACAAAAGCTATTTTGATCATAATAATGGGCATAAGGCTTTGGTGACACTTTCACCAATCTTGGTATAATATATTGACCTTTAACCAAATGAGGTTACAGATCTGAGATAGATTCTTGAAACACCTTCAGAGTTTTTCTCGCTCGAGAGATTTTCACTTTCCTTGATCGTTCTGAATGACTAAATGGTCTCCTGTGGTCGAGGGGGTTCTGTTGGACCGGGTCATTTGTTCTCATTGCATCAGATATACCACTAGCATTCATCATCCCACCCAAATCTGTTATAACAGAATCTTCTAAGAATTTCTTTCCATGGATCATATCATTCATCATGTCCATTAACGTACTAATTTGTTCTTTTGAATTAGCCTGAAACTTTTTTGCATGATCAATCATTTTTTATTGAGTCTTGATAAGTTGCTCTTGTAGTTTCTCGATTCTACCAACCCTTGTTAAAATTTCATTCATGGCTCTTATTATTCTTTAGAAAGACCATGTTAGCTCCAATTTGGATTTCAGAAATTCTATCATGGAATCCTCCACGAATTATTCCCATATTTTCATGATTAAATGTATGTAAAATAGTTTGAAATAAAATATAATTATGCAAAGATACAAATGTAAAAATGAAAATGTAAATACAAACGTAAAAATGCAAAGATGCGAATGCAAATTGTGCAATGTAAAAGTAAACATAAAAGTACGAATGCAAAATGAAAATGCATGTATGAAAAAGGTGTTACTCAAGAGTGATCATATTAAAACAGATTTCATTGAACACAAAAGTTTCAGTGCATCAAACAAAACTTTTACATGTAGGGGACAGCTTTTGGTCCTAACTTCAATAAAACTTTACGTATAGGGGATGACTTTCTCTCATAACTTCTCTAAAGCCAAATTAGTTTCCATTCATGCTCAATAGTTGAGTTATCAGTCTGCTTCAATTTCTTGTAAAGTCAATTAAGTCTATCAGCTTATGGGCCATATTGCTTGTCTGGACTGCAACTTCTTCCATGTCATTCTCTTTTTCCTTCATCTTCTGTGTCAACCTTCGGAGTTGTAAGCAATGTTGCTCATTCTCCCTTGTAAGAGAACCTTTGTGTTCAAGAAGTTCTTGGACAAGATCTTCATATACGTTGTTCTTTTTCAGTTTGATGACCCTTGTTATCCACTGTTCTGGGGTATTTCCTATGCAAGCATTTTGAAAGGCTTGACTGATCTTTTGGAAATCTTCATGCATGGTTTTCATTTCTGTGCTCAATTTCTTGTTTTGATCCTTCAAATAACATGCTTGATCTTCATAAAAACCTCCTTTATTCTGAATGCCCGACTGATACTCTTACCATATAATGTTTTTGGTATCAATCTAACAGTATCTTTGTGGAATACTTTTGGTATTAATATAACAGTATCTTTGTGTGCATAGCTCGCTTCTATCCTCGGAGTTTCCTCAGGATGTCTTTCCTTGGCTGCGTCATATTTTGTTTGATCATAAAACTTTTTGTCCATTTATGAAAAACTTTTCAATTTGATGAACAGTCTTTCAAGTCAACACCTTTTAGTTATGCCATGATCAAACAATTCAAACAAAAGAAATCAATATGTATATAAAAAATGAGAAAGGAAAAAATAAATTGGTTAGTACCAATTAAGAAAAGATTCTATATATAATATATAAATCTTAACCTCATGCTTTCTAGTTCCATGCTTTGTTTGAAAAAATTAACCTAACCGCATGATTACTAGTTTGCATGCATTTAAAAAATGAAATCAAATAAATTAAAAGCTAGAGCTTATTTCTCTTTTGTGTACACCTATGGACAGAGTTTCAGTATTGTCTTAGATCAGGAGAATTTCTATGGTTTATTATATGCAGGTTTCAATTCTAGAAGTAAAGGTACTCGAACTGTCCTTGTTGGTGCCCCATTGGGCTGTCAAACCCTCAATCCTAATCCACCACAGACTTAAGCGGATGGGGTTCAATTCGAGGGGACACATTTCTCTATGCCTGACACGGAGAATAAATTCTCACGAAGACATAGAGCATATGAACCCCGGAAGTTACTTGCTAGGTCTGACACAGAGAATAAATTCTCACGAAGACGTCGCTTTCACTCCCACTTAAAAGGGACAAGCTTGATTATAAAGCTTATGTTATGCAAATGCAAGTGTTGTGTGTGAGGAGAAATTTTCATACATAAATTAATATCTAAAAATAAAATTAAATATACAATAGTATAAAATAAATTGAAAGAAAAAAATCATAAATTAAATAAAATTGGATTCTCAATTTCTAACTATAGAGACAATATATAATCGACTTAGGTTTGACCGGTCCCCAGCGAAGTCGCCAAGCTGTCGTAACCAGTTTTCGCCCGGGCACGAAATTTTACTCGGCGGGAAAAGTGATGTGGATAAATAAATGGTTTTTTAAGGAAATGTTTGAAGTCGCCGTCGACCTTTTGGGTTAGGTAGGTCGAATGCCTAAAAATCATATTTTAACATAGTTTTTAAGAAAATACCATTTTAAAAGAGAAACTAGTCTGCGTTTAACCAAAAATTCGTTCTTTTTAATAATAAAAAGAGATTTGTGGTCGATTACGTTTGGGGAAGGATTAGCACCCTACAACACCCAAAATTGGTCTTTGTCGATTATAAATTGTCTCTAATAATAGAATTTAAGAATTCGAATATAAATTTAATTTATGATCTTTTCATATTCAATTGGATAATAAAGAAAAATATTAAAATAATTTTTATAAATTATAAATAAAGTATTATTTATTTAAAAATATTAGAAAATAACATCTAGTTGCTTTAAGACTGTCTTTTCTTTAATATTAATAAATAAATTAATAAGAATATAATAATTTTCCTAAAAATAATGAAGTAAATATATATTTTTATAAGCAGAATATTTATTTATTTTTAAAGTACCAGAATAGGACGTCAAGGTACTTTAAGACCGTCTTTTCTTAATATTTAAAAATAAATAAATATTATCATTTAATTCATTTGTGAAATTAATTAAATAATACTTATTAATCTTTCATATATATATATATATATACATACATACATATATTAATATGACTAAAATAAACTAAACATAAAATAAAGCGAAATAGTTAAAGAACTAGAATTAAAGTATTGAAAAATGTAAAGAAAAAATAGAAAATTAAAGTAATGAAATTAAATAAATAAAAATAAATCGCATAAATTAAAATATAAAATAAAGAACTAAAATAAAAGATATTGAATATAATGCCCAAAAATAAAATAGCTCAAAAGATTAAAAGATAGAATTAAAATTACTAAAATATAATAAAATAAAACATAGAGATCAAAATGAAAGAAAATAAAATATAGCAACTAATTTCGAAATAAAAAAATCAGGAACTAAAGTGTAAATATGTATCTAAATTATATGGATTATTTAGGGATTTTTCCTATTTTAAGTGACTATAATATAAAGATAAGGTAAAAGTTTAGTGGGCTATATGTAATTTGACCTTGGGTCAGTGACTAGGATGTCAATAGATGCTTAAATTTTGAGGGCCTAAGGATATTTAACCCCTAAATTAGTGACTAAAACGAAAAAAAAACTGAAATTGTGGGTACCATTAGGTGGTTAATCCATAAAATATGTGAACAAAGCAAGAAGCTCCCAGAAACTGGGGACCTAACGCATGGTTTACCCAAAAGTTTTATAAACTTAAAACTCATCTTCTTCTTCCTTATCTCACACGCAGAACACCCAAAGCTTCAAACTCTTCTCTTTTTTATTTATTTATTTATTTATTTATTTATTTATTTAACATGCTGTTTGATTTAAAAATATATATATAATAATAAGTAAAGCTGAAAAATACAAGAAAAAAATGAATCAACCTTGGTTGTGTTTTTATTTCCAATCCTTTGTATATATTGCTGCTCGATCGGGGATATATGAAGAGATGAGTTATTCTCTTGTTTTGTTAGGTTTTTATAACCCATATTACATGCTTAAAACAAAAATAATGATTGTTGTTTGTTTGGTGGTGAGCTATAGCCGGGACGTGGAGGGACAGCTGGTGGAATGTGAAGCTGTTGTAGGTGCTAATTAGAGCAGGGAACCAGCTGGATCAAGGTAAAAATGGTGATTACACATGATACCTCTCAACTTGATTGTCACCATTTCGTTTGTTTTTGAAGACTCATTTGTTACCAATTGGATTCATTCCTTGTGGTAGTGGCACAAGGCCCATGTATTATTTTTATGAAGGGCTTCGATTTCTTCTTGCATCGCCATCATCCATAGTGAAGCATCTGAGTTGTTTATTGCCTCTTGGAATGTTGATGGCTCACCGTCCTCTGTTAAAAGGCAGTATGCAATATTTCCTTCTTTAACATAATCTGAGTGCCAATTGGGACGTCTTCTCACATAATCTTATTGACGAGTTGTTGGAGCTTCAGAACTCTCTGGTTCTTGTTCATCATGCGCTGGTTCTGCTTTAGAAGACTCTCCTTGTTCAAACTCATTTTCCACATGTAGTCTCTGACTTTTCAGTGCTACCATCTTCTTCTTTTATTTTTAATTTATCTTCTACAAAGATAACATCCTTGTTGATGATCACTTTGCGGGCAGTGAGATCCCACAAGCGATACCCCTTTACACCATCAATACAGTTTAGTGAGATGATCACATATCATTCTAGCTATCGTCTTCTCCTCGATGTTTGACAATACTTCATCTGCTAATGCTAGATGAAAGTTTGTCATATCATTCCCGTCCATTTCGATCCATTTGTTTTCATCTTTAAAATCTATCGGTCTTTCACTGATAGTTGTTAGATAACCGTCTTTCCTCAGGATGGTCTTCATCTTCAATTTCCACAATGAGAAATTTCTCCCATTGAACTTTTCAATATCAAATTTTGTTGACATAGCTTCTATTACGGATAGCTCCCACTATTTCACTATCGTGAATAGTTCTCTAGAACCTACAAAGAATGTGTAATACATTCTTACTTTCTTATGTTGGAGGATCCATCTTATGGTGGCAACCATAAATATAATAAGTAGATATTACACACTTTAATCTGGCTCTGATACCAATTATTGCGGAAGACGGCTATCGGATAGAGCAAAATCGTAACTGATAATTTGAGAAAATAAAAATGAAGGTAAAAAAGACACAAATTTTACGTGAAATACCCCTAAATAATATAGGATAAAAACCACGTGCAAAGGTAGAAGAATTTCAATATGAGAAAATATGAATTACAACTTCTCTCGATCTAACAAGGAGAAAACAATGACAATTCTCTCTTGATAAAAAGGAGAAAACAACTCTCAAGAAATCTCTCTAATTTCTCTAGTATTGGGAGAAAGCTAGAATGATTTGGGATGATTTTGAAGCTAAATGGGTTAGAGTATTTATAGTTGAAGCTTAAGGACTAATATTGTAAATATCCTAAAGTATATGGACTAAATTTGGTAATGTGATTGAGAATATTGGGATGCCATTAGAAATAAGATAGAATCATTAAAAATGTTTTATAGTCGAAGTTTAAGGATTAATCTTATAAATATCCTAAAGTATATGGACTAAATTTGATAATTATCCCATTTTATTTTTCAAAAAAATTGCTGCTTAACTTGGATCAATTT
Organism: Hibiscus syriacus; assembly: GCF_006381635.1. Lineage (NCBI taxonomy): Eukaryota > Viridiplantae > Streptophyta > Magnoliopsida > Malvales > Malvaceae > Hibiscus > Hibiscus syriacus. Next base: position 1,814,190 of record NW_024062680.1, on the reverse strand, counting down.
TAGCCGCTCATGTTGATTCAGCCGCCCATGTTGCCTTGAATTTTCAACATAACTATATCAAATTACTGAATTCTTTTATTAGAAATTGACGATGTTATAAATTTAAACTTACTAATATTATTTTGAAAATCAAAAGATTAAACTATATTCAATTGAAATATCAAAATTTAACACGATAAAGGCTAAAATTAAACCCAAAGATAAGTTTCATAATAATATACTATCACAAATGTTTGTTGCCAACAACTATAATTGACCATTCAAAACCCAAACCGGGCCTTGCGATAACTGATAGGCAAGTCTATGTTCCAATCTCAAAGGCTCTACAAACTCTCACTTCGGTTTAAGCAGTGAAGCCAGTACTGTTTAAATCCTTTGAAGTTTGAACCCAAAATTTTAGACACTTCCAAGGCCACTTAATGAATGGCGCGAGAAATTAAGTTATTTAATGATAAATTTACGCTCAATCACGGTTTAGTTTGAAATATTTTAATTATTTTACTTTTATAAAATTAGTAAGTTCAAATTAATAACATCACTTCAATTTCCTCTCTGTCATTAAAATTTAGTACTACAATGACAACGAGAGGTTAAGGTCCAACTCCAAACCACTGCCGCCGTCCCTGCTTTCTTTATCCGCTCCCTGATTTGTTTCCGAGGAAGGGGCCCGCATCATTCAACACCGAAGGTTTCTTAGACCCGGAAACGGAATCCTCCATGAAATCTTCAGGTTGGAACGTCGGATTCCACCGGCCTCCACCCCCACCGGTAGCAACCGCCTTCTCCTCCTCTTTCGATCCATTCGGCACCACAACGTTCCTTAGACGATCACGCACCTCCCTTGTGCTTCGTATCAAAGCAAAGAACTTCATCTTCGTCTTCCATTTCTTCTTCGTTCCCCATTTTTCTTTTCCTTCTCCCGCTCTCCTCCATTAGCTAGCTTGACTTTACCTAATGTGTATGCTTTAGAGCATGAAGAACTATATATTGAATTAAACCTCAAAAATATTACAGTCAGTAATAGGGAGGAAAGCGAGAGGAAATGGAGTTTTCGTTGCCGGTGAGATGAAGCAGAAGCCGTGATGGTTGACTGGTTTTATAGGTCATCACCATGATTTTTATAGGAGAATCACCGATTTTCATAAGAATAAACACAAGCTGTTTTAAATTCAGATAAATTTTGAATTTCATTTTTTATTTTATAATTAAATTATATTTAAATTTAAATTAATTGATTTTAATATTAAAATTTAGAGAAAATAACCTCAGTGACAAAAAATCCTAGATAATATACGATTTTGACCAATTTTTTTTGGATTTGCGAAAATGACCAACAAAATCGCAATGCGATCTCTAATTCGCATTGCGATCTCCACTATTGCAAATTCACGTTGCATTTCGCATTGCGATAGTTGAAAATCGCGTTGCGTTTTTCCATTTCGCGTTGCGATAGTTGAAATCGCAACGCGATCTCCACTATTGCAAATTCGCGTTACGATAGTTGAAAATCGCGTTGCGATTTTCCATTTCGCATTGCGATAGTTGAAATTCGCGTTGCGATTTTCCATTTCGCATTGCGATAGTTGAAATTCGCGTTGCGATTTTCCATTTCGCGTTGCGATAGTTGAAATTCGAATTGCGATTTTCCATTTCGCGTTGCGATAGTCTGCAGTTGTCGTTGCGATTTTCCAAATTCGTTGAAAAAAAAGATTTTGTTTCTTAAGAATTTTCTTTAAAAAGATAGTATTCGCGCGGACGTGTCGAAGACACGTACGACCACGACCACGACCACGACCACGACCACGACCACGACCACGACCACGACCCGAGACGACGGCGGCGGCGGTGCGCGAGAGTCCCCCTTGTTCTCTATCACTCAACAAGGAAGTGGGAAAGCCAAGCCTTAAATACCATTCCCAATAGTGTTTCCAATACAATGTGGGATTGAGCATTACCAACACTTGTTTCCAACACAATGTGATTATTTAGGAAACAATTAACAATCATTCACCTTAAAACAACTGAATCAGCAACCAATTGCATTAGTATTATACGATTAAATATGTCATAATTAAAAGTCAATCTACAATCAATCGCGATTATTGCAATTTTAAGCAAAACATTCAAAAATAATATCACTATTTAAGGCTCAATCCCACATAGTATTGGGAACAAGTGTTGGTAATGCTCAAATCCCACATAGTATTGGAAACACTATTGGGAATGGTATTTAAGGCTTGGCTTTCCCACTTCCTTGTTGAGTGATAGTGAACAAGGAAGACTCTCGCGCGCCACCGCCGCCGTCCGTCTCGTCTCGGGTCGGGTCGTGGTCGTGGTCGTGGTAATACGTGTTTTCGACACGTCCGCGCGGATACTATCTTTTTAGAGAAAATTCTTAAGAAACAAAATCTTTTTTTTTAACTATCACAACGAATTTGGAAAATCGCAACGACAACTGTAGACTATCGCAACGCGAAATGAAAAATCGCAATGCGATTTTAAACTATCGCAACGCGAAATGGAAAATCGCAACGCGATTTTCAACTATCTCAACGCGAAATGGAAAATCGCATTGCGATTTTGTTGGTCATTTTCGTAAATCCAAAAAAAGTTGGTCAAAATCATATATTATCTAAAATTTTTGGTCACTGAAGTTATTTTCTCTAAAATTTATATGTAAGATGAAGGCGTCTTCTTCAGACATGAATCGTCATTGACGTAAACAATATACCCTTGGTCCCCCAACTAAATTAAAAGAATTATTTATCACCCTAATATCTAAATTTACCATTTTTATTTATGGCTCATTTTCATTATTTTTGGGTTTGCGAATTAAGTAAATTGGATTAGAAAATCGTCATCGTCTTTGTATTATTCGATTTGGATTATTCGGTTAATATATTAAATATCAGTGATTAATTTAAAAAATTAATTTGTTATAATTGAAAGTAATTTATTAATTTATATAAAAAAATAAATTTATTTTTTAATTTAAATGAAAATTGTATATATAACAGTATAAAATCTATATATGGAGGATATTTTATAACTCATTTTGAATTTTCAAATTTTTAAATTGAATCTAATTTATGAAATTATAACTCTAAATTAATTCGAATTGAGTTAAATTTTGGTTATTCCTAATTAATTTAGTTATAATAATCATTGGAGAAATTTTTATAAAAAAATCTCCATGTCCACCACGTGCAAATAAGCCAGCGGCTGCCGTTCCACGACTAAAAAGAAAGAAAAAAGTAAAACAATATTTGTCCGATCCCTAACATACATTGAATTTGACAGCGTAAACTAAACGACAAATTATCGGAGAACATACACACACGAGACAAGACATAAATATAAGATATGGTATCTTTTTTTTCATTTATTTGTTATGTTATATTCTAATATAATGTACTCAATCATTCAAGTAGCTTCAACTTGATCCATGATTCCATCAATGGTTCATCACCTAATCTTTGTTTATTGGAATGTCACCTACTCTAATCTATTATACTTTATTGTCTCTGTCCAAGTAATGAAATAATAGCATCATGGTGAGTAAGTTTAAGTTTGAATTTAGATGTTATGAAGAAGGACATGCTTATATTTTACTATGAGTTTTAGATTAGGGAAGAAAGGGTGAATGAAGAAGAAGAGAGATGAGTTTTAGATTTACTGGGCTTTTGGGGAAGATGAAAGTGTTTTAAATATTTTATGTTATTTTAATTCAATATATATTTTTCTTTGGAATTGAACGTGTATTGCGTTTCCTATAAACTATTAAGAAACATATTATATTGTAGTAATACAGTTTCTTTTCTTTCTTTAACTAAAGTGGGGATCTCTAACATCATCGGCTTAACCTTTTTATTTAAATAAACTTTTATATTAGATAAGACTAGTGGTTGAGTCATTTCATTTCTATTCTCTTGCCACTTTCGTCGACATTACCCGCTCGCAAAGCTTTCTTTATTCATTTCGCATGTGACATGTAATCTCTGGCCTTGGTTTTCCAGGTAGAGTTCTGGTTTTTTTTCCTTCTCTCATGTCTTTGCCTATCTGGGTATTTCAACAATTTTCTATCTTGGCTTGTTTTTTAAGCACGGATCGCTCTTATCAATTATATAGTTTGCTATTAAATTGATTGGTCTTTGATTGAATTATCTGATTTTCCAGATTGTTATCGGTGGTTTAGAGAGTAGATTATGGTCTTTTGCTCACCCAGTTTTTAGTTTGTTACTTTTTTTTTGTCATTAGCTTGTTTCTTTCTGCAAATTCGATGAATTTTGGGTTCCATTTTCTCTTCTCATGTATCTATATGCTTTCTAGGCTTAAAAAAAATTGATGTTTTAAAGCTTTTATTGAAAGTTGCATATGGTCTGTAAACGGTTGGGGTGACGAAGTGTAAATTTATTACTCAATTTTTAAATTAGGAAGAGGTCCTGGTTTCCTTTTTTTTTATCAAGACCTGGTTATGTAACAGATGATCTGTTGGTTAATGTAGGTACTTAGATAACTAAATCAGATTTTCACGCGGTAGTAAATTGTCACTATCATCCAAGAAAAGTCTATTGATGGGATCCGAAGGACCGACAGCAGTAACCATCCACGTGACTGGTTTTAAGAAATTTCATGGAGTTTCAGAGAATCCAACCGAAACAATTGTTAGTAATTTAAAAGGGTATACAGAAAAGAAAGGTTTGCCAAAAGGTGTAATTCTCGGCAGCTGTAGTGTCCTCGAGACTGCAGGACAGGGAGCACTCACTCAACTATACCAGACATTGCGATCCGCGTTACCCGGGAAGGATTCTGAATCTTCTTGTTCTGGGAGAATTATTTGGGTAAGTCACTTTAAATTGTTTAGTAATCGCTTAGGTTCATACGTTCATGTCAACAGTGATTACAACAATGAATTTTCAATATGGAATAATTCTTTTTACCTTTTCATAAGGTAGGCCGAAGGCTTTTCTGGTACCTGCTTAATGCATAAAAGGGTCTTATTATTGTGATTATAACTCTCACGTTGTAACCTGCATTTCATCTATTCTCAAAAAATGGCAAAAGTGTAAGGGGTAAAATATCTGTAATGTGATGTGGATAATGTACCAGCTAAATCCATAGTAAAATTGCATGTTAACTCAAGCTTCATATTTCTTGGTCATTGTTACAACATTCTTCAGCTACATTTTGGAGTCAACAGTGGTGCAAGTAGATTTGCTATTGAGCGTCAAGCTGCCAATGAAGCTACTTTCCGTTGCCCTGATGAGATGGGATGGAAACCTCAGGTTGGATAACCCTTTTCCACTTTTACAGTGCATGTGCAATTTGGTATGTCTGCCTCTTCTCAAACTTTCTTCCTTTTCTTAACGCTGTGTTTTGATTGCAGAAAGTACCCATAATTCCTGCAGATGGTGGAATTTCACGTGTGCGAGAGGTAGTATCATTTTCGTTGAAGTTTATTTTGTTGTTTAGCACGGTTAAAATTACACCCGAAGCCGATACTATTCATCGGCTTGCCTCCATCCTGAAGCATTTTCCTCCGTTACTTCTGTGCAGGCTTCTCTTCCCGTTGAGGAGATTACAAAGGCCTTAACAAAGAAGGGATTTGAAGTGATGACCTCTGATGATGCCGGACGGTTTGTGTGCAATTATGTTTACTATCACTCCCTTCGATTTGCTGAGCAGAGTGGGGTCAAATCCCTCTTTGTCCATGTCCCTCTCTTCTTGAACATAGACGAGGAGACCCAAATGAAGTTCGCGGCTTCCTTGTTGGAGGTACTTGCTTCTCTATGTCCGTAACATCCTGCATCCACTTGTCTTTTGTGTCCTGAAATCGATACAGTTGTAAGGTTGTATGTGAGGGTGGATGGAAGGATGCACGTTTATTGAAACACTTTAATAAAAAGAAAAGTGTACGTGAATGAATAAAAATGTATTTCAGCACATACACTACACCATATGTATTTCATTTCTTTCTCTAAATACTTCCTCTGGTGCTTGGAAATTTCTCTGAATCCTTGTGTTAGCATGTCAATAAATTCCCATTTGCTTCTATTACCAGAAACATTTGCCTATTCTTACCCACTTTCAAATAAATCTTCTTGCAATTTTTCTTGGCCCTTATTGTAATGTAGTGCAGAAACTAAAGTGAATTAAGGGGAGATTTTGCATACTTTCACTAATTCATTTCCACCTTCACCCTTGATGCATAAGCGAGTTTCGTGCTGGACGATTATATTTTGCATGTCAGCTTAGTTTAATGTCTTTTCATGCTGTGTTGGCTGGAGGGCTTATATTTTCTTGTGTTTGCTATGTTGGTGGGTTTATTTTGTGTTTGCAGATATTGTAATTAAGGGATGGGTTATGGTTCAACCATTGTGCATGAATCATAGTTTGGGATCCCATAAAAAAAAGAACTTTTTTGGCTAGGACTGGATTGAGCTTCATACAACTTAAGTATCCATCATTTTTTTACCTTTGATCTTGTATATTTTACATAGCAATCTGATTCAACACCTACCCACATAAGTTTGTGTTATCAATGGTGACATTAGTTTCCTCCATCAAGCAATAAACTGGTGGAATAGTTTGTGTGAGGACAGTTCCATGAGCATTCCAGCAATAGGGATTCGCCACGATGCGTCCACGGGTGGCGGGCTGCAGTTCTACTTGTGCCAGTGTAAGGTTTATGCATGGAGTCGAGTCACTACAAGAGAAACTCATCGGTGGACTTCTAACATCGTACGAGCCCTTAATATTAACGTAGGAGATGTCATTAATCTTAACTGCACTTGTTTGGTTACTGCAGTTTTTGGTGAGGCAATAGTATTGGTCTATGATAATCGGGTTACGGACAGCTTCCATGCTGATGTTACGGAATTCGACTTTCGACACACAGCCCGAGCTGCCTTGCCAGGTTTTAATGCGGACGCCGTTATCGGAATGCTGTATGACCGAATCTGAAATTGTGATGTTTGAAACACAGGCTCGGGAATGATTGACCCCTTGACTACCAATGCTGCAATAAGAAATGAAAAAGATGTTAGCCCAACCTAGAATGTCAACACAGAGAACTGAAACTTGATAATGATGTGAACAAAAAAGAGTAGTCTTCTTCAGCCGGCCTAAGATGTTTGATGTGTTGAGAAACAAAATGGCAACCCTAAACCCCATGCTTGTAACCGTTTTGTTTACCTTATTCCATGACTTGGACCACAAGTTATGTTCTTTATATCAACATCATAGCAACCAGCTCCAATTGATACACAATCATCACCTAACAATACATACAAGGAAGACCTGTAAGCACTCTGTTTTGAAATTTTGATTTCATATATGCTCAAGATGTACTAAAATCATAAAGAAAACCCACCGTTGGATATGAAGAAATTATATATTTTCACATTGTTTGTGTTCTCGATGTGAATTCCGTCGGTGTTGGGACTTTGGGCCGGTGTTTTGATAGTCAGTGATTCTACACGAACACTGTGGCAGAAATCGAATCTGAAATGGAACTGTGGACTGTTTTTGATTTTGAGTTCTTTGACTGTCAAGTTTGTGCTCATGAAAAACCTTATAGCCTGCATTTTGAAACACCAGAGATAAATCTTCAGAAAATCAAAGATTAAGTGCTAGGCTCAGATGTCCTTACTACAGGGCTATCACAGGGACCAGGCATTGTTGTTCCATTAATTCCCTGCTTAGCAGATATATTCTGTTAGTTATGGACTTTACTGGTGAAACAGCAACAGGCATGTTAAACGTGACTAAATTGTATTACTTTGTGAGGTTTGCAGGGAAGATTCCACCATTCTTCTCCTTTGCCATCTACAAGGCCACCACCTTGCATTAACATTCCATCGACTCTGTAGAAGACCAGCCATTGCCTTTTGCTAATATTTCTTGGCCAAGAATCAGGTCCGTCGAGTGGCATTATGGTTCCATCGATCTTCCCACCGAAATCGAAACGAGTCAATGGCTGATTATCACAATAATAAGCTCCATGCTAAACTGAAATGGCAAAATGTTCATTACCTGAAACACAAGGCCAACTGTCTTACAAGGACCTGCAAAGATTGTAGATTGTAATATGAAGGAGTAACCATCAGGGACTAGAAGAACCGCCAATTTGATTTGGCAAGCCATGTCCCAAGCCATCTTAAACGCTTGAGTATCATCGGTGACACCATCCCCAACAGCACCAAAATCAAGCACATTGAAGACACTGTACCTTGGACCAGCAATAGCATCAGCTTCTGGCGCAGGTGAAGGAGGGACAGAAACGTGAGATACAACATGGTGGAATCCTCATGTTCCGAGTGACTATGATGATGTCTGGTTTGAATGGTAACAAAGTAAAGGCATGAAAAGATAAAGAAAAGCAGGCTAAGAACTTGATGGAAGGACATGTTGAGCTTAAACTTTTGCTTCAATGAAAACATGTGGGGTGTAATGAGAGGGTACCCTCTACTTATAGGAAAAAGCCGGCCACACTATCCTAGGTTTGGCCTATGTACTAGGTACTATAGTCATTAACCAAGTTCTTTGTCACTTGTTATTCTTCACCTAAAGATCTCATGGAAGTTGAACCAACAAGGTCCCCCACGTTTCTGGAAGTAAACAAAAGAGTTGAAAAGAATTGAGTTGCAATGTGGGAAATTCTCAGTGGAAGCACCCCAATGTGAATTGTGGGCATGGATTAGACTATTGTGACACGAAACCGACCCAGTTCCATTCTACAATATAGGGGTTGGCCTCATGCTAGAGCACGTGGGAAGTAAATGATAAAGCTTAAAGGGAATGTGGCAATATGGAGATATGATATGGGGAAGAAGTAATGTTTGCAGAGCCGTGCTTCTTTTGCTGTTGGTTTGATTGACTCCTTCTGGCCCAGTTTTTGATTATTTCAGAGATGGAGTTCAAGCACATTTTGGGATAAACAAAAGTCAGATATTAGAGCCGTACGACCTCATCTGCTAGGGGTTTAGCCGCCGCCACTCCTTCGTAATTTACATGCGGAAAAAAGCTCCCCTCTATTGTGAATGGGATGCTTTGCCATATGACACTTACATGAGATGACACCCATGTGTTCTTGGCACTGCTCAATATTTTTAAAAATTCTTTATTAAGATACTATTTTATATTGTTTTAGATAAAAAATAATAGATAATTCATTTCAAATATGAATTTTTAGAAAATAAAACCAAGTTAATACTTTTATATATCCTATTTTTTAAAATTATATATTAAGTAAATATCTAATAAAATAATCAAAACATATATAAAGCTTTAAATGATAATCTTTTCAATATAATGAAAATTTTCAATGTTATGGAACACATTTGATTTTTTTTAATATTCAATCAAAATATTTTATATAACTTTTAAAAATTAAAAGTTAAACTAATAAAAATATAAATATACGATAAATTAATTTATTCTTTTTTATAAATGTCAAATAACAAGAAATATGAACCTATCAAATGACCTTAATAATAAAATAGAGTATTATCCTCACTAGATTTCAAGTTTGAGCAGTTACATATGTCAAATGTGTATACATTGTCAATGACTAGAAACAATTATAAACAAAAATTACCTTGTAAATACCTCATATTATTAAAAATATCCTATACTACTAAAAATACAATAAATGTAAAACTGAATGTGGTTAAAATTAATATTTTAAAATAAAAAATAATATAAAAATGCAATATCATAAATTAAATTATGAACAATGAATTTTAAATTTTTAAATGACATTTAAACTTTTTTAATGAGAATTTTCAGAGTTCAAGCCCATGACCGACACCAATGATTCGCTAATACACTCTCAGCAAACTAACCTTGGCCCAACTTCTCCTACCCACTTCCTTTACTTACACTTCAATTGAATCAAAATTATTTATTTGAGTAAAAATAAATAAAACAATTATTAAATTCAAATTTTAATGAAACATAATTTTCCACATAAACATTATAATGAAAACATAGTATAAATTCAATTTAAATAAATAAATACACTGTAAGAATATATCTACATTTACTTAGTATAACACAACAATTCCAATGGTCCAAAAGGTCGATAAGCTGCAGATAAATTACATAAACCATTTCATCTAAGCATTATATTCAATTAATTAATTTAGATATAAATTATAAAAATTAATTATAAAAATAAATATCTCAATTTAATTTACTATATTCATCATATTATAATTCAAACCTAAAATATTTTTTAAAATTCTAATATCTCATGTCATTAAACCAACGAATGATTAATCAGTTCATCCATAATTTTTTCACCCTTTAACTCCATTAAATTGAAAATTTTAAATAAAACATAAAAGCAAAAAAACAAAATATAACCCCAAAAAAGGTTAACCTAAGCCTTGAAATATCACTTATGTGATATTTCCAACAAATTAAAAAGAAGAAAAATCATAGTAATCGATTCATAATAGGCTATATTTCTTATTTCATAGGCCTTTTTCCCTTGGAGCTCCTCCTTTCTCCGTCTATTTCACCATTGCCATAATCTTCTCCTGTCCACCAGCTGCTGCTTGCAGCAGCATCGTACCCATTTATCCATCATTGCCCTCTGTTTCTTAAACACCCAAAATTCTGATCCACTTTCTATCTTAGCCCAGAACCCCAGAAATAATCCATTTACCCCTGCAGATCTCATCATCTTTCTCCAGAAGCTCTTCACTTTATTCACCTGTTCTTTGCTGTCCTCTTTGATTCCACTCGGATGGTATTATCAAAGGTTGGTTTTTCACCACAATCGAATCTTATCCCTATCCCATGTTGGTATGGTTACTGTTTTTCTTCTTTTTAGATCATTTTTCTTTATGGATAATGAAACCCAGGATCAAACTGCTCCATATTGGGAATCTGATGATTGGGTTCTTTTCTTTCTGGAATTTAGCGTTCGTCATCAGAAAATTGAGGACTGGATAAAGCTAAAAAGCTAAGGCCTTTACTTTTCCCAGGTGAACTTCCTTCCCAAAGCCTGAATTTCAAAGCTAACGTGATTTTAGGATTCATTGCATCGCATAGGCATAGAAATGAATCAGAATATGCTTTTATATATAATTCTACCTTCTTGGCAAAGATGACATTCACCAATCATTTTGTTACTTCCTTATCTAATCTTATTATGCATACCATGTTGTTCATAACAGTTTATGCTGATTGCCACAGCCAACAGAGCTCTACTCTCCCTGGTTCAAGTTCAGAGTATTTGAGTGATTCTCAATGGCTGAGAACCGGAATAGAAATGTCAAGCCTGCAAGTGGCAAGCCACCGGCAGCTGTTGCTGCCAACCCGTTCACTGTCAATCTACATAACTTCAGCAAGCGGTTGAAGATTTTATATTCACATTGGAATAAACACGGTACTGATCTATGGGTTGGTTCTAGTGCTCTGGCCATTGCGACTCCCCCTATTTCGGAAGATCTGAGGTACTTGAAATCCTCAGCACTAAATATTTGGTTGGTTGGCTATGAATTCCCAGATACCATCATGGTTTTCTTGAAGAAACAGATCCATTTCTTGTGTACCCAAAAAAAGGCATCTTTGCTTGATGTTGTGAAGAAGTCTGCCAAAGAAGCTGTTGACGTCGAAGTCATTATTCATGTGAAGGCCAAAGGCGACGACGGGACCGGTCTAATGGATAACATTTTTCGAGCTATCTATTCTCAGACAAACTCCGGTGATAATGATGTACCTGTTGTAGGTCGCATATCAAGGGAAGCACCTGAGGGAAAGTTTTTGGAGGCATGGGATGAAAAGTTAAAGAATGCAAAATTTGAGCTTACCGATGTAACAAATGGATTCTCCGACTTGTTTGCTGCGAAAGATGAAACTGAGCTTACAAATGTGAAGAAGGCTGCGTTCTTGACTTCATCTGTTATGAGGCAATTTGTGGTTCCCAAACTCGAGAAGATCATTGATGAGGAGAGGAAGGTTTCTCACTCGTCATTGATGGATGATACCGAGAAGACTATATTGGAGCCGGCACGAATTAAGGTGAAATTGAAGGCAGAGAACATTGACATTTGCTACCCTCCTATTTTTCAGAGTGGAGGAGAGTTCGATCTCAAACCAAGTGCTTCAAGCAACGATGAGAATCTTTACTATGACTCCACCAGTGTCATTATATGTGCACTTGGGTCTCGATACAACAGCTACTGTTCAAATATTGCTCGAACTGTTCTGATTGATGCCAATTCTAAACAAAGCAAGGCATATGAGGTCCTCCTTAAAGCTCAAGAAGCAGCCATTGGTGCTTTGAAATCCGGGAATAGGGTGAGTTCTGTTTACCAAGCAGCACTATCGGTGGTAGAGAAGGATGCTCCTGAATTAGCTGCAAACTTAACTAAAACTGCGGGGACCGGAATAGGCCTTGAGTTCCGTGAGTCGGGGCTTAGCCTTAATGCTAAGAATGATCGAATCTTGAGACCAGGGATGGTTTTCAACGTGTCACTTGGGTTTCAGAATTTGCAGACAGAGACGAAGAACCCCAAGACAAGGAAATACTCGCTGTTGCTTGCGGATACTGTCATTGTTGGTGAGAAGGTACCAGATATCTTAACAGCTAAAAGTTCTAAAGCTCTCAAAGATGTTGCATACTCATTCAACGAAGATGATGAAGAGGAAGAGAAGTTGAAGGTTAAAGCTGAGGATAACGGTAATGAGGCATTCTCCAAGACAACTCTCAGGTCAGACAACCATGAAATGTCTAAAGAAGAGCTTAGAAGGCAGCACCAGGCTGAACTTGCTCGCCAGAAGAATGAAGAAACTGCAAGGCGACTAGCTGGTGGGGGTGCTAATGCAGCAGATAACCGTGGTGCAGTAAAGACAGTTGGTGATTTGATTGCATACAAAAATGTTAATGATCTACCCCCTCCTAGGGATTTGATGGTTCAGGTTGACCAGAAGAATGAAGCTATCCTCTTACCAATTTATGGAAGCATGGTTCCTTTCCACGTGGCTACAGTGAAGAGTGTGTCTAGCCAACAGGACAGCAACCGTGCTAGCTATATCAGAATAATATTTAATGTACCTGGCACCTCTTTCACACCGCATGATGCAAACTCTCTTAAGTTTCAAGGATCAATATACTTGAAAGAGGTTTCATTCCGCTCCAAAGACTCGAGGCATATCATCGAGGTTGTACAGCAGATTAAAACGCTGCGCCGACAAGTTAATTCAAGAGAGTCTGAAAGGGCTGAGAGGGCAACTTTAGTCACTCAGGAAAGGCTGCAGCTTGCATCAGCCAAGTTCAAGCCAATTAAGTTGCATGATCTATGGATTCGTCCCCCTTTTGGTGGTCGTGGTAGAAAGCTGACTGGTTCACTGGAAGCTCACACAAACGGATTCAGGTATTCTACTTCAAGGGCTGATGAACGTGTTGATGTGATGTACGCAAATATCAAGCATGCCTTCTTCCAGCCCGCAGAGCGGGAAATGATCACTCTTGTGCACTTCCATCTACATAATCACATCATGGTTGGTAATAAGAAAACAAAGGATGTGCAGTTTATATTGAGGTGATGGATATAGTTCAGACATTGGGTGGCGGAAAGAGATCTGCTTATGACCCTGATGAGATTGAGGAAGAGCAACGTGAGCGGGACCGAAAGAATAAAATTAACACGGAGTTCCATAATTTTGTGAATCGGGTTAATGATTTGTGGGGACAGCCTCAATTTAAACCACTGGACCTTGAATTTGATCAGCCCATGAGAGAGCTTGGCTTCCATGGGGTTCCCCATAAAGCCTCTGCTTTCATTGTGCCAACATCAAACTGCTTGGTTGAGCTAATAGAGATTCCTTTTGTGGTGATAACTCTAAGTGAGATCGAGATAGTTAACCTGGAAAGAGTTGGTCTTGGGCAGAAGAATTTTGATATGACTATTGTATTCAAGGACTTCAAGCGGGATGTCCTTCGGATTGACTCGATTCCTTCTACATCACTAGATGGCATCAAAGAGTGGCTTAATACCACTGACCTCAAGTACTATGAGAGCAGATTAAACTTGAATTGGCGGCCTATACTGAAAACCATCACTGATGATCCATAAAAGTTCATTGAAGATGGCGGATGGGAATTTTTAAATATGGAAGTCAGTGATTCCGAGTCTGAGAACTCAGAAGAGTCGGACCAAGGGTATGTACCTTCAGATGTGCAGTCTGAATCAGCATCAGAGGATGAGGATGATGACAGTGAATCATTGGTTGAATCTGAAGATGATGCTGAAGAAGACTCGGATGAAGACACAGATGAAGATGGAGGAAAGACTTGGGAAGAGTTGGAGAGGGAAGCAAGCAGTGCAGATAGAGATAAAGGAAATGATTATGACAGCGAGGAAGATAAGAAGAGGAGAAAGCTGAAGGCTTTTGGTAAGGCCCGTGCACCTGAAAAGAGAAATCCCAGTGGCAGCCTTCCAAAGAGGTCCAAATTGAGGTGACATGCTTTTGAAAACAATGGAGTAGTCTCAGCAACCTAGTAAAATATGGTAGTCGTACTAAATAATACTAGTTGCTTTCAAGCTTTCAATAGCATTCGTTTAATCAAGGGTTTATTTGTTGTTTTCCATCTCTTTATTGTGTGTTAATCAACTTGTTATAGACTTGTACAAGTAAATTAGTTAAGATAAAAATATTATGGAGGTTTTACCTGTAATCTTGGATGCATCTCGTTGGTCTCATTTTCATTCTAGCTTGTTGGTTTCATGAACTTATGACTGCAAAAGGAACTAGATAAGCGTCTTAAGGTTTTTCAGTAATGCATAAGAAACTAATTAATCAAGCAAAAACACATTGACTGTGAATAAAGCAACAAAGATAAACTGCAAAAAGAAATGAAAATTAATCAAGTTCCAGTAACTGTGTTATGCAAGGTAACATCATAAAGATAAAGGAGATTGCCACTAGTCTAAAAAAGGGCCCCGACTGAATTTAGTAATATCAGCAAGCCATGGACTAAGCATCATCTTTATGTTTCCAAAAGTGAAAATACAAGGAACCCAGAAAACATGAAAGCAGCTCTCACAACGACTCTTTAAAAGCAAGAAGCACAAGAAAAAACAGTGATTGAAAGGAATGCAATTAATTATAAATTATTTATAACTCCTAGCTTTATGAGAGCCTTAACATCCTGGGAGATGAAGCTTGTAAATTAAGCAGTCCAGAATCAACCTACCACATCTGTAAACATCACAAAATGGTTACACCTTGGGTGAGATTAGAACAACAAAAAAATCTCGTTTTTGCTATTCAAATAATGTATTATGAGGCAGCCATACGAACCATAAAGCCAAAAGAAACGCATTCCAAAGGTGAATCTCTTACTTGAACAAGTAACATGTCCGCACGCTAATTTTGTAAATCCAGCCCCATATATATAAACTTGGTAGAGCAAAAATTCAATAGAGGAATTTCAAAGGACGAAATAATTTTTTTTTACTAACATTGAACTGATGCCAGGAATTTACAACCAAAACCTTCCCCTCCAGACAAGCCAACTTACTGCGTAATGATTTAAGACAAAGGAACAGAATCAATAAGATGACAATTCAGAATTCAGAGCTATGTTAGAAAATATTTTTTTGAAGCACTAGCTGCTAGTAAAATCAAGTCTAAACATTTATAATAATAAAAAAAAACTGGCAACATGAGCACCAAGAACAGGACAAATCCAAAGCTCGGGTAGCCTTATAGGCTTGAGCCTATTTCCTGCAAGTTGGAGTTTCTCCCGAGTAACCAAGGTTGCCCTCTCAGCTTTCTCAGATTCCCTGGCAACATGATGCCGACGAAGCGTTTTAATCTGCTGTACCACTTCACTTATTTGCCTTGGATTCTTGGAACGGAATGAGACTTCTTTTAAATATATTGCTCCTTGATTCTTTAAGAGATTGGATCATGGGAACTAAAAGGAGACCCTGGAACATTAAATATAATCCTGATAAAGCAATTTCGATTTGTATCCTGCTGTCTTGAAACTGTCCTTATAGTCGCCACATGGAAAGGAACCATACTACCATATATTGGAAAGAGCACAGCCTTATTCTTTTGGTCATTTTGAATCAAAAAAATCTCTTGGAGGGAGGAGGTTCCTTCTCAACAACTGAGAGTGATGCTTGATATGCGGCACTGATTCTGTTCCCAGGTTTTAACATACCTATTGCAGCTTCATGGGCCTTAAGAAGAACCTCATATGCCTTGCTCTGAAGTGGAGTGACATCAATCAAGAATGTCCTGGCAATATTTGAGCAATAACTGTTACAGAGAGCTCCAACTGCACTCAAGATAACACTAGTAGAACCGTTGTGCAGATTCTCTTCATTACTTGCCGCACTAGGTCTGAGATCAAACTCACCCCCACTTTGGAATATGAGAGGATAACAACATCAACATTCCCTGGCTTGAGCTTCACTTTAGCTAGCTGAGGATTTACAATCTTTGTTTCTTCTAAACCATAACCCTAGTTTCACTCTGAGGCCGCTGCTGGGCCAAAAGAAGCCAAGTTCGCTTTTATAAATTTGAGATTTCTTCGTCTCGAGGTTGAAGCTTAGTGCTAGCAGAGTTGGAATTATGAGTTTTTCTCATTCCGTTCCTTTGCTTTTTAGCATTTTATCAAGTATTTCCCACCTATTGAATCTCTAACTTGCTGGAGTTTGAGTTTCATTTGATTACAGATATTTTCCTTTGGTTTTTAGACGTAAAACTGAGTTTTATTTGTTCTCTAGTATTAACTTGTGAGACTTAGGCTCAAGCGAAATAAAATGCGGGATTTGAATCTAAATTTGTTCAATGATTATTCATGAAGGGCGAGAAATTTCGGTATATTTAATTTGTGAAGTTCTGAAGTGTTTTTTTAGGTTCCTGAAAGGCTAATCGAGTCCTCTTTTTTAGTGTTTTTACAGTTTCTGTTGTACTCTTAGTAATCTCCTTCTTTTTAGAATTATTTTTTTTTGTATTTGCGCATTTTTATTGGTAATTACTATGCAGTATAGCTTCTCAATGACTGAACATAGGAATACAAATGGCCAGCCTCCAAACGGGGCAGCTTCTGCTTCAGGAAGTATTTATTCTATTAATCTGGAAAACTTCAGCAAACTTTTGAAGACTTTGTATTCACACTGGAATGAGCACAAATCTGAGCTGTGGGGTTCTTCTGATGTCATTGCGGCCCCAGAAGTCGGAGCAAACAGAGTCCAAAGTTCGAGGCTTAGAAAACAGGAAGTATTGTGAAAAGCAAGAGAAACAAAGATTGAGAAGCAAAGAAGAAAAAGAGATAATAAATATGAAGGAAATATTAGTGGAGATTGGAAAGGGAGTATTTAAGAAAATCACAGAATACGGGCAAGGAAAAAGAGAGGGAAAATCGAAGGTGAAAGCGAGGGAGTTTTTATTATTTGTAAAATACATCTTTCTCACTTAACTATACTTTTTATTCTATTTTACTCAATGTATTTTCAATTTTTCTAATTTACTCATTAAATTTTTAAATTATTCATGTTTTGATCAATTTAAATTATTTTATTATTTTTTGTATGATGTGGTTTTTATATTATCATTTAATATAAAATAATTGAAAATATAAAATAAAAATATAAGGTGGTCGGACGTCACCATCGTAGATGATGGTTGTTTGATTCCAAATTTCATAAGTCGTTTGTCTCGACCCCAAGTCTGAATCTAATGGTTATTTCACCAGAAAAGTTCTCAAAACCCATGAATATCAACGGAAACGTTTCAGCTTCCTCATTTTTGATCTTCAATTCGTGGACTTCAGAGTAAGGTCCAATAAATTGGAGGACGGATTCAAACTCAAGGTGTCGTGACGAAGTGATATATGAAATTTAGGATCAAATGGTCACCATTTACGGCGGTCGAAGGTAGTCGATGATAGCGTCCGATCACCTTCTGTTTTTATTTTATGTTAAATAATAATAAAAATATCACATCATATAAAAATGATAATAAAATAATTCAGAGTGATCAAAATATGATTAATTTAAAAGTTTAGTGAGTAAATTAGAAAAATTAAAAGTATAATAAATAAAATAGAAGAGAGAGTATAATATAATGAAAAATTATGTAATTTACTCTAGATTTTATTAAGAACAGTCTAGAACTCTACACTAGAGACCAACGGCTTAAGGAGCTATACCATGGTGATACGGCATCGTATGAATACAATGTATGAGATAAATATGGTCCTAAATATTCCAATAAAGAGAAGGGGTGTGTTGGGCTGCCTACCTAACTGGACCCTTTACATTTTTTGGGTTGAACCGTTCATATAACAGTGGCACATGCAAAACCCAGCCTCGCGAATAAGAATTGAGAGTAAAATGTTGATAGAGGGCTGCGAATTATAATTGAAAGTATTTGAGGTGTATAAAAAATAATTGATTTGACCCGTCGACCCAAACCTAAAAAATTAAATAATTTTTTTTAAAAAAATTACCCGATTGGGTCGGGTCAGGTCACAAAATTAAATTTTTCTGGGTATCCGGTTACCAGAGTACCCGGTTAGGGAAGTTTTTTAGGATAAACTACATATTTGGTCACTTATATATTATTTAATTTATGTTTTAGTCACTCAATTTTTATTTAGGGTAAACTACCTATTTAGTCACTTATATATTATATAATTTATGTTTTGGTCACTTGATTATTATTTAGGGTAAACTACCTATTTGGTCACTTATATATTATCTAATTTATGTTTAGGTCACTCGATTATTATTTAGGTTAAACTACCTATTTGGTCACTTAGTTATTATTTTTTTTCAAAAGTATACATAATGTTATGTTTTGATTCTATTTTGGTCACCCATATTTAAAAATGGACAATGATGTTAATATGACATTTTTTAATTATGTTTGGATGTTAGACTATGTAATTCGAAGTTTCGAACATTTAAATTTGTGTGTGTTTTAATTAATAATTTGAAGAAAAAAAACCAGGTATCCGTGCACATGCAAAATCTCGATCAATGCACAGGCCGAGAAACCAATTACCTAATGATGTTTTGGTCACTCGATTATTATTTAGGATAAACTACCTATTTGATCACTTATATATTATTTAATTTATGTTTTGGCGAGAAACCAATTACCTAAAGATATGAGAGTTGAGCACTTCGAGTACCCAAAATTGCACATCCCTAGAAATGATATAGTAATCCCGGCGGGGCTCGAACCCGCGACCTTCGGCTCATAAGACCAACTCTCTAACCAACTGAGCTACGGGATCTTTTTGTTTTACGTGTTTAAACTATTAAACCTGATGAAGTGTTTCTGTTATTATGCACTCTTTTACAACAACCGAGTTACTAAATGGTGATTTATCATAATTTTCAATACTATATGTGTTTCGGGGTGTTGATCGTCTGTATTCTTGCAATGGAACTCATCAAGATTGGATCCTGAATTTTCTAGTCAAGTGACGAAAAGGTTGCCCCAACCTTGGTTCCAGTTGCGACTCTATAGGTCATATAAAATGTAGTATAAAGCTTTGAAGACCCCACCGTGGCTTGTTAACATCTGATCGAACTCTTCTATGCCCTTGTGCCAGCCACAGCAAAATGGTCAAGTAGCAGATCATGGTCCTTATGTAGAGAGCCGCACCCAAATTGTGAAATCTCCCACAAAAGACGCCCCGCAAGCATAAGATGAAGTCCCTATATATAATATATGTATGTGTATATATATATATATAATGAAAGATTCTAATGAACCAGCTCATGGTCATATTTTGTAATAGAGAAGATTCATCAGGAGTAGTTAATTGAGTAGGAAATACAATAACACAGGAAAAATGTCTGTATACTAAGGAACAAATACAGAGTGGCAAGTCCAAGATTTGAAAGCTAAGTAGACCTATTATGTCTTGTTAATTAAGGACTAAGGACATCATAAATACAACAGCAACACCATAAAATCCACCTTAAATGCTCCAAGGATCTATGGTGAGAGTAATGGTGATTTGTATAACAATAGGACTCAATTGGTCAAAAGCCGGTTATCCCCCAAGAAATAGCATCCTTCGGTATCGTATCAAGTGATAGGCAAATATTTCTAACCTGGACTGCCTGAGCTCCCTTTGATCATGAATTGCCCCAAGAGCTAGCTCCCTTTGTTAAAAAAAATGGAAACATTCATTTATCTTGATGGATTCAGATTTTAATTATGATTATATAAGAGTGGTGCTGGTGGTTGATAACGGTTCAAACGAAGGTGTCGAGAGTTGTTTAAGAGTATTTCTACGTGTTCGGAGAAGAACATACAACTTTGGTAGAATTTTATGGGGTGTCTTGGCCTTCTTTGGCCATACATTTGGATCCATGGATTCTGGTTTTAGTTCGGATCAGTTTCTTAATTAATGAAAGGTTGATTAAATTAGAGCATCTTCAAGACTAGAAACTACAACAAGCAATGGAATGGTGAGAACTCAAACAAAGAGTAGACAACGAAACCCAGTTCAGTACAAAGGGAACACAATTCGTTTATGCACATAATTTTCATCCTTGTGGGACAGACATATTCACCTTCTCTCAAAGTTCAAACGTGCAAGAAAATATGGGAAAAGGGTTGCAAAAATTAGGGGATACGAAATCAGAAAGACAGCTGTAATGTGTAAGCGGTCATGGCGAAACCCGAAATAGTTTTCAAGCAAAGAGGCCACTGACATGGCTTCACCGAATACCATAATCTCATCGTTTACATCTCCATAGTGTGAAGTGAGCAAACAATTCAATGTCCAAGATGTAGGCATTAGATAATACAACCAGAGCCACCACTTTGGGATTTTCTGCAGATAAAGAATAACATAACCAGCTAAGTGAATACTACACCACAATTATACTAGGTATAATTCAACATATTCACTTTTCATCATACCAAATTCTTTCTAATAGTAATAGCTTACCGGTTTAGGCATCAGAAAGCCGGAGAAAAGATTAAGCAACGGATAGAATAACGATGATAAAGCTCCAGCTATTGTGACTTCCGGTGTCAATGACACAAACAACATTCCAAAGAAGGTGAAGTAGAGCTGTGTGCAGAAGATGGCATAGAAGTACCACAAAACCTTATATGCTGATCCATAATAGTCAATCATGGGATATGTGATCATTCCAAACAACAGAGTTTGGATAAATAGATAGGGTACCTCAACTGCCACCTGTAGAATATTTACACCCTCCTTATTTACTATAAGCTTTATCGAGAACCCAGAAAACTAGCAACTTAGCTCAAAGAAAGAAAATAAAAAAGTTCATTTTAACTTATGATGCGTAAGAGAACGTACCTATGCTAGTGCATAAGCCCAAGAAGAGTACATCCCTGCAAATCTTTCTCGGTACATAACAACCCTCTCTGTGGCAACAAATGGTTGGACAGATGAGCTGCTATTCATCCCCAGAAAGACCACAGCAAAGTAAATTGAACCGAAAATATTGAACAAATCTTGCAGTCTGTTTCTGGAAATTTAAAGAAGAAAAGAAGATAGAAAGATGATGTTAATTATCAACAAGCCTACTGCAAAGGGAAAGTAATGCCAGTTTTCCCCATTCTTACATTTTCTGTCCTTGATTCTAAAATAATAAGCCCAAAGCCAAAGATATTATGACAGTCTGCAAGAAACGAGTCAAGTTATACGGACTTCTCCAATAGGACAGATGCAGTTTCCATAGGCAAGATTTAAATTGGCCCCAGCAACATTGTGAAAAATGGGTTGGAAAATGAAGATCTTTTGAACCAGGAGGTGGATCACTCAACTGTCTTAAAATCTCCTTGTTGTTCCTACCACCAAAAGGAAATAATAAGTGAATCAGGCAGTTTGTAAGGATAATTATTTAACTCTACAGACACTCAGGGCATCATCATTCTAAGATGCATTTGTCAGTTGTCACACTAATTTCGATACTTACGCACTGGTATTAAATATAATATAATGGATATTGTGTAATTAAGTACTCTATTTGATACTTTATGCACAAAGTACATGCTTCAGTTTAAGTCATACAACATAAGAGGTGGTTTAAACAATTTGACATGGCCCTTTCATATCTTTTCGGATTCAACCAGTTTAAGTGATTGGTGAGAGTTAGAGTACCGCATTTGAGGAACTAATGAATCATTCAGCTTTGTATAAATCAGAACTAATTACTACTGAGTAATGGAACTCACTCATATAAAGCAGATTTCATGTAAATTTCTGCAAAATCAGCTCCTAGTTCAGCCTCCATAGATGGGGCGGTTGCCTCTAGCATCCATGTTGCTGGATTACAATTGTCTTCAATCTTGGGCACTCCAGGAATACTCTGTCAGTAAGAATTCAGAGAGCATAAGATCAAGGTCGATCAAGAGTAATGGAGTTACCGGAGAATGGAAAGAATATGGGGGTAATTGAACACTTGAACCAACCTCAAAATACTCTATAACTTTGCAGGAATGTTGACCTAAGGGGCCAGAGTAGATTAAGCTCCCACCATTTTTCAGAAGAATCAACTGCAATGAAGGCAACATATACATACAAACATCTACAGAGAAAATTCCTTACTTTATGATAGATGACATTAACATAACTGGTTTTACCTCATCAAATGCTTCAAATCAAGGCTTGGTTGGTGGATTGTACAAATAATTGTTCGACCTGTATCAGCAACATTCTTGACTGCACGCATGACAATGGCTGCTGTTCTTGCATCCAAGCCAGTTCTTGGTTCATCCATGAAAATTACCGAGGGATTAGCAACAAGCTCTACCGCTTTTGTAAGCCGCTTACGTTGTGCGGTTGATAAACCAGAAAGACAAGGTATCCCAACCAAGGCATCCTTGACTTCTTTGAGTTCCATAATCTCAAGAACTTCTTTAACAAACTCCTAAAATGCCATCAAAATCAACTTCACTCAAACTTTGTTGATTTGAAAATATCCGCTTTTATATTTGATAGTCTTACAGCTCTAGCTTTAGAATCAATATGAGAAGCCATCAAGTAGTGCCTCTAGAAACAAAATTTCTAGAAGCTGCAGGAGTTGGCTTTGTAACTGAAGAAGATGCTTTAGCTGGAGAAGCATATATGTTAGGAGTACTTGATGGTGTTGATGGCCGACGAGTTGGTGTAGTAGCTCTTGATGCAGGTTTGGATGAAGGTATAGGTCTTGCAGTTGGCTTCGAAGACCTCATTGTGGACCTTGTTGGTGTGGAGGATCTTGCAGAAACTGTGAGCTTAGTAGCAGGAGACGGACTCTTGACTGCAGAAACAGTGGGCTTAGTTGACGAAGTTAAAGGTTTTGTTACAAGCTTTGCTGCAGATGTCACAGGATTAGATGCAGAAATTGATGGTGACTGTAATGTGGCCCGGGACGTTGGTGTTGATGATCTCGTAGGTTTAGATGCAGTCAATGTAGGGCGTCGGGTGGGTGTTGCAGGTCTTGAACCTGGACCCCCAGATGATGAAGGCCTCCGAGTCCCTGTGGAACTCAATCCAGGTGATAAAGCTGGTTGATTCAGTGCTAAGTTGCCCCTGGCATCAGATTCGGGCTGGGGATTTGCTAGCTATAAACACAATGAACAAAAAAGCAAAGCCAATAAGTTCATGAATCCAAAGATCAGAACACCAAAAGCGTTAGCGAAATGAGTATTATTCTCTTTAAAGATATTAAATTCGAATAGCTACGTAGTAAGATGTGTATAAGTTGTTAATTTTTAAGAAAAAATTTAAATATATACTATTTTATAATTATTTTAAATTATTAAAAAAATATGCCTAATGACAAAATAGATAATATCAAAATTACCCTCCAACATTTACTAAATTAGTCATTTTTATATCTATTCTTTTTTAGCATTTTAGTCATCAACATTTTGTGTTAGAGCAAAAATTTATCTAATATTTGACAGAGTAATCACTTTAGTCCTTATTCTTTACTTTAGAACAATTTGATCCTAAACATTTTATTTTAGGATAAAAATGCTCTTATCTTAGAATGTTAATTGCGTTAACTAATAATTTTCATTCATATAGGGTTTTTTGCCCCCAAAATGAAATGTTGAGGGTCAAAATGTTTAAAAAGGATAAAATACAAAATGATAATTTTAATAAATATTGAGGGATTAATTTTGAAATTATGTCATGACAAAATTACCTCCAACGTTTGCATAAATGATCATTTTGTCTCCATTTTTTTAGTATTTTATTTCTAATGTTGTATTTTTTATCAAAACATTTCGTTAAACGAAATTACTAACTGATTATGGCTAACAATGTTGTTGATATGATATTTTTATATGTATTTAGTTGTTGATATGATACATATCTTATTATTATTTTAGTGATATGATATATATCGTGTCATCACTTTAAATGATGTGTCACATATCACATCATTATTTTGATAACATGATACATATCACATTATCACTTTAAATAATGTTGTATATGTTATATATTCGCTTCGAATGACGTAACCGTATGTATTCAATTAATAATTTTTATCTAACATGATTTATTTTAACTAAAATTTAAAATGTTTAATTAAAATATTTCAAAAGAAATAATATAAAATAAAATGACTATTTGTACAAATATTAATAAATAAATTTAAATCCATTTATATACCATCATAGCCATCATAGCTGTAATTTATCATTATATCTAATAAAATGTATTTATATGATTTATTTTATTAAATCCATTGATTTCCTGAAAAGAGCTGATCCAGCTATTACCAGAAAGATGGGTGACAAATTATGAGCAGATTCATGAGAAGAATCAACCAATCAGATCCACCAATAACCAGATCCTTTCCAGAGAAGGTGGAGCTACAGAGATCAGATTCGACCACAGTCATTTAAAAGGTTCAGCAACACCATCAGTTTTCCCCACACAACTGATGATGTTACCTACAGGAGATCCCAGAGAGGCTCATGACAAAGACGATCCAGATTGCTACTGTGATTTATGTAAGCCCAGCTTTGAAAGCCAATATGTCGAGAAATTTGATCCAGCAGGAATGCCTATTTACATGCAGCGAGATCTAGTCACTGGTCATAGCCCATTTGATATGGATTGTTCTTGCAAATCCTGTAGGCAAGCATATCTAGCATCATGGCTAGATGGAAACTCTCACTCATCCTATAATCCTCACAAGAATATGAACAAAAAGAAGAAATCTTCTCACTCCGACCTGTACCAAAGGTATATGCAAGGAGATCCCTCTGTTGGACCCTTGGGAGAAGACAATGGAAAGTATCAATTCCTTGTTGATTATTCTTCCAAAATCCCTCCTATAAAAAATCAGAACCAAACCTTTCAACCATCTCCTCACCCAAAACCACCACCAAATTCAGGAATCCTTGTTCAACCATGTTACAAAAAGATTCAGAAATGGATCAAAAAGAATCCTGAACCACACCCTCAACCAATTGCTGCTGTCTGTATGTTTCAACCTTATGATCCTACTTATGATACAGAATTTCCTCCTTTGGAGGAATTCACCAAAACAAACTACAGACATACCCCAAAAATCCCAAATCCACTTACTGGTGAAAATATCAGTGATGCAAAAGCAACCCTTAATTGGCAAAGTGAAAATACTTTAGCACAAAATTCAACCTTAAAGAAAATTGACTCAAAGATTTCGCAGATGGATTCCAAACTTTCTCAAATGGAGTCTAAGGTGGATGCCAATACCAAAATTGCCAATGAACTGATTGTTCTACTTCATAGAAGATTACAACAAGTCGAAAGGCAAACAACTTCTCCAGGGCAAGATTTATTTCTCCACTTTGAACAAAAGGAGAAAGAAATCCAAAAGCTGAAAGAACAGATCAGAATCCTTGAAGAAACAGGACAAGTTCCTCAACCACAAAAAGAAGATGAACTTTTCTCTTTGTTTGGAAGAACAGGGCCGGAACCACAATCTTTCTCTATATTCCCATCAACCAAAGGTCATACAACACCTTCACAGGGATTATTTTTTCCCTCTCTCAGTGCTGAGAAGAAAAAGCCAATAACTTATGAACTCTACCAGCAAATCAAAAGACAAGAAGCTGAGAAGAAAAGAGAAAGAGATAAAGGGAAGAAAAAAGAAGAAGATGATGATCCTTCCCCAAAATTCTCAAGAGCCTTGATGATCCAACAAGAACAGCAGAATCCTTTGACTTCTTTTCTAAAGGAGTATCAAGAAGCTGTTGTCCCAAAGATAGCTGCTGTCAGCCATCAAGAAGCAACATCTGAAGAAGTTTCTGATACTAAAAGTCCAGAAAGTTCATATGCCTCTTCGGATGATCTCATTATGGCCACTATAAATCAACCTGAAGAAAAATCAGATGTCTTTGAATCAGAAAGTCCAATGGATGCAGAAACCTCTACAGCAAGCTAACCGTCTACGGTAGGTGGAGGAAGATATGTGTTCACACTTGATGATATTCCTTGTAACATCCCAAACTACGGGTTAGTGACTAAATCGTAAATTTCAGAATTTGATAATAAAAGTAGAATACTTGAATAGTTCAATGATTTATTTGAGGATATTTCCTGAAAGTTGTTAGTAATTATCTAAAGAATTAAAGGGCAAAAGGGTAATTTGTCATGAAAGATATTTTTATCCCTTTATTAAGAGATAAAAACATGAGAAGATGAAAGCATTTCATCTTCTTATTCCTTTCTCTTCCCCTCCCGTAAGAGCAAGGGCAAAGGTAAGTTTCTTCATTAGTTGATTATTTGTTCAATTCAAGGTTGGGTTTTGATTATTAGATGATAATTAAGCTTAAGGAAAGCTTAATTTGTTCTAAAACAACAAGATGAAAGGTATATGAGAGATTAAAGATTTTGAGTTCTTGAATCAAATCTTGAAATAGAATTGATAAGTTGAATTTTAAGTTGAATTTGACTTGTCATCTATGAGATTAAGAAGTTAGAAGTGTTAGAATTATGTTTGAATAACATGAAAAATTTGATATGATTATTGAATTCTATATGGAGAATAGAATTCTAAGGTTTAAGATGAAATAAATGAATATAGATTGGTTTAAGTATGTGTACTAGAGTTAAGAATGAAAAGGGGATGATATATGAAGTGTTTGAGAGAAATTGAAGTGATTTTCGAGCTAAAAATATGATTTCTGGGCAAGGGGAATCTGTACCCATTCAAGGGGAACCGATACCCCTTCAAACGACAGAATTCCAGAATGCCAGAGGGTAACCGATACCCCCACAGGAGGGAATCGATTCCCCCCTAAAGGAAAATGTTAATATTGGTTTAATAAGTTCGTTTAAGTTGCTAGTATACAATTAAAAGGTGTGGGTATCTAATAATTGTCTTAAAATGTATAATTATGTAGATTCAAAGCCTAAACGAGTTCCGGAATCATTGACAAGTAAGATCGATAAAAAGGGAAGATAAGAGATTGAAAGGGACTAGTGAGGCCAGGTGAGTGCAATTTAAATTGTACTTATGTGATTGATCAAACATTGGCTTGCGATGAGTCAATGATAGAGTTACTATGGTAAGAGGTAAATTATATAATGTTATGTGATTACTCTGTGTGCATTAGTACATAGAAATGGATGTATGTTTATATGTTACATGATTTACATGCTTACATGAAAATGCAACATATGATATTAGATATGTGCTTACACATACATTTGATATGTGATAGAAGAGAAGGAACATGTGATTATGATATCAAGGATTACACGTACATGTGATACGTGGCTGAAAAGAAAAGATATGTGTTTATAAGATAAAGAATATGAATAAGTAATGTGAACGGTCATAAATGATAATGCCCATGTTATGTGATATGAGAGCTAGGGGTATAGTTGGCATGCCAAGGGTCGAGGGTTACCTATGTTCTTCGGGACATATGGACTGTTTACCTATGTTCTTCGGGACATATGGACTGTTTACCTATGTTCTTCGGGACATATGGACTGTTTACCTATGTTCTTCGGGACATATGGACTGTTTACCTAGGTTCTTCGGAATCTATGGACTGGTCCTTCGGGACATTGATCGAGCTGTGGTGACAGCATATGTGTGCACAACCTCAATGTACTCACATACCTTAAGTTCTCACTAGTGTACATGGGCTAATAAAGTGATTAAACAAGCATACTGAATGTGAT
Organism: Hibiscus syriacus; assembly: GCF_006381635.1. Taxonomy (NCBI): domain Eukaryota; kingdom Viridiplantae; phylum Streptophyta; class Magnoliopsida; order Malvales; family Malvaceae; genus Hibiscus; species Hibiscus syriacus. Next base: position 1,786,028 of record NW_024062680.1, on the reverse strand, counting down.
ATGTATACGATGGGTTTATAAGTGGTTTGAAATGTGTTACGTGAACCATATGATGTTATGTGTGTTTCTTAATGATAATGATGGTATATGTTTATGTATGATTTATGTTATATGAAATATTATATGTTTTATATGCCTCACTAAGTCATCGACTTAGCGTGTGATTGTTTCACACGTAGGTATGGAAAGCGAAAAGAGAAATAAAGAGGGAGCAAGACAGGTCAGTTCTTCTTACCAAATGTCAGATCAGAAAATATATGTATTGTATATAGAGTGTAGTTGGCATGTAGTCTAAAGATAAAAATTGTATGAACTCTGATATATTTTGTAAACGTTTTGAAATAATTTAAATGTTATCAAAGTTTTTAAATTACTCACTATTTTATACGAATAAATGTTTGAAAAGTCAATGTGACACTTCGGACTCGTATCCGGGTCGGATACGGGTTGGGGGTGTTACATTCCTGTTTCCAGATGGTCTCAAAGATTCCAAGAATTTCACTCTTGGATGGAAACCCAGAAGTTGACCAGAGACAGTAACTATGATATCCTCACAGAATTTGTATCCAGATTCACTGGAGTTCTCAGAGATTGGTGGATGTCCATACCCCAAGGAGATCAAATGCAATTTCTTGTTCAGCAGGATTCCGCAACAGTCATCAGAGTCATGCACAATTGTTTTCTTGGCAACCCATATGATATCAAAACTCTTAAAAGAAAAGAGTTTTTCAAAAGAAAATGTTGTTTTTCATGAAGAAAGATCTGGAGAAACATTTCAGCATAATGACAAAGCTTTTCTATGCTTTGGGAGCAGAACCAAGCTTGAAACATGCCATCTTAGCTTCAATCCCAGAGTTGGTACATAATGCTATCCACAGACATCTTCAACAACAAAGAAAAGATATTTTGCAGTTGACTGTTGGTGAAATACAACAAGAAACTTTTATTGCAGTTGAAGAACTTTGTGACAGAAAGAAGATAATTAAAGACTACATGACGGGAACCAAAGAGTTAGATCAGGCTTGCAAGGAGAAAGGTTTTACTATTAAGTGTAAACCATCTCAAACATGTCATTGCAAACCTCATACCAGGGGCAAGAAGTATTCCAAGAAATATTCTCAATATCCATTCATTCCTAAAAAGGGGAAAAAGAAATGGAGATATTTGAGAAAGAAAAAAGCCACAGGTGTAAAATCTTCAAAATTCTATGTTTGTGGTCAGAAAGGACATTTTGCAAAGAATTGTCCCAAAAACAAGAAGAGCTCCAAGATGATCCAGCAAATCCAGGAGAAAACAGGAATCAAGATAAGGGAAGATGATGATGTTGAATCCCTTTTCTCTATTGATGAAGAACCAACTGATCAGACTCTTTTTGCAATACAAAACCTTGAAGATTCTTCAAAAGATGAGTTTTCTGAAATAGAAGGAGTCTTTATGCTTCAAAGCAAAATCAGTTCCTCAATAGTTTCAGTGGTTCCTATACCACATGTTCCAGCAACTGTCTACCTGGGGAAATATGAAAAGCCTATCTCAGTGATTGCTTTTATTGACACTGGAGCAGCGGAGACAATCATGAATCCAGAAGTCCTTCCCCCAGAATGGTGGAAACCTCATACCAGATATTTCAATTCAGCAGCAGACCAGACATTTGCTACGCACCTCATCAGCAAGCCTATAACAATTCAATTCTTTCCAGGATGTGTTGTTACAACCACAGTTCTAGGTTCACAACTACCTGGGAAAGATTTGGTTGTAGGTTTTGACCTATATACCAAGGCAAAACATTTGAGAATTCTACCTAATGGTCTTAAATATAAACAAATGTTTAAACCATTTGTGGAAATTTCCAGGTTATACTTATTGGAGACCAAGCAAAGAATCAATGGAGCTGTAGAAGAACTCAAAGTCAAAGCTTGTGCAGAATCACATGAGGAATTCCTATCCAAATGTGACCATCCATTATGGAGAAATTCGGAGTTCTTTATCCAGCTACCTTTCAAGAAGAATGAAGATATCAATCCAACGAAAGCTAGTTATTCAGGGATGAATCCTGAACACCAGAAGCTAGCAGAATCAAAATGTGTTGATCTTTTACAACAAGGATTGATTGAACCATCAGACTCACAGTGGGCATGTGAAGCATTTTATGTCAACAAAAGGTCAGAACAAGCACGAGGAAAGCTCAGGTTGGTCATAAATTACCAGCCACTTAATCAGTTTCTACAAGATGATAAGTTCCCACTGCCCAACAAAAATGCATTATTTTCAAGCCTAGCCAGAGCCCAGATTTTTTCAAAATTTGATCTTAAAGCAGGTTTTTGGCAAATGGGAATAAACCCAACAGACAGGCCCAAGACGGGGCTCTGCATTCCTAATCATCACTACCAGTGGAAGGTTATGCCATTTGGACTCAAAACTGCCCCATCACTGTTCCAGAAAGCAATGATTAAAATCTTTCAGCCTGTTATGGAAAATGCTCTTATTTATATTGATGATATTCTTTTATACAGCCCAGATGAAGAATCCCATCTCAAATTGTTGGAAAAGTTTAAACAACTTGTTCTACAATACGGGATTATGTTATCAGAAAAGAAGATGCAGATTTGTCAACAGGAGATCCAGTTCCTGGGGATGAATCTCAAAAAAGGACAATATCATCCAGGACCTCATATTGCTCAGGAATTGCTCAAATTTCCAGAGAAGGATTTTACAAAGAAATAAATTTTGCAATTCTTGGGGATCGTAAACTACTTACGAGATTTCATTCCTAAAATCTCAAAGTATATTAATCCCCTGAGAAAAATGCTCAAAAAAGATCCTCCTCCATGGAAAGACGTTCAAACCAAGGCAGTGAAAGTACTCAAAGAAAAGCTTCAACAATTACCACCATTGCAGATCCCTTCAGATGGAAAAAGGATACTTCAGACAGATGCCAGTGACAAATACTGGGGAGCTGTTCTACTGGAAGAAAAAGATCAGAAGCGGTATGTTTGCGGATACAAAAGTGGAAGATTTTCAGATGCAGAAATCCATTATCACTCCACTTTCAAGGAGATCCTTGCAGTCAAAAAAGGCATAACTAAGTTTGAATTCCATCTCATTGGATATCATTTCTTAGTTGAAATGGATATGTCATCATTCTCTCAGATACTGAAGTTCAAGCAAAAGGTGATTCCAAATCCTCAACTTCTCAGATGGGCATAATGGTTTTCAAAATATTCATTTGACTGCAAACACATCAAAGGTAAAACTAATGTTCTTGCAGATCTTTTGTCCAGACCACCACAAAACCAAATCCATAAAATTATGATGTACAGAGCATCGTCCTCCTCTTCTTCAAAACCACCAAAGAAACCAAAGACCCAACCAGAAACAGCTTTTTCCATTCCTCCAAACCTAAACCCAGAATTTCCTCCTGAAGTATATAGACTGGTAATAGAAGGAACATTTCATTCCAAAGCCCGAGATATGATCTTCGAATACCAGTTAGAACTTTTTAGGTTCTATGGAGGTCTTTTTCTCAAACCTCATGGACTTCATCCTGATTATCCATTTATTCACCCAATTCCTTTTGAATTTACTGAAGTACCAGACGAGTTAAAATGGTTATTATGGTATTTTACACATATACACCATGTAGCCATCCAGTTCCACTTAGAAGATCTTCAGTATTTTCTTGACAAAGCCATTAGAAGATGAACTTTTCTCTTTGTTTGGAAGAACAGGGCCGGAACCACAATCTTTCTCTATATTCCCATCAACCAAAGGTCATACAACACCTTCACAGGGATTGTTTTTTCCATCTCTCAGTGTTGAGAAGAAAAAGCCAACAACTTATAAACTCTACCAGTAAATCAAAAGACAAGAAGCTGAGAAGAAAAGAGAAAGAGATAAAGGGAAGAAAAAAGAAGAAGATGATGATCCTTCCCCAAAATTCTCAAGAGCCTTGATGATCCAACAAGAACAGCAGAATCCTTTGACTTCTTTTCTAAAGGAGTATCAAGAAGCTGTTGTCCCAAAGATAGCTGCTGTCAGCCATCAAGAAGCAACATCTGAAGAAGTTTCTGATACTGAAAGTCCAGAAAGTTCATATGCCTCTTCGGATGATCTCATTATGGCCACTACAAATCAACCTGAAGAAAAATCAGATGTCTTTGAATCAGAAAGTCCAATAGATGCAGAAACCTCTACATCAAGACAACCGTCTACGGTAGGTGGAGGAAGATATGTGTTCACACTTGATGATATTCCTGTTTCCAGATGGTCTCAAAGATTCCAAGAATTTCACTCTTGGATGGAAACCCAGAAGTTGACCAGAGACAGTAACTATGATATCCTCACAGAATTTGTATCCAGATTCACTGGAGTTCTCAGAGATTGGTGGATGTCCATACCCCAAGGAGATCAAATGCAATTTCTTGTTCAGCAGGATTTCGCAACAGTCATCAGAGTCATGCACAATTGTTTTCTTGGCAACCCAGATGATATCAAAACTCTTAAAAGAAAAGAGTTTTTTCAAAAGAAAATGCTGCTCTTACAAGAAGAAAGATCTGGAGAAACATTTCAGCATAATGACAAAGCTTTTCTATGCTTTGGGAGCAGAACCAAGCTTGAAACATGCCATCTTAGCTTCAATCCCAGAGTTGGTACAAAATGCTATCCACAGACATCTTCAACAACAAAGAAAAGATATTTTGCAGTTGACTGTTGGTGAAATACAACAAGAAACTTTTATTGCAGTTGAAGAACTTTGTGACAGAAAGAAGATAATTAAAGACTACATGACGGGAACCAGAGAGTTAGATCAGGCTTGCAAGGAGAAAAGCTTTACTATTAAGTGTAAACCATCTCAAACATGCCATTGCAAACCTCGTACCAGAGGCAAGAAGTATTCCAAGAAATATTCTCAATATCCATTCATTCCTAAAAAGGGGAAAAAGAAATGGAGATATTTGAGAACAGGTGTAAAATCTTCAAAATGCTATGTTTGTGGTCAGAAAGGACATTTTGCAAAGAATTGTCCCAAAAACAAGAAGAGCTCCAAGATGATCCAGCAAATCCAGTAGAAAACAGGAATCAAGATAAGGGAAGATGATGATGTTGAATCCCTTTTCTCTATTGATGAAGAACCAACTGATCAGACTCTTTTTGCAATACAAAACCTTGAAGATTCTTCAAAAGATGAGTTTTCTGAAATAGAATGAGTCTTTATGCTTCAAAGCAAAATCAGTTCCTCAATAGTTTCAGTGGTTCCTACACCACATGTTCTAGCAACTGTCTACCTGGGGAAATATGAAAAGCCTATCTCAGTGATTGCTTTTATTGACACTGGAGCACCGGAGACAATCATGAATCCAGAAGTCCTTCCCCCAGAATGGTGAAAACCTCATACCAGATATTTCAATTCAGCAGCATACCACACATTTGCTACGCACCTCATCAGCAAGCCTATAACTATTCAATTCTTTCCAGGATGTGCTGTTACAACCACAGTTCTAGGTTCACAACTACCTGGGAAAGATTTGGTTGTAGGTTTTGACCTATATACCAAGGCAAAATATTTGAGAATTCTACCTAATGGTCTTAAATATAAACAAATGTTTAAACCATTTGTGGAAATTTCCAGGTTATACTTATTGGAGACCAAACAAAGAATCAATGGAGCTGTAGAAGAACTCAAAGTCAAAGCTTGTGCAGAATCACATGAGGAATTCCTATCCAAATGTGACCATCCATTATGGAGAAATTTGGAGTTCTTTATCCAGCTACCTTTAAAGAAGAATGAAGATATCAATCCAACGAAAGCTAGTCATTCAGGGATGAATCCTAAACACCAGAAGCTAGCAGAATCAGAATGTGTTGATCTCTTGCAACAAGGATTGATTGAACTATCAGACTTACAGTGGGCATGTGAAGCATTTTATGTCAACAAAAGGTCAGAACAAGCACGAGGAAAGCTCAGGTTGGTCATAAATTACCAGCCACTTAATCAGTTTCTACAAGATGATAAGTTCCCACTGCCCAACAGAAATGCATTATTTTCAAGCCTAGCCAGAGCCCAGATTTTTTCAAAATTTGATCTTAAAGCAGGTTTTTGGCAAATGGGAATAAACCCAACAGACAGGCCCAAGACGGGGCTCTGCATTCCTAATCATCACTACCAGTGGAAGGTTATGCCATTTGGACTCAAAACTGCCCCATCACTGTTCCAGAAAGCAATGATTAAAATCTTTCAGCCTGTTATGGAAAATGCTCTTATTTATATTGATGACATTCTTTTATACAGCCCAGATGAAGAATCCCATCTCAAATTATTGGAAAAGTTTAAACAACTTGTTCTACAATACGAGATTATGTTATCAGAAAAGAAGATGCAGATTTGTCAACAGGAGATCCAGTTCCTGGGGATGAATCTCAAAAAAGGACAATATCATCCAGGACCTCATATTGCTCAGGAATTGCTCAAATTTCCAGAGAAGGATTTTACAAAGAAACAAATTTTGCAATTCTTGGGGATCGTAAACTACTTACGAGATTTCATTCCTAAAATCTCAAAGTATATTAATCCCCTGAGAAAAATGCTCAAAAAAGATCCTCCTCCATGGAAAGACGTTCAAACCAAGGCAGTGAAAGTACTCAAAGAAAAGCTTCAACAATTACCACCATTACAGATCCCTTCAGATGGAAAAAGGATACTTCAGATAGATGCCAGTGACAAATACTGGGGAGCTGTTCTACTGGAAGAAAAAGATCAGAAGCGGTATGTTTGCGGATACAAAAGTGGAAGATTTTCAGATGCAGAAATCCATTATCACTCCACTTTCAAGGAGATCCTTGCAGTCAAAAAAGGAATAACTAAGTTTGAATTCCATCTCATTGGATATCATTTCTCAGTTGAAATGGATATGTCATCATTCCCTCAGATGCTGAAGTTCAAGCAAAAGGTGATTCCAAATCCTCAACTTCTCAGATGGGCAGAATGGTTTTCAAAATATTCATTTGACTGCAAATACATCAAAGGTAAAAACTAATGTTCTTGCAGATCTTTTGTCCAGACCACCACAAAACCAAATCCATAAAATTATGATGTATAGAGCATCGTCCTCATCTTCTTCAAAACCACCAAAGAAACCAAAGACCCAACCAGAAACAGCTTTTTCCATTCCTCCAAACCTAAACCCAGAATTTCCTCCTGAAGTATATAGACTGGTAATAGAAGGAACATTTCATTCCAAAGCCCGAGATATGATCTTTGAATACTAGTTAGAACTTTTTAGGTTCTATGGAGGTCTTTTTCTCAAACCTCATGGACTTCATCCTGATTATCCATTTATTCACCCAATTCCTTTTGAATTTACTGAAGTACCAGACGAGTTAAAATGGTTATTATGGTATTTTACACATATACACCATGTAGCCATCCAGTTCCACTTAGAAGATCTTCAGTATTTTCTTGACAAAGCCATTAGAGGAAAAGCTCAACCAGAGTTATGTATGATCCATCCTGAACTAAAAAATCTTTTTATCATTTTGGAATGGTTCTATCCTCTACCCCAATGGCTTGAAATGATGAACACAGAGGCACAGAAAACTCCAGAACAGTATATCCTGATCGTCTTCTACAAACCACATTATTTCCTGCAACATGGAACTGCAAAGCAACTTGGCACATTACCGACAGCTTGGATACATCGAATCTACCCTGATGATGTCAGAAAGCTCAATCAACAATACAGAGATCTTCAAAGATACTTGTGCCAGATAAACAGACAAATTCCTATTGAAGTTTGGCCCCCTCCTGATGTTGATGCACCATGGGACACTTGGCCTAGTGACCCTTCACTTCTGACTCCCTATTACAAATCAATAATGGAGGCCCTTAAAGCATTCAAAGAGATGATCCTAGATCCATCAGAATGGTCTCAAGAATATCCGTGGATCAATAGTGTTGCCAGTAAAAGAGGTGAGTCATCACAACCACCAGAACATCCATTATCACAACAGACAAACCCGGTCCCAACACCAGAAGAAGATAAGATGGAAATGGACCCAGAAGCACGATATGAAGCTTATCAGTTGAAATGCTACAGAAGAAAGCAGGAAAAGGAAGACAAAATCATTGAGCTAAATATCACTTCAGATGAATCGACTGACTACAGTGACATATCACTGTAGTACTTTAATAATATAACGAGTGTTTTAATTATTATTGTACTGGAGTACTTTAATTACTTTAGTGAGCACTAGACTTTGTCTGGAATCCAATGTAATTTCTGTGTAAGATATTTTAGGTGGTAATAGTCTCCTTGTGTAGATAAAAGGAGATGGTGTGGATTGTAAACGACAGAACTTAGCCTTAAATAAAAATCGTGTTTTTGAATCCTCATGAGTTTCTAAACAATTCTCTTCTTCTTTCTGAAGTCTTAAAGGTATGTAAATAGATCTTCCGTGAGTTCTTTGGAAATGGGATCCTGGTAGAAGAATGTATATCAGTAAAATCTATGGAAAAATGTTGTGACTAACAGGCAGTGCCGTTTATGGCTATGATGGCCTTGGTTTTGGCATAGCATACCTGTTACAGTATTATCTGTAGATTCTCCTGGTATTCATCCCCTCTATGCAAGCCTGATCTAACTCTCTGGTTCCCGTCATGTAGTCTTTAATTATCTTCTTTCTGTCACAAAGTTCTTCAACTGCAATAAAAGTTTCTTGTTGTATTTCACCAACAGTCAACTGCAAAATATCTTTTCTTTGTTGTTGAAGATGTCTGTGGATAGCATTCTGTACCAACTCTGGGATTGAAGCTAAGATGGCATGTTTCAAGCTTGGTTCTGCTCCCAAAGCATAGAAAAGCTTTGTCATTATGCTGAAATATTTCTCCAGATCTTTCTTCTTGTAAGAGCAGCATTTTCTTTTGAAAAACTCTTTTCTTTTAAGAGTTTTGATATCATATGGGTTTCCAAGAAAACAATTGTGCATGACTCTGATGACTGCTGCGAAATCCTGCTGAAAAAGAAATTGCATTTGATCTCCTTGGGGTATGGACATCCACCAATCTCTGAGAACTCCAGTGAATCTGGATACAAATTCTGTGAGGATATCATAGTTACTGTCTCTGGTCAACTTCTGGGTTTCCATCCAAGAGTGAAATTCTTGGAATCTTTGAGACCATCTGGAAACAGGAATATCATCAAGTGTGAACACATATCTTCCTCCACCTACCGCAGACGGTTGTCTTGCTGTAGAGGTTTTTGCATCCATTGGACTTCCTGATTCAGAGACATATGATTTTTCTTCAGGTTGATTTGTAGTGGCCATAATGAGATCATCCGAAGAGGCATATGAACTTTCTGGACTTTCAGTATCAGAAACTTCTTCAGATATTGCTTCTTGATGGCTGACAGCAGCTATCTTTGGGACAACAACTTCTTGATACTCCTTTAGAAAAGAAGTCAAAGGATTCTGCTGTTCTTGTTGGATCATCAAGGCTCTTGAGAATTTTGGGGAAGGATCATCATCTTCTTCTTTTTTCTTCCCTTTATCTCTTTCTCTTTTCTTCTCAGTTTCTTGTCTTTTGATTTGCTGGTAGAGTTCATAAGTTGTTGGCTTTTTCTTCTCAGCACTGAGAGAGGGAAAAAACAATCCCTGTGAAGGTGTTATATGACCTTTGGTTGACGGGAATATAGAGAAAGATTGAGGTTCCGGCCCTGTTCTTCCAAACAAAGAGAAAAGTTCATCTTCTTTTTGTGGTTGAGGAACTTGTTCTGTTTCTTCAAGGATTCTGATATGTTCTTTCAGCTTTTGGATTTCTTTTTCCTTTTGTTCAAAGTGGAGAAATAAATCTTGCCCTGGAGAAGCTGTTTGCCTTTCGACTTGTTGTAATCTTCTATGAAGTAGAACAATCAGTTCATTGGCAATTTTGGTATTGGCATCCACCTTAGACTCCATTTGAGAAAGTTTGGAATCCATCTGCGAAATCTTTGAGTCAATTTTCTTTAAGGTTGAATTTTGTGCTAAAGTATTTTCACTTTGCCAATTAAGGGTTGCTTCTACAGCACTGATATTTTCACCAATAAGTGGATTTGGGATTTTTGGGGTATGTCTGTAGTTTGTTTTGGTGAATTCCTCCAAAGGAGGAAATTCTGTATCATAAGTAGGATCAGAAGGTTGAAACATACAGACAGCAGCAATTGGTTGAGGGTGTGGTTCAGGATTCTTTTTGATCCATTTCTGAATCTTTTTGTAACATGGTTGAACAAGGATTCCTGAATTTGGTGGTGGTTTTGGGTGAGGAGATGGTTGAAAGGTTTGGTTCTGATTTTTTATAGGAGGGATTTTGGAAGAATAATCAACAAGGAATTGATACTTTCCATTGTCTTCTCCCAATGGTCCAACAGAGGGATCTCCTTGCATATACCTTTGGTACAGGTCGGAGTGAGAAGATTTCTTCTTTTTGTTCATCTTCTTGTGAGGATTATAGGATGAGTGAGAGTTTCCATCTAGCCATGATGCTAGATCTGCTTGCCTACAGGATTTGCAAGAACAATCCATATCAAATGGGCTATGCCCAGTGACTGGATCTCGCTGCATGTAAATAGGCCTTCCTGCTGGATCAAATTTCTCGACATATTGGCTTTCAAAGCTGGGCTTACATAAATCACAGTAGCAATCTGGATCGTCTTTATCATGAGCCTCTCTGGGATCTCCTGTAGGTAACATCATCAGCTGTGTGGGGAAAACTGATGGTGTTGCTGAACCTTTTAAATGACTGTGGTCGAATCTGATCTCTGTAGCTCCACCTTCTCTGGAAAGGATCTGGTTGTTGGTGGATCTGATTGGTTGATTCTTCTCATGAATCTGCTCATAATTTGTCACCCATCTTTCTGGTAATAGCTGGATCAGCTCTTTTCGGGAAATCTGTCTGGGAACATGAACACAGTGTGGTTGTTCTTGAGTATTAACTGAGATAAGGAGAGAGTCTCTTGTACCTGATCCATTCAGTTTGAAAGCATGGTCCTGTATTCTGTAAACAATCTGGTAGTGAATGGTAGCAATGATAGAAGATTCTATCTGTGGTGCTCCCACTATATGGATCTGAACCTTCAAAGCATCCATTAGATTCGGATCTACAAGAGCCATGGTAAAGTTTGGGAATAAAGTTACCATAACTAGACCATTGTTCATGGTTGCTTCAACTGTACCAATACAAGCATCTTGGTACTTTAGGTATCTTGTGTCAAGTAGAGCAATCCTAGCCACAACTGGCTTGCCTTCTGTGCCATGATAATTCAAAGCTAAACGAATAGCTCCAAAATGGATATGGGAGTAACCAGCTTCCATCCATTTTCCTGGAAAATCTGAAGGAATTTCTAATGTCACGAACTGTTCCGTAGCACTTCCAGTAATAAAGTGTTTGCCAAAACGAGAGGATTGAACATACTCTTTTACACTCTTGGGTGAGGAGTGAATAAGAGCTTTTATACTTTTAATAGGAGAGAAAGAGGACTTCTTATAAGCAGAATATGGATTTACAAGAGGAAGTTCAGTAGGTTGAACCTTCTCATCTTCTGAATAATTTACTTCACACAAAGAAGAGATCTTTTTAGACACATGAGACTTTAAAGGAAAATCGGCCATAGTAACAAGAGATTTTGAAGAAGAGGGTGTTAACACTGGTTCTGTCATGTTTGAAAATTTCTTCTATCTGAAAATCAGAAAAACATATAAATAGATCTAGGAGTTTTCTGGTATGATGGTAATAGCTGTAATTTATCATTATATCTAATAAAATGTATTAACAAAAAGCAGACTAAGATATCATAATTGGCATTTAAATCCTGTCTAATCTATATACCATCTCTCTGTCTCATTTATGAGGTTTCATGGTCCGCCATCAACTTTCCTCTACTCGAATCTTAATCACAAAGTCTATATGAGGCAGTGACGGAGCCACGTTGAAATTTAAATTATTTGTAGTAATTATTAACTCTCAACTTGTTTTTCTTAATAAATGTAATATCCATTGTCATTTTTCTAAATAATCATCTTGACAATTTTTTTTTATCTGTCATATATCATTTTATCTTTATTTATCAATTTAACACTTTTTGTAGTAAGACGCGTCTCTTGAAACGCGACTTACGCTAACCTGATGTCGTGAGATAAGGCGCGCATTGCATAATGGGTAAAAGATTCGGGTGTTAATTTTGTAAATATTTTTAAAATGGCGCCTAAAATGTAAATAATACCTATTAGGGTGATATTTATGTAAACACGTCAATTTTATTTATTTATTTTTTGTGTGATATTTTTTAAAATGTTTATTGACTTTTAATATTAATTGTTTAAAAATATAAAAATTTAAAATAAATTTTTAATTACAATTGATATATCAAATGAATTATTATTCACTTTTTCAAAAATAATAAAAATACAATAAAAAAATAAAATTCAATAAAAAAAAGAATATAAAGCTAAAAAATATCATCTCTTTATTTAAAATATTATTTATAATATTAATTTTAAAAATATAAAATAAATATTAAATTTTAATTTTATTAAAAATAAACAAATATTATTAACTGTTGTTAAAAAAATTTAAAAGTTTATTTTAATATTTTTTATATTTTTAAACAATTAATAAAGTTATTGACTTTTAATATTAATTGTTTAAAAATATAAAAATATTAAAACAAACTTTTAATTACAATTAATAGATTAAATGAATTATTATTCACATTTTTAAAAAAATCAATAAAAATGTAATAAATAATATAAAGCTAAAAAATATCACCTATTTATTTAAAATATTCATTATAATATTAATTTTAAAAACTATAAAATAAATATTAAATTCTAATTTATTAAAAATGAATAAACATTATTAATTGTTGTTAAAAAAATTTAAAAGTTTGTTTTAATATTTTTTATATTTTTAAACAATTAATAATGTTTGTCGACTTTTAATATTAATTGTTTAAAAATATAAAATTATTAAAATAAACTTTTAATTACAATTGATAGATCAAATGAATTATTATTCATCATTTTTACTGACCGCGACTTTTAACTCTCAACTTGTTTTTATTAATAAATGCAATATCCAGTGCCATTTTTCTAAATAATCATCCTGACAATTTTTTTTATCTGTCAGACACCATTTTATCTATATTTATCAATCTAACACCTTTTTGTAGTAAGACACGCCTCTTGAAACGCGACTTATGTTGATCTGATGTCGTGAGACAAGGTGCACCCCTGAAATGTGCATTGCATAATGGGTAAAAAATTCGGGTGTTAATTTTGTAAATATTTTTAAAATGGTGCCTAAAATAAAAATAATATCTATTAGGGTGATATTTATGTAATAAAGTCAACTTTATTTATTTATTTTTTTGTGTGACATTTTTTAAATGTTTATTGACTTTTAATATTAATTGTTTAAAAATATAAAAATATTAAAATAAACTTTTAATTACAATTGATATATCAAATGAATTATTATTCTTTTTTTTTCAAAAATCAATAAAAATACAATAAAAAATTAAAATTTAATAAAATTCAATAAAAGAGAATATAAAGCTAAAAAATATCACCTCTTTATTTAAAATATTATTTATAATATTAATTTAAAAAAATATTAAATAAATATTAAATTATAATTTTATTAAAAATAAATAAACATTATTAACTATTATTAAAAAAATTTAAAAGTTTATTTTAATATTTTTTATATTTTTAAACAATTAATAATGTTTATTGACTTTTAATATTAATTGTTTAAAAATATAAAAATATTAAAACAAACTTTTAATTACAATTATAAATCAAATGAATTATTATTTATTTTTTTTAAAATCAATAAAAATGTAATAAAAAAATAAAATTCAATAAAAGAATAAAAAGATAAAAAATATCACCTATTTATATAAAATATTCTTAATAATATAAATTTTAAAAATTATTAAATAAATATTAAATTTTAATTTTATTAAAAATCAAAAAACATTATTAACTGTTGTTAAAAAAATTTAAAAATTTATTTTAATATTTTTTATATTTTTAAAAAATTATTAATAATGTTTGTTGACTTTTAATATTAATTGTTTAAAAATATAAAAATATTAAAATAAACTTTTAATTACAATTGATAGATCAAATGAATTATTAATCACTTTTTTTAAAAAATCAATAAAAATGCAATAAAAAATTAAAATTCAATAAAAATATAAAGCTAAAAATATCACCTCTTTATTTAAAATATTATTTATAATATTAATTTTAAAAAATATAAAAAAATATTAAATTCTAATTTTATTAAAAATGAATAAACATTATTAACTATTGTTAAATTATTTAAAAGTTTGTTTTAATATTTTTTTTATATTTTAAAAAATTATAATGTTTATTAACTTTTAATATTAATTGTTTAAAAATATAAAATTATTAAAATAAACTTTTAATTACAAATGATAGATCAAATAAATTATTAGTAATTTTTTTTAAAAAAAATCAATAAAATGCAATAAAAAAATAATATTAAGCTAAAAATATCACCTCTTTATTTAAAATATTTTTTATAATTTTTAAAAAATATAAAATAAATATAAAATTCTAATTTTATTAAAAATGAATAAACATTATTAATTGTTGTTACTTTTTTTTAAAAGTTTACTTTAATATTTTTCATATTTTTAAATAATTAATTTTAAAAGTCAATAATTTTTTCAAAAAAATATAAAATTTATAATGTTTTAAATTATAAAATATTTATTATCATCATCATCATTTTAAAAAGAAATACTAGCTATAAAACTTTTATAAAATTATTTATATTTTAAAATACTTACCCTTAAAGTTTTCCTATAGTAGATTATACGTATTGTGTAATTTCATGCAAAAATCAAAATTTGTTGAGTTGTAAAATAATTTGCAAAAGAATATTTAAAGATTTTAACGTAAAAAGTTTTTTTCACGCAAAAAAAATTAAAGTTGATGTTTTACACAAATATTACCTTAATAGAAATTAATTATATATGAGGCACTATTTTAAAAATATTTACAAAACTAGCACCTAATTTTTTACACTTTCCACAAGGCGCTTCAGGTGGCGTAAGGCGCGTTTTGGGGTGTACCTTTCTGCCAAGGGTGTTAGATCGGTAAATAAAAATGAAAGGGTGTCTGAAATGATCATAAAAAACACTAAGGGGTTGTTTGTTTGGCTTTGAATGGAACCATTCAGCGCTGAATACTGAACCGTTCAACATTCAGCGTGTTTGTTTCACACATCTGAATGATTCAGTACTGACTGATTTAGCAAAACAATGTTGAATGATTCAGCATCAAAGTACATTCTGAATTATTCATAGCCATTATCAAACAGCATGTCATATTCAGAGCTAATTCATATAGAGACTCTAAATCATTCAACATTTGAATCATTCAACGCTAACCGTGTAACATCCTCAATACCGGGTTAGTGACCAAATTGTAAAATTTCAGGAATTGGTGATTAAAGTGGGATAATTGAATAGTTCAATGGTTTATTGGAAATATGATGAAGGTTATTTAGTAATTATTGAATGAGGCAAAGGGTAAAATAGTAATTTGACATGGAAGATTTTTATTTTCCTTTATTAGATAAGTAAGCCCACGTGGAAGAGAAAAGAATGCAAAATAAACTTCCAGAGTTCTCTTCTTCTTCTTCAGCCGTGAGTCATCATGGTAAATGTGAGTTTTGTGGTTAGTTGATTATTGGTTGAAATAAAAGTTGGTTTATGATTATTAGATGATAACTAAGCTTAAGGAAATCTTAAGTTATCTTAAAATTAAAGTATGATGGAGTTAGGAGGGATTAAAGATTTGAGGTTCTTGGGTAAAATCTTGAAATAGAGTTCATAACTAGAGTTGGAAGTTAAATTTGACTTGTCAATGGTCTAATTAAGAAGTTAGAAGCCATAGAATTGGAATTAAAACATATTGCAAAGTTGGTTTAATTCTTGAGTTACATATGAGGAATAGAATTTTGAAGTTAAAGATGGTTTGTATGGATATAAACTGGTTTAAGCATGTGTATATGAGTTGAGAACATGAAAGGGGATGAAAGATGAAGCATTTGAGTTGATTTGAGTAGATTTTCGGGCTTAAAAATGAATTCTGGGCTATGTGCATCGATGCATCAAGGGTAAATTTCCAGAAATTGTTCAGAGTGTATCGATGCACAGGAAGTGCATCGATGCACCCATTAAAAATGGAAACATCAAATGCAATTAATGCATCGATGCATAAGGAGTGCATCGATGCACATGTTAAGGGATGCATCGATACACTGTAGAATGCATCGATGCACTTCAAGGGAAAATTGAAATAGACATTTCTTTTGGTCTAAAAAATGATAGATTAGAGTATATCAATTAAATACTGATATGTATCAATGTATGATTATATAAATATCGAGCACGAACAAGTTCCAGAACGATTATCAAGTTAAGATTCAATCGAAAGAGATGAAAGCATAAAAGTGGATTAAAACTTAGTGAGGCCAAGGTGAGTGCATATGCTTTAGTATATGATGTGTGTGGAAAAGACTCGCGATGAGTCTACTTCCAACATTCGATTACATGATTTTATGAATATTAATATGGGTGATATGATTATTATTTATGCATGAATATAGTCATAGGTGTTATATGTGAACATGTGAATTATATGAAAAGTGATATGAATTACATGAAAAGAAGCTATATGTCTACATGTATATGTGAAAGAAGTTATGAGTTTATATGAACAGGTGATATGAAAATGTATATGTGAAATGATATAAGTGAAAATGCCCATGTTATGTTAAAGAGAGTTAGAGGTATAGTTGGCATGCCAAGAGTCGAGGGTTCTACGTGGTCCTTCGGGACATATATGTATTATATGGAACATTTACAGGGTCTTATGAGACACATATGTGATCCATTGAAATATGTATATGGTTCTTAATGAGTGGTCATTCGGGACAAAATTCATAGTCCCTAGTGGGACCCTATATGAGCTGTGGTGATAGTATAGTGTACAACCTCAATAGACTCAAATATCTACAGTTCTCACAGATGTACATGGGCTAACAAAGAGATAACAGTAAAAATATATTATATGTAAAGTATATGCTTTTATGATATGAATTATATCATATGATTTATATGATGAATGATGTGTACATTTGATTAAATGAAATGATATATTATTTTGTGTGATAGCATGATATGATATGTTCATGCATGATTAAGTAGTTAGAATTATTTTAATGTGTTTAATGCCTCACTAAGTCATAGACTTAGCGTGTGAGTGTTTCACACGTAGGTTCTGGAAAGCAAGAAGAGAAGTTTAGAGGAACAAAACAGGTTATATTCTCCTTTCCACAATTCAGATCAGATATATGTTTAAATTATGTATTTTGTCATATGAAATGTAGTTGGCATGTAAGATAAAAGATTTATACTGGAACCGCTCTGATCAATTTGTAAAATCCTATGTTTTTATATAATAGAAATTATTTGGGTTTTAGTGGAAATGTCTAACTGAATTTCATTGAATTTTATCAAAGTAAACGTTTTGAACGGTCAATGTATCACCTCGAACTCGTATTCGGGTCGGGTACGGGTTGGGGGTGTTACATTTAATGGTATCAGAGCTACGGTTTAGCTGATTCTTGGCATAAACTGAAGTCTAAAGTGTCATAAAATGTGTACATGCCAACACAAAGTGAAAATTCTGATCTGATAGTGTAAGGAGTATATTGTCTTGCTAATAGAATAAGATTTGTATAATATAGTATAAATGGATTATAGAAATTATCGAAGTGAATCGATAACTGATAAATCTGATGATGATAGCAATTCACTTGCCCTGCCCAGGCAGGATGAAGAGAAGAAACATCAGAAAGTGTCTTATAAGATTAAAGGTTGATTTCAGAAAATTGAAATCATATTTGAATAGTGATAAAATGGTTTCACTGTTTCGAATCAAAAAAGTGATATGGAGAAGTTTTGTTATAAAGTGAATAAGATAGAATATGGTGAGCAAATGTCACCATAAGGATGTTAAAAGATCTAAAGATGTGATTAGAATTTGTGGAGAATTCGAGAATAAGTGCATCAGTGACAAGCGTATAAGATATATACAATCAAAGTTGATGAGTTTGAAATAAAGAAATAGTACCGTGTATAAGTAAGAATGTGGATAGAATAAGGGTTTGCATTTTGGATGGACAGAGTTAACGCTGGCTAACCAGATTATGTGATGGAAAAGGTATAGAATTTAACGTTTTGAGATGTTGTCAGGATAAGACAACCAAATATAAAATGGATCTGGATACAGTTGTATATTTGGATCATATTGATGTGGTATAGTAATGGAAAAGGAAGTAAGGATTTGTATATTTGGGTAAAGCTGAGGATTGATAAGAAGAGTTTGAGAAGGTATATATCAATGATCAGTTTATAAGACAAAGGAAGCTATGATGTTGAGTTTGAATAACGGAAATTTCAGGATGTATGAGAATGGAGGTGAAATTGACAAGTTAAGTAAACAAATTTTGAGATAATTTTGATTGGAAATGATTTATGTGATTGGTTGACTAGGGTTTGTGCCCTAGATTGGACAAATGTTATTGATTAATTGTCAGAGTAAAGGTTATAAGATTGAAAGAAAATGTAAAGTTGAGTTAATCAACTATGATGTGAATCTGAATATAGTTGTGTATTCTGATCAGATAGCTAGGATGTCAAGAATGAGATAAGTATTTGTATAAAACCTTAAGGAAGGAAAACGCAAGTATAAGAAATGATAAAGAATGAAGTTCTGTATAAGTAAATAGGGTTATCAAAGTTATAAGGATGCAATGAAGATTGATACACATAGATGAGTATAGGTGATAGGACAAGAGTATGTGAATATAAAAGGAAAAGTATGATTTATGTATAAGGAATGAATAAAGGAATAATGAAATAAAGAAATGAAAGGAATTGAGTTAAAGGATCAGACACGACAAAGATTATATGGAAGTGTAGATGATAATTTTGATATAAAAGTAAGAAAAGTGTGCAAGGTGATGTAAAAAGATTCTTTAAAGTGTATGTTGAATCATATTTAAAGAAGATTTAAGGTCGTGTTTTTGGTTAAATGATGATGGAAAATGAATTTGGTTATTATTGTAAGGCAGTTAGAGATGAATTTATGATGTTGAGTGATGAAATTGGATGTTACTGTAATGAATGACATTATATGAATTTTAGAAAGGTCGAAGGAAAATGCAGAATCGAAGGAGAGAAAAGACATAAATGGATTGAAGTTATGGGTTACTGTTTATATGATAAGTAACAGTAGATAAATGTATAAAGGAAAAAGATAGTTGAAGAACTAAAGGAATGAAGATTAAGTAAAGGAGGTAGCATGAGAACATTAGAAGATATGTTCTTATTGAGTTGTTCAGTGAAAATTTGAGGACAAATTTTCTTTAAATGAGGGGAGATTTGTAACATCCTCAATACCGAGTTAGTGACCAAATTGTAAAATTTCAGGAATTGGTGATTAAAGTGGGATAATTGAATAGCTCAATGATTTATTAAAAATATGATGAAGGTTATTTAGTAATTATTGAATGAGGTAAAGGGTAAAATAGTCATTTGACATGGAAGATTTTTATTTTCCTTTATTAGATAAGGAAGCCAACGTGGAAGAGAAAAGAAGGCAAAATAAACTTCCAGAGTTCTCTTCTTCTTCAGCCGTGAGTCACCATGGCAAATGTGAGTTTTATTGTTAGTTGATTATTGTTTGAAATAAAAGTTGGTTTATGATTATTAGATGATAACTAAGCTTAAGGAAAGCTTAAGTTATCTTAAAATTAAAGTATGATGGAGTTAGGAGGGATTAAAGATTTGACGTTCTTGGGTGAAATCTTGAAACAGAGTTCATAACTAGAGTTGGAAGTTAAATTTGACTTGTCAAGGGTCTAATTAAGAAGTTAGAAGCCATAGAATTGAAATTAAAACATATTGCAAAGTTGGTTTAATTATTGAGTTACATATGAGGAATAGAATTTTGAAGTTAAAGATGGTTTATATGGATATAAATTGGTTTAAGCATGTGTATATGAGTTAAGAACATGAAAGGGGATGAAATATGAAGCATTTGAGTTGATTTGAGTAGATTTTCGGGCTTAAAAATGAATTCTGGGCTATGTGCATCGATGCATCAAGGGTAAATTTCCAGAAATTGTTCAGAGTGTATCGATGCACAGGAAGTGCATCGATGCACCCATTAAAAATGGAAACATCGAATGCAATTAATGTATCGATGCATAAGGAGTGCATCGATGCACATGTTAAGGGATGCATCGATACACTGTAGAATGCATCGATGCACTTCAAGGGGAAATTGAAATAGACATTTCTTTTGGTCTAAAAAATGATAGATTAGAGTATATCAATTAAATACTGATATGTATCAATGTATGTTTATATAGATATCGAGCACGAACAAGTTCCAGAACGATTATCAAGTTAAGATTCAATCGAAAGAGATGAAAGCATAAAAGTGGATTGAAACTTAGTGAGGCCAAGGTGAGTGTATATGCATTAGTATATGATATGTGTGGAAAAGACTCGCGATGAGTCTACTTCCAACATTCGATTACATGATTTTATGAATATTAATATGGGTGATATGATTATTATTTATGCATGAATATAGTCATAGGTGTTATATGTGAACATGTGAATTATATGAAAAGTGATATGAATTACATGAAAAGAAACTATATGTCTACATGTATATGTGAAAGAAGCTATGAGCTTATATGAACAAGTGATATGAAAATGTATATGTGAAATGATAAAAGTGAAAATGCCCATGTTATGTGTAAAGAGAGATAGAGGTATAGTTGGCATGCCAAGAGTCGAGGGTTCTACGTGGTCCTTCGGGACATATATTTCTATGGAACATTTATAGGGTCTTATGAGACACATATGTGATCCATTGAAATATGTATATGGTTCTTAAGGAGTGGTCTTTCGGGACAAATATAGTACATAGATCATTCGGGACAAATATAGTACATAGATCATTCGGGACAAAATTCATAGCCCCTAGTGGGACCCCATACGAGCTGTGGTGACAGCATAGTGCACAACCTCAATAGACTCACATATCTACAGTTCTCACAGATGTACATGGTCTAACAAAGAGATAACAGTAAAAATATATTACATGTAAAGTATATGCTTTTGTGATATGAATTGCATCTTATGATTTATATGATGAATGATGTGTACATTTGATTAAATGAAATGATATATTATTTTGTGTGATAGCATGATATGATATGATATGATATGTTCATGCATGATTAAGTAGTTAGAATTATTTTAATGTATTTAATGCCTCACTAAGTCATAGACTTAACGTGTGAGTGTTTCACACGTAGGTTATGGAAAGCAAGAAGAGAAGTTTAGAGGAGCAAAACATATCATATTCTCCTTTCCACAATTCAGATCAGATATAGGTTTAAATTATATATTTTGTCATATGAAATGTAGTTGGCATGTAAGATAAAAGATTTGTATTGGAACCGCTCTGATCAATTTGTAAAATCCTATGTTTTTATATAATAGAAATTATTTGGGGTTTAGTGGAAATGTCTAGCTGAATTTCATTGAATTTTGTCAAAGTAAACGTTTTGAACGGTCAATGTGACACCTCGGACTCGTATTCGGGTCGGGTACGGGTTGGGGTGTTACAAACCGCCCCTAAGTTTCCCAAACAAAGAGTAGACAACGCTAATTGGTAGCAATAACCCAGCATTCTCAACATTTTCCATAATAGCAAACGCCTTTGTGGTAGTAACAGTTTACTGACAAAGGAATTAGAAAGCCAGGGCAGTGGATGGAAGGCAGACAACAAACCCAAAATCACAAATACAAACACAAACACACGTATAGATGGATTCGAATTTTAAATTGATCAAAAGTTGATTGTATTAAAGCATCTTAGAAACTATCAAATGTGATACCATAAACTATTGTCCAGTGTTCTATCATATTATGCAGACATATTATGTACTTTTTAAGTGGAAACCGGGAAGGCATTTCCCAATATATCCATGATGCATTCAAGCACTTGGCCTGCCAGTTGCTTGCAAAATATTCATGAATTGTGAAACAAAATATACACAGAGAAAACTGTTGGATCGAACATTAAGAAATTTGACGTCGAGTTGCATTCTTGTTAATGAGAAAACCTGAGTTGGAAGAACCAACCCGGCTCGACTCCGGACATAACCGGAGACCTTGTAGTACCGGACCGAAAGAATGCAGAGCAAAGCAGCGTAAACAATTCAAATGTTCCATGGAATCATTTAACAAATTCAGAGCTTCAAATTAATTAAAAATAAAGCAGGACAATATTACATGAAGAACTACTAGTTAAGGAAACTGATACTCTTATATATCAATTCAAAGTCTACTGTATTAGCTTCAGGTTCTCATTTCTCTATGAACAAAGCTTTGAAGTA
Source organism: Hibiscus syriacus (assembly GCF_006381635.1). Classification (NCBI taxonomy): domain Eukaryota; kingdom Viridiplantae; phylum Streptophyta; class Magnoliopsida; order Malvales; family Malvaceae; genus Hibiscus; species Hibiscus syriacus. The sequence goes on along the minus strand of NW_024062680.1, from coordinate 1,763,473 downwards.
TATAAAGGAAAAAGCAAAGGAAATACCACCAAATTGTGGAAAAACCAATCGAAATTCCCTGCTGCTGCAAACATTCAATGCAAGCAAAAGAGATGATGATGATGAAGAAATGAAAATCACTATACAACCTTTTGTTTCAAGCTTTTGGGACAAAATCGAAAAGGAAACTCAGTTGAGTTCAAGCATCAATCGTCGACTTTAACGAGACTATCTTCTATATGGCGCACGAGATCAATATCGATATCCCCATCTCCATCGTCATCACCGTTGTCCAAGTCCAGTTCCTCAATTTTGGCGGGATCAACATTCACATTCTCCTTTCTGGCATTGTCCTTACGAGTAATGACGAGGAGGTGTTCTAAGGCCTCCCTTACCCGCTTTCTCGCAAGCGTCGCCTCCCTTACTTTCTGGTCAGCCTCGGCCCATGCTACGGTGACGGCCTTCCCCATGGAGGAGGAGGCAATCTTGGAAGCACAGAGCAAAGCGAGGGCAAGCTTCTTGTCAATCCTATTTTCCTTGATAGGGAAGAAAGAGAAGGAGGAGTCCTTACAGAGCGGGCAGAGGTAAGAGGTAAGCAAGGTGTCCCCGGCGCAGTGAGAGTGGGTGATGAAGGAGCAGCTGGAGCAGGCGACGCGTTTCGAAGGGTGGGGAGCGGAGCCGGCGTAGAAGACGAAGCAGACGGGGCAAAAGGAAGAAGGGTGGAGGCGGAGGACACATGCAGTACAAAGGCGGCGGAGGATGCCTAAATGACGGACTTGGTGGAGAAAGGAGGAAGCGCGGCCTCTGCAGTTGCTGCATTCTTTGGATGGTAATGGAATGTTGAGTTTGGTGGAGGTGGGGAGGTTCATGCCAATACAACCATTCCTAGTAGTCAAACTCGTAGCCATGGTAAGGATCTTCTTCTCCGCCCTCCCTCCGCCTCTGGGATTTTAGCTTTCAACGTGTCGTCTTTTCTTTGTTAAAAGTATATTTAGGGTTTTACTATGTTTTAAGCGGGCATTGACTAGGGTCAAGTTTAATTCGAGGAGAGTCAAGGAAGTTAACAAAAATATTAAAATAAATTATGTATTTATGTTAAATGAATATTAATTAGGATAATATCACTCAAATACTATTATTTTTATTTTTATCTTCAGATTATTTTTCGATCATGTTACATTTTATCTATTTTAATCATCGATTATTAAAAAAATAAAAAATCTATAATATGGTATCATTTTAATTTTAATCTTCAAAATTTATATATTTTATTAATTAGATTTTAATTTAAAATAATTTAATAAATTTTATTTTTAATATTTTTAGTTAATACTCAGTTGATAAAATATATAAATTTTAAGGATTAAAATTATTATTATAATAAAAAAGTTAACGATGAATGATCACAATGAAAAAACATGATACTATTACCAAATTTGTAAAACAGAAAAATATTTGATAATCAAAGTAGAGAAACAATAATAATATAGTGATTAATGGTATAATTTATTTAAGATAAAAAGTCTCTGAACTTAAAAACAAATAATGTGACTTTTGTATTATTTTTTCACCTAATGGAGCCCTCTAACTTAGAAAATAAATTTGATGTGATTATTTGATCAATATTTTCCGTCGTTGATTGTAACGGTGTTAACATGGTAGTTCATGGTATGACATGGTAGTCCACAACTTTGACATGACAGTCCACAGTGGTGATGACATGGCGTATGCTATGACAGATGAATTAAACTGGTTTTTTAGTTTTGATCAAAGTTCAAAATGATTTTTTTCAAAAACTTTAAGGACTTATTTATTTTTTAAAAACAAAATTTATTTTAACTTTTAAATATAAAATTATTTAAATATTAAAATACTTAAAAAATTAAATTACTAAAAAGGTTTAATATATATTAAAAATACTAAAACTATTATAATTTTTTAATATATATAGTTATAAATTATTAAAAATAATTTTAAAAAATATATTGTACATAATTTAAACATGTAACATATAGACATATCATCAACACTTATACAAAGTATTCTCATTAGAATAATCTAGACTTAAAAAATTTAAATTAATTGAGGCTTAATTTTTTTTTTGAATTAGTTGAAACTTATTATGTTTTCTAATTATCTTTTATGTCAAAACTTATTGCATAATTATCTTTCAAATTAGTCGAGACTTATAAAAAGATTATTAGAAAACATAATAAGTTTCGACTAATAAAAAATTATAAGTCTCAACTAATTTAAATTTTGTTAGTTTCGATTAATCTAGTAAAAATACTTTGTATAAATATCGATGATATGTTTATATGTTACATGTATATATTATGTATAATCAATTTTTTTAAAATATTTTATAAGTAATTGATTTATAACCTATTACATATATTCAAAAACTTTAAATTTTTTATAATAGTTTAATATTTTTAATATGATATTTTATTTTTTAGTAATTTAATTTTTTAGCATATTTTATATTTAAATTTTTGAATATTTCAATAATTTTATATTTAAATTTTAAAACAAAATTTATTTTATAAAAATTAAATAATCCTTTGAACTTTTGAAAAAAAATAATTTGACACTCGAACAAAACTAAAAACCTAGTTTAACCCATATGCCATGTCATTCGCCATGTCATCAGCTATTATGGATTAACACGTCAATATCATGGACCACCACATAAGTACCGTGAATTGTCACGTTAACACCGTAACGGTAAACGGCGGAAAACATTAGTCAAAGAGACTTATTGAGTTTATTTTTTTGAGTTAAAGGTCCACATTAAATAAAAAATTAATACGAGATTTATATTAGTTTTTTTTAAAGTATAGGGGCCTCTTATTCCTATTTTCTTTTATTTCATAAATTTTTAATATATATTTTAATAATTTTAGTATATTAAGTTATGTCAATTTTTGTGTTAAATATTAATTGTCGGTAATAAAAAATATAACGTTGGTGACCAATTATGAGAAATATAATAGTATGATTACCAAAATAGGAGAACTAATAGTATTGTGACCAGTAGTGCTATTTACCCTACATTCTCTATAGTTTCTTTTTTACTGTTTAGGGTCCACCCTAAACCCTAATGTTGAGCTAAAACTAACGTTGTGTTTCATTATCTTCTTTAGAACTGCATACTCAGTACGTGAAACAAGCAACTACACAAATTCTTTTGACTTCCATCATCATGATACCCTAATCGTTTGTTTGTACATTAGCATTACAACAAGCAGGTGCCCCAAATGAAGAACATTTCCCCTGCATCTCATCCAAATATCGTCCTGCCACCATCATGGTTTCTCTTAGCTTCAGTCGAGAGGCGTATATAGCTAGTTCAAACAAACCATTGTTTCCCTACTGATTAGTGTGTTCCGCCGTTCCTCGCTGAATCCCAAAGCTTCCATTGCTGTAATTCTCTTATTCTTTAATTTCCTATTATTGCATTGATGTTATTTGGATGTGTAGTGTCTGTCTCTGAGTATATATAATTTGTTTATTGATTAAAGTGAGAACACAAGAACAATCATTGTCTTTTGCTTCTAACTTCTGATCCGACTCTTTGATTTTGATCCATCCCATGAAAGCATTAATTCTGTTTACAGCTTCATTCCATCACTGATTTTTATGCTACAGCTTGTTAATCTGTCTAAGCTCATACTCTATAATTTTTATTTTTGTTTTTTACAAGGTATCGGTTACTTGAAATAGAGGATCCTTATTGCCGCTATTTTCCGTTACACTGCTATTTGCGACCGCTGTTGATGTGAAATTCATTCATGAGTCTTTAGCGGTGTCGGTCAGTGGTACAGCTACACCCTCCTCTTTTTGAAACCCTGTCCTAAACTAGTTTAGTTTACAATGGCGACGACCCCAGTTACTCAAGATCAAGAAAGCGCACTCTAGAAGAGGCATTGGAGCGAAGGTTTGCCGTTGCTAAAACCGAGTTTCTTGAACAACATAAGAAGAACAATAAGACATTTGTGGAGGAAGATGGAAAAGGAACTCCTAGCAGTAATTCCTCTTTTCTCAACACTCGCATCGCAACTCCCTCCAATTCCTCATCAAAGAAAGGTTTCCCCAAAGTTTTCAGCTATCTTCCCGTCCTTTTCCTTATCCTTTTCAATTTTTATTTGGCTAATTTTTGTTTCCTTTTGGTGTTACATTCAGGAAATTTCCTTTTCTCGAGTCCCTCTAGTTTGCAAGGTAGTTTCGCTTTTCTAGCATCGCTGACTGTGGACATTTAAGTATGTTATATGTCTTGGTTTTGACATGACATGAATTATAATTTTATATATAGACGTTGAAGAAAATGGTGAAGTGTATTCCAAGCTTTCGGAACCTATCGCATGATAATCTTGATGTTTCTTGTTGTAGTTTTCCAACAAAAAAGGAAGCAGGGCTGATAAGATATTGCATGAGCTTCGTCAAGGTGGGGATTCAGCTCAGAAATATATGCAAAGATCTAGAAGTATCAAATTCGACAATTGGATCCTTCTTGATAATTTTGTGAAAGGGCGAGTTATGTCTACGGGCTCTCAAATCAGGGCTTTGAAGACCCACTCTAAGCGCTCTAAAAGACATATGTTGATGAAGCAACTTAAGAAATCGGGAGTACTTGAACTGCCTCAAGATAATCAAAAGTCAGTATTCTGTCACGGATATGGTTGTTGCTCTTTTCCCCTTTTTTTGTTGTAGGATCATTATTATGAACCTTTGTGTCACATTGTTCTTCACTATGAGGCTAAGTTCAGTAACCAGGATGATCTCTTTTCATTTTTAGATCCTTTATATGGAATTGATGTTTTTAGACTTTAATTGGTCATTTTCTGGAAAGAGTGAGGATGTTAGGAAGTGTTTACATATGTGTGGAGAATGCTTTGAGGTTTGTTCCACAATTTATAGAAGAATAGGAACAAAACAGAAGATCTCCTTGTTGATTGTTAAAATGGAAAAAAATGAGACTGCAACAAAAGGATTTTAGTTAGTAGTTCTTTGTGAATGTTATGTGTTGATGTTGTTCAATTATTTATTTTAAAAAAAAATAATTGTTATGTCTTTAATATTCAGGTTTGATACATTTAAACCAATGCATGAAATGTGGAAAGGCTATATGAGTCAACTTCTTAAAACTACTGGGTAAGATATTCATTGTACTTATGTTGGTTATTCAGTCGTGTGGAGTTGGAGGGTAGTAGTTTCTATCGAACTGTATGATTGTTAAATGATTTTTTTAGTCTGATTCTATATCCATTTCTTAATTACAGGAAAAATCAGTTGGCTCAATGTATTATTTGTGCGGATCTACATGGTGCCCTCATTCTAGGTTGGGTTATACTTCACTTCTGGACCAATGATTCATATTATTCGGGCAACTTTATCTGTTTCTCAGGATGCAAAATTATTTAGACTTTACCCACTTCAAGCAACCAATTTTATGATGGGAACAACGAATAATAAGTTTCTTTTGCGGTTTCCACACATTTCATATTATTATGAAAGAACTTATAACCTTTTCTCATTGAAGTAGAATGATCCTGGAAATACAATAGCCCGTTTGAGAAAACCCGTTGGAGCCACTATAAGTTTATAGGTACCCTTTATCAATTCTTTGATCACAATTTCTCTAAATCAATTCAAAGAGCAATTATGTAGTTATCGATTCTGCCTTTTCTGAGACTGAATACTTCATTCCCCTTCTTTTTACGGAAAGCTTTGCTCTAAAAGGGGTAACCAAAGAATGCTATTTTGGTTTAGACCATGACCACACACAGGCATATTTGTGGGTATTCACTGTAATCTTATGTATTTTCTGATAGTAGCTGAGTGCAACGTAACTAATTTCACTGGAGTGAGTGGCATTATGATTCGGGAAACTGCGGAAACATTTGGTATAATAACCCATGACAGTAAACTCCAAGGTAATCCAGCCATCGTTTTGAAAGCCGTACTATTTCTGGTATCGCTAATTATAACTTTTTTCTATTGAGTACCATTTATTTGCTGTACCTGCACTCACAATCACTTGCATATACTCGTGTGTGTGTGTATATATATATATATATATATATATATATATATATATATGGTGTATGGCTGTACTTATTCTCTAAAGAAATACAAAACTATAAAGCTCGCAAATACATAGGTTTCTCATCTGTTGGCTGTTTATGTGTGTGTGTTGTATATATATATATATATCAATTCTTGACCGTTGGGGAGAGCAACGAACGGAAGTGGAGCGGTGCAATCGTAATGACGGTGACCAATGATCTATTTGGGTGTCGCCTTTAAATTCGAACTCGAGAGGGGAACATTCTATTATTTAAGTCGAATGATTATTTGTGGATGATTTGTTGACTTGGATTTTATATTTACAACTTGTTTGATGGAGTGCATGTAGTTTACTTTGCTTAGTAATTAAATTGATGTTGCAAATTCTTTATCGTTGGCAAGATTATAGAAATATAAATTGCCTATTTATGAGTTGAGAGGCGAGTAAACTTATAGCAGCAATGCTTCGGAAATAGTGTTAGCATAAAGAAATTTTTGCTTACTGACTACCACAACATTTTTAGCATGGTTATGTAATTAAATATAAATTGATTTCACGTCTGTTAAATAATGTTTGACGCATTGATTTATTTGCTAGAGAAAATAACCTCAGTGACCAAAAATGTCTTATAATATACGATTTTAATCAAATTTTTTTGGATTTGCCAAAATGACCAACTAAATCGTAATGCGATCGATAATTCACAACGCGATCTCCGGTATCGCAAATCAGTTTCCAGATTCACAACGCGATTCTGACTATCGCATTGCGATTTCCCAAATTCGCGTTGCGATTTTCCTAATTCACAATGCGAATACATAAATCGCAACGCGAATTTGAAAAATCGCAATGCGATTACGTAAATCGCAATGCGAATACGTAAATCGCAATGCGAATACGTAAATCGCAACGCGAATCTGACTATCGCAACGAGATTCTGACTATCGCAATACTGATTTTCAAATTCGCAACTCGATTTCTGAATTCGCAACAGGTTTTAGTTTCGCAACACAAATGTTTTGGGTATATAACTACGCAACAGCAATAACTCATAACCTAAATCCCTAAATCGCAACTCATTCCATCTCCATCTATCACTCTCTCCGGCGACATCCGTTCCTATATCCAACGACATCCTTCCCCATCCGGCAACAGTTTTAGTTTCGCAGCTCGTTTGTTTAGTAAATTAATTTACAATAATGAAATCATCTAATGTTGATCATGTTTGGATAGATTTGTGTTTTGGAGGGTCATGGGAGAATGTTCATGGTGTTTTACAATATATGCCTTTACCCATGAATCTTCAACTAAAATGTCATTAAAAAAGTTAACTTATGAAACTCTAATGTTACGTGTTGCAAATAAATTGAATTTAGAGCCCCTAAGTGGATTTAGGATATCTTATCAGAGAAATGGTAAAGTTTATTTGTTAACCGACAATGAAGATGTTGAACGATTCATTGCTTACATTAGTGTTTCAAGTGATGATGTTACATTGTATGTTGTTGAACCTAGAAGTTTATGGTGTTCAAAATTTAATGGTTCTACCACAATTTCATCACCAAGCAAATATTGTTTCACCACATTTCCAATACCAAACACAATCTCAAAACCCATAACCTTTCCCTAATCAAAATCCCAATCAACTTTCAGCACCAAATTCCGGTTTTCGTATTGACCAGTTAGACGATGATGAGCCAACAGAAAAAATTGTTAGTACTAGTCAGTATTCGAAATTTGATCTTGGTCAATACCCGAACTTTGATCTTGGTCAATACTCGGATTTTGATGATTTTTCAGAAGAATAAACAGACCCTGCGTGTAATGATTTTGATATTGGTCAATACCCGAATTTTGATGATGAAACAGCCGTTGCCGAGGAAGATGTTATTGATGATAATGAGGAGGAAGTTACGACTGTAAATGAACATGTTGAACATTCATTCTGTAATTCATATAACACTGAAGAAGAAAAAGAAGAAGAAGAAATCCCCAAAGAAAAGTCCCCGAAGAAAATACCACAGGAGTATAACTGGAATATGCCATAATTACTTCAGATACCGGAAGAAGAGTTGGTAAAGATAGCAGTTGATTGTTACACAAAAATTATTCGTATCAAGAAAGATGATTGTTTTTATACAAAGGAAGACTTGAAGATAGCTTTGTATACGAAATGTGTGGAAGATGGCTATCAACTAAAAGTTAACAAATCAAGCAAATATCGTTTCGAAACAAGGTGTATGATTGACAAAAATTGTATGTGACGTATGATTGCAAAGAGGATAAAAGATTGCGAAATGTTTCAAGTTAGGACTTTTATTGATAAACATACATGTTCAAGAACCCAAGTTTTTCCTCACCATAGACAGGCAAACAAAAAGGTGTTGGGTGATTTTCTGACTGAGTTAATATTTTTGAATGGCAGGGTATATCGGGGACATGAAATTATGACTGACATGAATGCTCGGTTCAAGATTAGTATCTCATATTCTCAAGCTTGGAGAGCCAAATGTTATGCCTTGGAATTGTTGAGGGGGTCGCCAGAAGCATCGTTTGCCCAACTGACGGCTTATTGTCACAATTTAAAGCTGAAAAATCTTGGGTCGGTAACTCATATCAAAACAGATAGAGATGGACGCTTTGAGTTGCTGTTTATCGCCATTGGTGCTGCGGTTAGTAAATCAATATAATTTTGTTGACTCATTTTTGTTAGTTACATGCATTCACATTTAAATGATTATATTTCTTGTGTATATGATTTTGTTGATTCATTCGTTTATTAATTGCATGCGCCCAGTTATTATAATTGACGGAGCACATTTAAAAGCTCGATACCTTGGAGTAACTTATTAGCAGTAGCCATGGATGCTAACAATGGGATACTGCCAATAGCTTACGGGGTTGGCAAATCTGAAACCTCTTATTCATGGACATGGTTTATGGGGCATCTTATTGCATAGGTCCTATTAGCAATCTGACAATCATATCCGATAGGGCAAACTCAATTGACAACGTTAGAAGGTGTTTCCCAGATGCTTTTCATGGACTTTGTGGTGTTCATTTGTATAGAAATCTAAAATCAAGGTCTGCTGGTATAAAAAATCACAAATGGACATACTGGAAGGCTGTAAAAGCTTATCGGGAAGTGGATTTTAATAAGCATATAAACTGTTTAAGACGTGTTTTGCCTCAGTGTGCTCAAACACTAGAAGATGTCAGGTTTGAAAGATGGTCAAGAGTACATCAACTTGGAGCAAGATATGGTTTCATGACGTCTAATAGTGCAGAATCAATCAACGCTCTAAGTCGTCATTCCCGGAAATTACCCATTACTATGTTAATGGAGTTTTTTCGAGCCTCTATTCAACAGTGGTACTACAAGAAAAGAAACCATGCAGGTATTATTTCTTTAAATTCGTAACTTATCATATATTTTACTAAGTATTATTTATTTAAATTTACAGGAACATTGGAACATCGTGTTACACCATGGACTGAAAAAAAGATAACGAAACATGTTGTGAAGTCAACGTCATGGAGAGTTGAATCATGTTTAAACACTTTGTTTGAAGTACTGGATAATAACTTAAATGGGCTTGTCGATCTAAATGCAAAGACATGTAGTTGTATGAAATGGAAAACATCTGGTTATCCGTGTGGCCATGTTATAAAAGTTTATCTTCATCTAAACCAAGATGATTCAAGCGCATACGCTATGGATTGCTACACTACAGAAGTATATCGACAAACTTATGGCGAGATTATCTACCCTATTCCACACCTTCTGAGTGTGACATACCAGATGACTTACAAACAGTTTTTCCACCAGCCATGGACAGAAGGCTACCTGGCCGACCAAAAAGTCACGATCGTATACCGTCTAAGGGTGAAGAGAAGAAGAGATCGACATGTAGTCGGTGCAAGGAAAGTGGTCATACAAGTTTGAAATGTGGATCACCAGTGCCATCACAATCATCTTTTCCTCTACCAAAATATGGATCCACATCAAATTCCCAATCACAACCGGCTTCACCTTTTGGGACTGTTAACTTAGGTGATTTTTTAAATGCAAACGTTGTATTATGTGTATATTATGTGTGAACTTTTAACATTTTTAGTTAGGCATGTATTAGTAACTTGAGTTTGAACATTGCTATGATATGTTCAGTTGTTATCACTTATTAGACATTCATTTGACTATCGCAACGCGAATATGACTATCGCAACACGGAAATGACTATCGCAACGCGGAATTGACTATCGCAACGCGGAAATGACTATCGCAACGAGAGAATCGCAATGCGAAATGAAAATCGCAACGCGAAATTAGTTTCGCATTGCGATTTTCATTTTCGCATTGAGATTCACTCGTTGCGATTTTCATTTCGCATTGCGATTCTTTCGTTGCGATAGTCATTTCCGCGTTGCGATAGTCTGTTTTGCATTCAACATAATGCAGACTAAAATCAAAAAATCAACTATTACATTTCAATCAATTAAACAAGCACAAATAATAATTATGTACACATCAATTAAACAAATCAACATTTACAAATCATCTTTTACAAATCAATTAAACAATCAAAAAATAATAATGAATTATTTCCTCATCAATTATTGAATCAACTTTTGCACCCATACATCCATTCCACGCAGATCACTTCAGGATTAACCTGCAGAAATCAAACATTGAATCAACAACACTTTCTACACATCTAAAACCTACAAACAACAAATTATTGAATTCTAGCTAATTAACCAAACATTTTCAAACCAAAAAGAGTATATATGTTTAACAATACTTGCATTTGACTTACAAATTATTTATGGACACTTTCATAATGCGAATGCAGGTAGGCAGCGTCTCGCATATATCGCTCTAGCCATAAAATGCCGAAACCATAAGCCTACTGCACCTCTATCTCTATCGGTGGGAGGTAGAAAATGTGTACTTCCTGTCGTCAAACGCTCCAAGCACATGCATACGAGAGGACCACAATCCCCTCTGGCTTCCTTCATTTGTTGTGGCGCGGTCTCGTCTCTGATAACTGTAACATTGAACTTCTTTGGCTTCTTGTTTCCAGACTTAGTCCAATAATTAATTGCATCCAAGAATTTAGCCAAATGAGAGCTTCGTCCCTTAATAATATCTCTCAAATCAGACAATGATATGTAATTTATCATGATGTCATATACTATTGTCTTTAGGGATGGGAACTGAAGCTCGACGAGAAGCCAATGAGTACGGTCAAAAACAGGGATAAACACATGCATCGAAATGTAATAATTCAAATTGCGCACTTATTTATGAACACCTTTAAAAATATTTAAACAAATATACTAACCTTATCAACCTCCCACCATGCAGGATAAAGTTTAGCTTGTCCATTAGCCAACACATATGATTCCTGTCGTTGATTCTTCAAGTGAACTACGTGAAAAGACGTCGGCATAATTGTATATCGCATTTTTTTATATTTTTCTTCAATTTCCTTACAATTAGAAGACGTGTCACCTATGCATCAATATGTTGTTTTACAAAAAAAGACATATATTAGTGAATTACATAAATTTTAAAAAAAATTAATCAAACTGAAATATAAGAAGAAATATAAGACTTACCCCCCATCGAAATAGCCGTTGTCTTCAACCCCTAATAATACACCCCACCAAGACCGTTTAATCAACAAATGCATATCATCGTTTAGTTTGTATATGTCAGCGTAATACTCTTGGCTCCGCTCATGTAGATAAAAATCAACTGCGGTCTTAACCCAAAGGTATTATCCAGAATTGTTTCCGGTAGTTGTTTCCTCTCCACTTCATCTGCTGGAATGGTACTGGCCGGTAACTTATACGAAAGCCAACAGTCATCCATCATGTTCGGCACGTGAGGGGGCTTCTCAATAATTCGATATATTACGCTGTGTGAATCGGGCTCTAGAATGTTGGGAGGGACCTTTCAACGATGACAGTGGCCTCTTGAACGGTAGGAGGGGACTCTTGAGGGACGATAGGGGCCTCTTAAACGATAGGGGAGGCCTCTTGAACGATGACAGGTGAGTCAGGCTTTTTCTTACGGATTCTTCGCACTATTGGGGTGAACAGAGACGTAATGGCACGTGCACGCCGTCTGATGCGTGAACTCCGTCTTGCAAGAAAAACCCGACGTAGAGCATCCGCCTTAGCGGGCCGCTAAAAAAATTAATACATAAATCAGTAAATAAACAGACATGATATTAAAAGTGAAAAAAAGACAAATATATTTCAAACTTGCACGGTATTCACCCAAGTCATTATTATATCATTGTTCACAAAATGCATCAGATAACATTCCAGAAGTAAGCACATATATAAACATTTAAAAGGACAACATATAGGTTTAGTGCAAGTTCAATGACAACATAAAGAGTAGTAGTTTATTCTTGAAACTTAAATTTTCAACACTGTGAAGTTAGTATTTGTCTTTTGGTTGAAGTAATGCAATTCATTCAAATTTCAATTTGCAGAAGAATAATAGAATCTGAAACTTAAAATCGCAACGCGAAAATGACTATCGCAACGCGAAAATGACCATCGTAATGAGAGAATCGCAATGCAAAATGGAAATCACAACATCAAAATCGCAACGCGAAAATGACTATCGCATTGCGATAGTCATTTTCGCATTGCGATTTTGTTGTTGCGGTTTTCATTTCGCATTGCGATTCTCTCGTTGCGATAGTCATTTTCGCATTGCGATAGTAAACTATTATTCTTCTGCAAATTGAAACTTGAATGGATTGCATTACTTCAACTAAAAGACAACCAAAAACAAATACTATCTTCACAGGGTTAAAGAATAAACAGTTAAACAGTATTGGCAGCAACCGAATGAATTTACTAAGCAATCTAAGTGAAATTACGAGTAAATTTATCATCAAGTTAAATATGAAAAATATTAAACTTACCTTGTTGTGTAGAGTATGAACCTCATTCTGCAACGATGCTACCTCATTCTGCAACGATGCTACAATCTCACGTAGAGCTACTACCTCACCATGTAAAGTAGACACCTCAACACACCATTCACCATTGTCATCGCGTAAAGTACCGACCTCTTCACGCAAGGCATTGACCTCATTACGTAACTCCCCTAACTCATCCCGTGGAGGGAGGTGGAGAACAGGGAGATAAACGTCGTGGCATCTTTGCCGGTCGCCTATCATGAGGTGATGGTGGAGAAGAGGCTCGATGATGTGACAGAATAGGTGATGACTCTCGTTGTGGAGATGTATATTCGGGTCGATCAGGTGATGGCTCTGGGTGAGGTGATGACTCTCGAAGTGGTGGCTGCTCATCATCCGTGCCATAAAAAAAAGCTTACTAGCTTGCCACCAATCAGTGGCAAGCTCAGCTTCCGTGGGTGTCAGCCTCTATAATGGAGTGTTGGCCTCCTAACAATATAAAAGCTCAAACAAAGTTAAACGTGTACTAGTAATAACTTTTTATAAAGATATAGTAGTATTTGTGTTAACTTACATTATTTATTGTAGTATACGGTAGTAAATCTTCCCATTGCTGCAAGGACCGTTTCCTCTTCCAGGAAATAGCCCTAGGAATATCATTAGAAGTTTTTAATGCATATGTCTGCATGGCGGGAAAGGCCTCAAATATCCAAATCTACAAACAATATAATAACAAACATTAGTAATTGTTAAAGAAATAATTATAATTTTGGAAACATTATATAAAAATTATTACCTTAAAGGCCCAAATAAAGCCTGACAAAGTGTATTTGGAACCATCGCCACGTAAACTTTTCCGATCATTAAAGGCAGATGACAACTTATTCCATGTAGCTCTCCATAGATACGAACCCCGCGAAACAGGTTCCATGCATTTAGGTCCTCTACCAATTTAATTAGATCATTAGGAATAGGTTGTCGGGCCTCTTTGCCTAAAAAGCCGGCTTGCAAAAGTATTAGAAGGTATACTCGGACAACATCGACGTCATCCATCCGAGTAAAACCATCTTTCTTATTCAATAATCTCGTCAAGTCTTCCACTTGTAAATTCGACTTCTCCGTTGACAGCTCAGGAAAAACCCGGGAAAACCATGATAGGCGGGTAATATGTCTAGTGTACCGATCTACATAATCTTGTCCGAAGCGTAGACTGGTGATTAAGCAAAACTCCTCCCGCCCAAACACGTATACGCCGGTGGAAAATCAAACCATATCTCTTCATCACGACGTTGTATAGTCTCTGGTAGATCGCTAGTCATGGTTTGAAGAAACAGATGGGTCAACATAGAATCTCCACCCGGATGTTGTACTTTCAGCCATGGCCCGAAGCAAGTATCCTCAAATATTTTTCTTTGTGCAGGTGAAAGCTTCGATGTAATTGTTTTGGTCAAGCTTACTTTATTTCTTAAGGTCAATTGAGCCGAATAAAGTTCTGCAAAAACAATAACATATCAATTTAGATATACCAAAAACTACACTGTGAAGATATGAACAATAAACATAAAGAGTAGTAGTTTATTCTTCAAACTTAAATTTACAACACTGTGAATTTAGTATTTGTTTTCTGGTTGAAGTAATGCAATTCATTCAAGTTTCAATTTGCAGAAGAAGAATAGTTTCTGAAACTTTAAATCGCAACACGAAAATGAAAATCGCAACGACAGAATTGCATTGCGATAGTCATTCTCGGTTTCAAATACTAAAATTGAAAGAAACTTGAATGGATTGCATTACTTCAACCAAAAGACAACAAACAAAACAAATAACTTCATAGGGTTAAAGACTAAACAGTTTAGCAATATTGGCAGCAATCGAATGAATATAAGCAATCTAAGTGAAATGGTTAATTATTATTGAAAACACAGTAAACTTATCATCAATTCAATATGAAAAACCTAATAATAATGCAAAATTTTCAAAATAAAAATAATTAAAAAAACTAACCCTCGGTGGTTGATTTGGTTGATTTTCCATTTCTGACCGTGAATGATTTCGCCGGAGATGGAGATTGATATCGTCGGCGATGGGGACTGATTTCGTCGGAGATGGGACGGATGTCGCCTTAGAGAGTGAGAGATGGAGATGAGACTGAGTTGTGATTTAGGGTTTTAGGTTATGAGTTGCGATTACGGGATATATTGTGACGATTCGTGTTCCATATATTAATATATTCGTGTTGGAATTTGAAAAAAATACGCGTTGGATGAATGGCGCTATGTAAATCGCATTGCGATTTACGTATTCGCATTGCGATTACGTATTCGCATTGCGATACGTAATCGCATTGCGATTTACCAAATTCGCGTTGCGATTTACGTATTCGCATTGCGAATGAAAATCGCAACGCGAATTTGGAAAATCGCAATGCGATAGTCAGAATCGCGTTGCGAATCTGGAAACTGATTTGCGATACCGGAGATCGCGTTGTGAATTATCGATCGCATTGCGATTTAGTTGGTCATTTTGGCAAATCCAAAAAAAGTTGGTTAAAATCGTATATTATAAGGTATTTTTAGTCACTGAAGTTATTTTCTCTATTTGCTATAGCATTTGAAAAACATGTGAAGGTTGATATATCATTATCTTTTGTCCATTAGATCCATTACTCCAATTACGTAAGGTGCAACCCCTTTTTCATTCTATTTGTCTACAGTTATCTTGGTCTCGACATTGTTCACTGCAACACTTCATTACACATTTTGATATTTTACTTGCAACAATTCTGATTGTAATAACTAATCTCTACAGGATTCGACACTCAATACATTAATTTATGTCCACTCTATTACTTAATTTGCGATGGTATATGCTTGTACTTTACTGTTACAATATTCAAAGCATCATATACCATATCCATAATTCAAAAGCTTAAACCAATCAATCTCTTCCTCATTATACACTGGAAAATTTTGATTGAGTTGATGATGACATTTAAACCGACCATTGTTTCCCTACTGATTAGTGTCACGTACAACAATCATAACCTTGGAATACAAGAACACCTAATACAGAACATTTGACATCGAAGAACAGCCATTGCGCTCATTGTTAATATAACACCATAGCTCCCAATATGTCTTTCGACCACTTCCAAAAGAGTTATAGGATGTAACGTATGTGGTGCACTTGATCCTTACCGGTGGTCCCTGTAAAACACAACATATAAGATGAATAGTTGGTCCAATACTGACAGCAACACACCTTAAATAAAAGAATAAAATCCATGGCTACCCGCACCCACATAATTCTGCTAACAAATAAAAAATTATAAGCATCAGAGAGAGGAAACTCTTGTCTAGATACAGAAAAGTGAAAACTGCAGAATATCTGCAAACTGGGACATGGAAAGCCTACAAAAACTTGTGGGTTTAGATGCAGCACAGATTTAAGAATGCGTAATACAAAGGCAGACACTCATCTCAGAGTTTCACGCAAAAATGCTGAACACACAAGCTGGATATTAAAAATAGGCTTTCTCAGTGAGCCAGTCAGAGATAAAAAAATGGAATGGAATAGAGCATTGCAATTATATTGACATATTCGGAGATAACTGGTGCAAGATTTAAATAACAAAGGAGTGAATACTTACACGAAACTTTACAAGAGCTCTTTGCAGGTGGCCCTGTTATGCCCAAGACCATTGCATCTACTGCACTGGAGTTGGCGCTTCATTACCACCTGTGGTCCTACTTTCTTTTTAGTTGGTCGACCTGGTGGACGACGTGTTGGTGGAGTTACTAGAGCTTGTGAAGAATCGTTCTGAATAGGGCTGCCCACATTAGGAATAGGTTGGATAGACTCCGCATAGGTCAATCTGTAGCTCTCAGTTGTAAAGTATCTGGAGCAATAATCATAAGGGCTTTGTCCAATGCAACTGATAACAGCAATAGCATGGCAGCAGGGTAAACCGGTAAGTTGCCAACCTTTACAGCTACAATCCCAACGATCAATGTCAACCACTTCAGTGGACTCACCTTGAACCTCAAATATGCTACCGGTAGTCAGGAGTACTTGAAAGGAATGGACTTTCAAGCTCTCCTTTTCCAGTTTTTCCTCCATGGATGGAGTCAGCCTTGTTAACCAGTGATCAGAATTAGCCCACCGGGTATATATTAACTCCATAATATTTCCCCGCATGACATCAACCATCTGTTTTATAGGTAATTCATATGCATCTGATGCCCAGCTGTAAAAGAGTTCACCAAAGTTTGATGTCATATAGTTATATCTGGCACCCTGGAAAAATGAATTTGCCCAATTATGGGGCTCACTTCGCATGATCCAATCGTAAGCTTCCAGTGAAATGCTTTTGATGCTCTCTACACTCGTATGAAAATCTTCAGGTTTAGGTGCAGAAGCTGCACTATAAAGGTGTTCAATCATGATACATTGAACCTCCTTAAAAAACTGCCCTTTCAAATCTCTAACAAGTTCCTCTGATAAGTAGCGCAGACAATAACCAAGATTTGAATCCTTGAAAATTTCAGAGACCGACTCCTGCAACCCCTTCTGTCTGTCTGCAACAAATGTTAGAGGACAAGATGTTGACACAGCTGATTTGAGTTGTAACAAAAACCAACGCCAGTTATCATTGGTTTCTACATCCACAACAGCAAAAGCAACAGGAAATACATCATCATCTCCGTCTGCAGCGGTCGCTGTCAACAATATTCCTTGATATTTTGACTTCAAGGGTATGCTATTAAGGAAAAGGAGAGGCCTGCAACCTTGTACAAAACCACTCAAAGACGCGTGGAATGAAATAAAGAGGCGATGGAAACTTGAGTCTTCCTTAGTGGTGAACAAAGCAAGACTGCCAGGATTGGTCTCCATTATTCTGTCACATAAAGATGGTAACTGACTATATGCATCCTTATGTGAACCCTGAAGCTGCTCCATGGCAATTTCTTTGGCACGCCATGCCTGAAAGTAGTTCAGTTGTAGTCCATATTCTTGTTTAATGTCATTTACAATGTCCTTGGGTTTGTAATCTGGAAAATCTTTCAATTTCTCCTTAATTATACTGGCTACCCAGGTCCTACTTGATTGATGCCCACCTGTCAAGGCAGACCCTCCACAAGAATGTGTTGGATTCATCTTCTTGATACATATCAGCTGAGTGATGGACAACCTTGATGCATGAATTCTCCAAGGGCAACCTTCTACTTTGCATTTAACAGTCACACGATGGCTATCATTCTTTTTATACTTAAATGCAAACTGATGTGCAATGGCATATTTACGCAATGATTCACGAAATTCCTGAACACTGCTGAATCTTTGCCCCACCCCTGTAATTGTATTCTCCCACTGCTCGGCACCTGTAATTGTATTTCTCATAGGCACTTCTTCAGACAAAGTTGTTCTACTTGACCTGTAAAAAGGAAGGGGGAAAAAAAAGCACACTCTCAGCATCATGGTAATAAATCAAGAATTACAATGAAGCTTTGGCTAAGAAATGAAGAAAACTACCTACTGGTTGGCATGTTAGAAACAGAAGGAGCAAAGGTTTCTTCCATCATGATAAACACATCAGCAGTTATAGAATCCACATGAAATTTTATCATCCGCTCTAAATCCTTGTCAATGGAGACAGTAATGAGAGTCTTTCTATTTCCAGGGAGGAAGTATCTGATAGACATAGTACTAATGCTACAATTAAACATTTCTGCTACTTCCATCTTGAATTCATCCAACTTCGTTTGATCATCAACATATATTGCATGAGCATCCCCACCTCTATACGACAATGAGCCATCCTTTTCAGTCTCAAATTGACCACCAGATCGACAAATTACTCTAAGCTTTTTAGTAACCATGACCTGCCACTCAATTGAAGAAATCAAAAGATGCTTAGGACGGTCCATAAAACCAATCAAGTAAAGCAAAAACAAAACAAAAAGGTTTTAATGATAATTATAAAGCTTGATATGAAGTCATAGGAAAAGGGGTAATCATGTCGAGTTCAGTGATCAAATGCTGACCGAAAAATGGCGAAGAAGGGTAGTTTGTATAATGTAGAACAAAAACGATTTTTTCTTTCTCTTTTAATGGAATAAAAGGAAAGAAGTGATTTGTATTAATTCTAGTGATATATTCGGCTTACTTGTTGACTTGTATCCCAATCCTACCACATTGAGCATGCACATATATGGATTTGAAAAAGAAACCAATGAATTTGTTTTCCCCCTAATTTTGCGAATTCAGGCTATCTCCATAACCAAGCAGAACATGAGGCCTTTAAGAAACAGTAACAGTATTGCAAAAAATAAAAAATCAGAGGCCAGAAATCGTAAGTTGAAGTTTAGCATTGAGGCAAAAGAGCTGGAATCTTTTGTTTTCTGTTGTTGTTTTATAGAGGCGGAAATGTATTTTCATGCAATTAAAGAATGAACTGAAGAAACCCTAACAAAAGAAGATATGGAAATATTGGAAATATGTTAGAAAACGCTTACCTTGAATTGTGAGGAATAGGGTTCCCAAAATCCCCAATAATTAGGGTTTTAGTTTTTCCTGGTAAATGATTACTCAATTTGAAACCGTAGATATATAGGGTTAATATGACTTCTGATATCTAACTTTTGCATTGACGTACAATTTGATCCCAAACATTTTTAATGCAATTTGATCGCAGACTTTTTTTAATAGGCTTAAATATACAAAAAGTGTTCAACGTATGCTTTTTTTCTTCAGTTCAATACCTAACGTTTTTTTTCGTTTTAGTTTGGTGTCTAATATTTCATTTCGTAACTCAAAATGGGTTACGTCGTAACGGACAGTTAAGTTTGGTCGTTAACCCATTAAAAATGTCACTTGTCATTTTTTTAATATTAAAAAATAATTTCTAAAAATGTTTTCTTTCTCTTTATCTCGACTCTTTTTTTCTCGAAAAATGAATAATAGCAATGTTCTTCATGATTGACGACGAAACCGAAGATTTTTTGCTGAAGAAGATGGTTGTTGTTCTAACGATGGAAAACCCATTTTTTATTCAACTCGCAAGAGAAAAGCTCGAACCACGAAGGAGATTCACTCCGAAGACCGTATAAGACGAAATATTTCCAGCTTAAAAACAAAATTACTCTAAAGCAAAAGACCGTATAAGACGAAATATTTCCAGCTTAAAAACAAAATTACTCTAAAGCAAACAAAACTACAATTTAAGAAGAAAATCATAACCCTTTTGCTGCAAACAAAAATCATGGTTAGAATTTTACATTTCTTCATTTTTCCAACAACCAAACAACAACCCACCAGGGGCTAAAAAGCAAATTTACAAAAACTGTTAGGTTTTTTGCCCAAACATTTCTCCATACGACGAATATTTCCAGCTTAAAAACAAAATTACTCTAAAGCAAACAAAACTACAATTTAAGAAGAAAATCATAACCCTTTTGCTGCAAACAAAAATCATGGTTAGAATTTTACATTTCTTCATTTTTCCAACAACCAAACAACAACCCACCAGGGGCTAAAAAGCAAATTTACAAAAACTGTTAGGTTTTTTGCCCAAACATTTCTCCATACATGCAAGTTTGTTTACATATTACAGTGAACTCACAAAGGAAAACGTTAATTAACACAAATGTAAAAAATTCTCCAAATTTTGATTCGAGATCAAGTAGCTTTACCTTCCATAGCTTCTTATTTTCTTTTTCTTTGGGTACTCTGTAACACCCCCAACCCGTATCTGACCGGACACGAGTATGAGATGTCACATTAACCTTTCAAATCATATACTTGTACAAAATCGTAAAAATTTCAACTTATATTAAATAAAACAACATTATTTACATAAATTTAACTAAAGAGTTTACAAAACCGATCAAAGCATATCTAAAGCAAATCTTTATTTACATGCCAACTAAAATCAATATTATAAAATATATACGATTCAAGTCTTTTCGATCTAATCTTCAAAAATGAAGAGTTGACCTGACTTGCTTAACCTTGCTTCTCAAAACCTACGTGTGAAACACTCACACGCTAAGTCACAGACTTAGTGAGGTTTATAAACGTATAATAGAAATTTAAGTACTTAACAATGCATGAACATTTCATACAATGATGTTACACAAAACCATAGAGCATTTCACATAACAAAATGCATATGTATATGTATATCATCATATATTACCATTTATTCCTTTAATCATATAATCTTGTACTTAACATTTGTGAGTGTCATATCATACATTTCACAAAATAAAACATACCACATCACATATAATTATTTATGTTATCTTTATTTAATAGTCCATGGTACACTTTTGAGAACTAAAGATATGTGAGTGCATTGAGGTTGTGCACAAATGTTGTCACCACAGCTCGTATAAATTTCACTGAGTGTCATATAAAATGTTTTGAATGACCACGTAAAAATGTCTCGAAGGACCACATATATGTCTCGAATGACCGCATAGATGTCCCGAAAGACCACATATATGTCCCGAAGGACCGCATATATCCCTCGACTCTTGGTATGTCAATTATACCCCTAGTTCTCGTATCACGTAACATGGGCTTTACCATTTATCACAATTCACATAACTTATATCGTACAAGCATGTAATCTTATATCTTATTATCACGTAGCTCATGTAACATCCTTGTATGGTCTCATAAATAATTGTCATATAACACATATCATATATGTTCATATCACATAACATGTAATGCAAGCAAGATATATTAATATATACATGTAATCACATAGCTTGCATCATATAACTTATCATTTATTCTCTTATGTTCATATATCAACCCATATAACTTAAGCATGTAATCTTATATCTTATTATCACGTAGCTCATGTAACATCCTTGTATGGTCTCATAAATAATTGTCATATAACACATATCATATATGTTCATATCACATAACATGTAATGCAAGCAAGATATATTAATATATACATGTAATCACATAGCTTGCATCATATAACTTATCATTTATTCTCTTATGTTCATATATCAACCCATATAACTTAAGCAGGTACTCATATATACATTTTAATATAGTCTGTATATCAATACAATATAACTTATCTCACAGTTTTACATAATCACCTATATCAAATAAATTTTATAATAGTTTCATATATTCACTTAGTTCAGGTTCACATAGTTTGTCACCTAAACATTTATTCTCATATGGTTTCATATATATATTTACCATGCAACTCATCTTTCATGTTTATATAATCACTTATGTCAGTGTCTCATAGCTTATATCCTATTCTCATACTATCATCTATGTCAATGCTACTTAACTTATCTCACTCTTCATTTAATTACATAAGTCAATTATATCAATTAACATAGATCTGATTCATATAACTTATACCTGGTTGTCATATATTCACCTAGATCATTATCACACAATATAACATATGTCATATATTTCACTTAAACTTAGACATCTCATAGGATTCATATTCACCTGTCACATGTTAACATAATTCACTTATGTCGATAACACATAGCTACGTAGTTTATATCACATGGCTTACATATTATTTTTATATCTTCTCATAGACAGATAAACACATAGATCCTCATCACATAACTTATATTACATGTTCATATAATCATTTATAACTATATCACATATTTTATATCACTTTCTCTTGTTATTTACATAGTTCATGATCGTATAACTTATATCACAGAGTCACATCATCACATAAATCATATCACATAGCAAAGAACATAACAATACATATTCACATACTAACTACCAACTATACTTATTTTCATGCATTCATAAAATCAGAACATGGAAATAGACTCATCGCAAGTCTAATTTCCATATATTCATATACTATAATTATATGCACTCACCTTAGCCTCACTAGTCCAAGCAATACACTTATCTCTTTCTTGATCGATCTTATCTCGTTGACTCATCCGACACTTGCTTTCGTTCGATATCTACCCGATACATATAGTCGATATGAATGTCTTAATTCGAGTCACTCTTAATCAATCGTACATAACATAATCTATACAAAGTACTTAATTTACAATTTCCATATGAGTAGTATCAGTACCCAAGGTACAATACCATACTTCTACCCTATGGTATCGATATTATACCTCAGTATCGATATCCAATTTCGATTCTGGAATTCATCTTCAAAATGGTATCAATACTTGCTAAATGGTATCGATACTACTCCTTCGGTATCGATACTCCTTAAATAGTTTATCAACTTTTGGCTTATGGTATCGATATTGTTCATTCAGTATCAATACCCATACCCAAATATCATTCATTTTCTCTTTGAAATATCAGTACTGAATGAACAATACCGATACCCCTTACCTATAATTTCTTATTTTAACCCGGAAATTAACTAAACTTACATAAACTTCATACTTTGAAATCCTTTCATTACTTCAAATTCAACTATACTCACTTAAATCATCTTATATCACTTGAACACATCATAATATTCAACATCTCACCTTAATACTTAAACTCAAGAATTATACCAAATATTCAATATGTTCTAAATCCCTTTCTAACACTTTATATTTCTTATTCCAGCTTATGACAAGTCAAATTTCACTTCAAAACTTATTTACTAACTCTTTCTCAATAATTTACTTAAAAACTCTTTACCTTCAATCTTTCATAACTTATTCATCTTTGAGTTTTAAGTCACCTTAAGGTTTCCTTAAGCTTTCTTATCATTCCAAGAATCAAAATCAGCTTTAAAATGAAATGAATAATCAATTTGAAACCAACTTACCTTGCTCATGGAGTCACGGGAAGAGAATAAGAAGAATATAGTTGAACCCCAAAACTCTCCAGATTTTTCTTTCCCTTTTCCTCCTCAATCCCTACGTGTATATATATCTCCCTCAATATAATTTTTAATTATATTCTTATCAAATGACCATTATACCCTTTCTACTTTCCAACTTTGCTATTAAATCCAACTCCAAGATACTTTAATTAAGTCCTTGAACTTTTGAATTTTCTGAAATTGGTCATAAAGTTTCAAAAATTTATGTTTTAATCACTAGCCCGGTTTTTGGGATGTTACATGCCCTTTGTGTTTCTTCAAAGCTTTGTCCTTCAATTAGAACTCAAACTAGTAACACCAATTTTTGCAAAGCAAAAAATGGGTTTTCATTGCAAATACTTACCATTAAAATCAAAATCACGCATAAACTTCTTTTTCAGACTTACCTTTGAACTTGACCTTGACCAACACTTTCACTTCTTCGACGATTCTCCTTCCTTAACTCAAATGGGTTTGATTGAGAAACAAAAAAGGAATTGACTTTTTGGTTCGCTTTAAGTAGTAACAAATTTCGTATTCCTCAATTGCAATAATAAACAGAAATTATTAGGGTTCATTGCAAATTTTCATATTATCTAAAAGGAATGGGAAGAGAGTGAAGTGGAAAAGGGGAAAATGATTTAGGGTTAATGGGTAAAAAGTTAATAAGGTTTAATTTTTATTTTAATTAATTTTTATTTTCAGAAATCATTTTTAATATTAAAAAATATGCCACGTGACATTTTTAATGAGTTAACGGTCAAACTTAACGGTCTGTCACGACGTGACCTATTTTGAGTTACGGAATGAAACATTAGGCACCAAACTAGAACGAAAAAAACTTTAGGCACTGAATTGAAAAAATGGGCATACGTTGGACACCTTTTATATATTTAAGCCTTTTTATTACAATTAAGTACTTAAATTTTCTCCACATAATTAAATACTAATAAGGGTAAACTATGCGGTTTGTACCTAAACTTTCACGTTTGATACGAGTTAATACCTAAACTTCTAATTATTTTAAAATCATATCTAACGTTTAGTTTTTGTTTTAATTTAGTACATTATCGTTAAAAACTTAAAGCAGAGCTGACGTAGTATTTTTTAATTATTATTTATATTATTAGTTTTAATCAACTGATAAAGTGGTGACATACCTTTTTTGAACAAAACCAACAAAAAAAAACCTCCAGAGGAGGGCTTTACAAGTTTTGAATATGTGTTTATTGGAAGGGTAAGGGAAGCGCTCAACCATCTACGCCACAGAAGACCATTGTTTTAAATGCCAAAGTATATATTTAACATATATTAAAATATCACTATAAAATGCCAAAATTATTATTTAACTTATAAAAAATTTAAATTAACATTAAATAATTTATCATTTAGAAATAAGAAAATAATTAAATAAATATTTAAAATTATTATTTATATTTATTTATTTGATTAAATAATTATAAAAAAACATTTAGTTAAAATTTATATTTTATCCTTAAAATTGTTTAAATAATTATTTATATTTATTTTCATAAATGATTATAAATAGAAGTTTATATTTAAATTTTAATAATTAAACAAATAGAAATAATTTTAAATTGTATTTTTAAATTTTAAATAATTAAATACATATAATTTTAAACTACTTAATAATCCATATAGTTTTTAAAATAAACTAATATTTATTTTATAAAATATATAAATAATTATTTAATTATATTAAATTAAAATAAATATTATTTAATTTTAAATTAAAATAAGTTAAACAATAATTTTGGTATGCATTAAATTAATTCTTAATCTGATTTAATGATTACACGATTGAATATTTTGAGAGATGTCCTAAGTTCGAATCGAATATCTAACAATTTTCGTTCATTTTATAGACAGATAAGTATAAGTTAAATATACACTTCGTCATTTTGAAACCAATGTTCTTCTCCAGCGCCGATGGTTGAGCGGCTATCTTCCCCCATCTCCGGTTTCGAGTCTTGTTTTATTCCTTTGGGCACGTGTCACTATCTTATTAGTTGAATAAAGTTGATTAAAATTTAATTAAAAAAATATCGTGTCAGCTCTGTTATCAAGTTTTTAATGGTGAAATTTTAAATTGAAACAAAAATTAAATGTTAGATATGATTTTAAAATAATTGGAAGCTCAAGTACTAAATCGGATCAAATGTGAAATTTAGGTACTAACCGCGTAGTTTGCTCATATTTTTTAAATTATACATATTCAGTTTTGATAATCTATACTTAGAATTTTAATAATATTTCATTAAAAATTATTATATATTACAGATTCAAAAGATATTAAAACTTCAAGTGTAGTTTATACCAGTACAAAAGTTTGGTACCAAAATTCATATTTAGATAATATATTTAAATTTTGTATTTCCCGAAAATTTCGACTATATAAATAGTAAATTTTATCCCCAGTTAAAAAAATTCATGCCTCTAACTGACCTAAACAATTTGAGCTGATTTTTTTCTTCAAAATTATATAAATTTAGGTTTTAAATTAATTTAACAAATAATAATAACTTATCCAACCCATTTGTTAGATGAAAATTTTGTATAATTTCAATTTATTGTGATTAAAAATTCAAATGTGTTTTAATCATCAATCCATTTATATTTTATAGTAATTAATTCCGATGATAATTAGACAAGTCTGTTACTTGTATTTATAATTTCATTTTTATATTGCATAATTTTTACAGCAGTAATACCATGCCTGTAGGTTTACAGTTGTGAATGCTTGTTCGATGATTGTAGCTCCAATATAATAGTGTTATGTTCATCCTATATCAGTTAACCAATTTCTTTTTTAACACAAATATTTATTTCTTATAACTGATAATTTGTCTTTTGTTCCACAACTCGTACATACTTCACGTAAATGTCTAATAGACAACATCAAATACATTAAAATGTCGCATTTTGGCCATCACTGTCAAAACATTCTTTTAAAGATTATGCAAGCAATTACTTAACACAAACATCCCCAAGGAGATAAAAATTCTAAGTTTTTCTATTCATCATCACAGTCTTTCCCGAAAACGGAAGCAACAGCTACTTTTGGTTTCTTCGCTGCACTACTCGATGCATTCTACAAAACAAGGGAACAAACGAAGTTAAACAAGATCACAAGCATATTCATAGGCAAACTCGAGTTAAACTTTAAAATTGGCAACAGATTAAGGATTCAATGCCGTATGTATATATGTACTAAACACAGTTGGAGTTGATGGGTGAGATGTTGGTGTGAGAGGTATAAAGTAATGCCACCTTATCAATGTGACTGAGGACAATCCACTCGCACTGTATCGCACAAGTTCAAAGAAGCGGTGGAACTGAAAATAGATTCTAAAGCTAATGGACAGAAAGAGACGATTAACGAAAAAAACTCTTGGGCAACACGAACAGAGAGACAAGGTTTGGAGAAAGCAATTCAACAAGTCATTAAAGTAGGACAGAAAATTTAATTTCAGATAGCCAGATTCTTTTCCTACAAATCACATGGATATTCTGAATTTATATCAAGTCAGAATTGTCTTCAGTATTCAACAATAAAACCTGGCACCCAAGAAAATATATGTTCTTAACTTCTTATGTGCATACTCATGGATGTATAATAATCAAATAAGCAGGCTATTGCTAACCTTTACATCAGTACCTCTCGAGCACACATAAACTGTTACTCTAGAATTACATACCTTAGAACTGCTGCTTTTAGAAGAAAAACCAAACTTCAACGTCTTTCGCTGATCCTGATCAGCAAGTGCGGTCGCAGTGGCAGCAGCAGGAGCAGTGGCAGGCCCAGATTCCTCCTGTAACTCCTGGTGCTGCTGCTGTTTACGAGAACCAGCCCTATACCACATTAAAGAATACAAAAGAAAATGACATGAAATGGTTAGCAAATGTATTTCAAAAACCATGGAGATACAAAACCTTAATTAATTAGATACATTTGAGCAAACTTAGCCATCTCTCTTTCTTGACGTTGCAGCTCCCGCTTTTGTCTATCATCACGACTGCTACTTCCGTGCATTTCTCGCATTTCTTTAAAGCGCTGCAAGCAATAACAAATGGTGTTGCAGATTAGACAACATTGAAAACAACCTAAAGATCAAAAGATGTTGAAAAAGAGGCAGTGCTGGTGTGTATATGGGTGGATTTGATAAAGAGGATTGGGCAATTTACCTTTCTGTGGTTGTGATCATATGAACTCAGATGGGCCTCAAATTCCATAGCCAATTTGTATTGCTTGTTGCAAAGCTCACAATAAAACACCTTGCGTATTTCTTTCACCTCCGTTTGAATCTTCTGCTCACGTTCTGCTAACACCTGGATTTTCATAATGTGCACGAAGCAGGCAGTAGAAGCCACCAGGTAATAAAAACTGCATGTAATTGACAAGAGCTTCCGAGGTTGATGTTCCCCTATGATATACCATTCCGATCAAAAGACATACATATATGCTATATGCTGCCTTCTGCTAATGGAGTTTTTTCACAAAAAGTAAAGCATCAACCTCATTATTATCTACCAACTGAAACTTAAAGTGGTCATCTACGAGTTAGAAATCATACCTCTCTCTTCTTTGCATGTTCCTCGGTCTCCTCAACCTCAATATCAAGTTTCCTACGCTGGATATTTTCTTCAGCAGTGAAGAAATCATCTTCTTCTTGTTTTCCAATCCCTAATTTTGGATCTCTAATCCCAGATCTTATAGGCTCGGTTATTCCTGTGAACCAGAAAATAATTGTTAATGATAAACAAATAACTTTGAGCATGGAATGAACGGCAAGTCAGGATTTCAAGTAACCATAAATGAAAAGGGCAAACAAATGAGTCAATAAAATCATGTCACAACCTAACAAGAACTACTGGAGAACATCAAGTCCAGTATTTGAAAAATAAATCTGAGCATCATTAAAGAATTACTCGTAGAGTAATTCATAGGTTCAATTACAGTAAGTTCTTGCTAAATTCCAGTTTCACATTATTTATCCCGGAATATATTCCTACTAGTTAGAAGCCAAATAAAAAGTGACCCATAATGCAGAACGAAAATGCAGTAACGTACCCTGTTCATCCTTCCCAAGACCTTTTCCTTTCCAACCCATTTTTTGAAGAAGTCTAAACCCAACATTTGAAGAATTCAACCTTGTATCCACTGTAGCTTGTTGCACATTATCCAGATGAACATTCTCTGTTGGCTTGTGATTAATTGGCAAGCGAAAATCTTCAGCCAAATCCTCAATAAGTGACTCTTCGTATGCCTATGCCAGAAAGTACAGATGATAGAGCTCAATACATCAACAATCATAAAGCTTGACCACAAAGTGAGCAAATCAGTCAAAAAAGCGATTGCATCTTTACAAGAAAAGAATTATTGTAAGAATACTCTGAATTGGTTTATCAAGGAAAGGGGTTAGACGAGTCAGTTGATTTCTCAATTATAATCACGTCTTAAACTAGCAAAAGTAGAACAGTGATTAAAGAGATTGAGATTAATAAAAAAAAAGGCTAGTAAGTTAATCAATCATGTCAAAAGTGGAAGATATACGAGAGGAAATAATAACAAAATATGCAAGTTCCAGCAAACATTTTATTTAGCGATCAAAGAGAGCAGAAAAACAGGTTTGAGGGTGCCAATAAGCATTTGGACGCGATTAATTGAGCAAGTCGAAGACCCATTCTGGAATTAGGGTTTTTGTTTAACTAGATTCGATTTCCAAGCTGACAGAACCCTCTCAAAGCAAGAATCGTCATCAAACAGACAAAAAAAACTTTAAGAACCATAAGCAACCAAAAGACCATGGGAAAGAAGATTGAACCAAATCGCACAGCCTTCCCGGCTCCCGCCAATATAAATGTGTATAGCAAGAACATACGTAGCTTAGTGAATAGGAAAAAGGTAGGGATTATATATATCAAACAAAAACAATAATTACACGAGAAAAGGAAAAGGTAATACCGGAACAGATAAAGAGAGAGCAACGGACGTGGAAGGCAGCAACTGGCGGTGGTGAGAGGAGATCTTTCTCTTCTTCCGCTATGCGCCTTCAGCTTGACATTCACCTCGGTGGGATATTGACGAATGTGTAAAGCAAGTACTCGATTTGATTTCTTAGTTGATAGCAAAATGAGCTTAAACAGCATTAGCCTATGTCAGTTGGGCTCTGCTCTACTTGATAACGATTCGGTCCAATCTCTGTGTATTAGGCCCAAACACGACTCAGATTCAATCAATTTTGATATGAACTCAAAATCTAACCCGATCAAATAAAATTTAGTTTTATCTTTATTTAATTCTAAAAGTTAAAATTTTTAAATTTTATTTTAAAAAATAATTAAAATATATTATTTTTAAACTTAATTGAAAAATAAGTGTAAAAACTATTTCTCTTGTTTATTTTAAGTGTATAATGTTTATTTTATTACTAATTAAGGTGTTTAAAGTTTCATTCCGTTATTAATTTAAAAATATCTCATAAACGAAAATTTAAAAAACTATCAACTAATAATTATTTAAGACAGCATTAATATTTTATTAATACTAATTTTCTAAAAATTAAAAAAATTAAATATAAGATTTCTAAGAAAACCTTAAATTTATAATTTTCAAAAAAGAAAAAAAAAGTGCCCAAATAAATTTTATAATATTATGGCAGTGTAGCCTTATCGACGATGATGAATATGCGATGGTTGAGTGAAAAAATAATGATCACGTGTGACGAAATTATCGATTAAGTGATGCAATTATTTTATTTCAAGCAACGATCGATGTGTGACTGCAAGGGAAATGAATGATTGGTGGGAGTCCAACAACATAAAAGATGAGCAGTGGTGATTGATTTGACGGTGACATATAAAATTTAGTTATTTTAGATATTTTAAAATTTTATAAAATTAATAATTTTAATTTTTTATAATTAAAACTTATAAACTTAAATCTTAAAATCTAATTTAAAATAAATTAAATCATAATAACTAAAAAATAAAATTTAAATTTGATTAATAAAAAATCAACTGATTTAAAACCACCAATCAAAATTGCAAGTACAATTTTATAAGCCCACCAATAAGTTGAGAAGATGCTTTGTGGTATCAGTTATTATTAGTGAAAATAACTTCAGTGACCGAAAATATCTTATAATATATGATTTTAACCAATTTTTTTTGAATTTGTCAAAATGACCAACAAAATCGCAACGCGAACTCTAATTTTTCAACTCAGTTTCCAAATTCGCAACGCGAATATCCAGATTCACAACGCGATTGTAAGATTCGCAAAGCGATTTTAAAAAATGTATTGCGAAATAAGTTTACATTTTAACTATTCCAAATTCACGTGTAGTTTGAAATAATAAAGAATGTGTTGCGATAGTGTAAAAGATTCCCAAGCCATTTGTAAGATCTTAGTTTGAAACAATAAGTGTTGAGATAGTGTAAAAGATTCCGAAGTGTTTGTAATGTTCAATCCCACATAGTATTGGAAACACTATTGGGAATGGGTATTTAAGGTTTGGATTTCTCACTTCCTTGTTGAGTGGAAAAGAACAAGGAGATTCTCGCACACCGCCGCCGCCGCCGTCCCGGGTCGTGGTCGTGGTAATACGTGTTTTCGACACATCCGCGCGGATACTATCTTTTTAGAGAAAATTCTTAAGAAACAAATGTAATACCACCGGTCGTTGCGATTTTGGAAAATCGCAACGAACTTGGACTATCGCAACGAATTTGGACTAACGTAAATTTGGAAAATCGCATTGCGATAATCAGAATCACATTGCGATTTAATTTGGAAAATCGCGTTGCGATAGTCAAAATCGCGTTGCGAATCTGGAAACTGATTTGCGATACTGGAGATCGTATTGCGATTTTGTTGGTTATTTTGGTAAATAAAAAAAATAATCAAAATCGTATATTATAAGACATTTTCAATAACTGAGATTATTTTCTCTTATTATTACACTATAGACAAAACCAGTGGATTGGAAGGTAAGCTAAGGTGAATTCTTCTCCAGGCTACAGGTACAGGTAAAGCTACATCTACACACAGTATGCCAAGTTGCCAATCATTTTAATTCTCAGCAATGGAAAATGGCATGCTATGGAACAAACACAGGCAAAGACCCAAGAAATATGCTTTTTTTGAGTCAAATAAACCAAGCAACGGACCACAACACATGGGATGTATTTTGAAGTCTTAACTCCACATCCCCATGTCATCTAACCCCACACGTGTCCACGTCCTACCCCTTGGGTACCCCCTATAAAAGGACACCCTCAGACCCAAACTCTGACAGACTGCACTGCAAACCTCATCCCTCCTAAAACGCAGTGTATAGATTGCAAAAAACAGATAGCTATGGCTGGGAACAAGCACAAGAAGTCCTTCTCCTTCTTCAGTTTCTTCAAAGCAAAGAAGGGCCGTAGAGATCAAGACTATTATTATGGAGGTGAAGACGTTTGGAGCACCAGGAAAGTGTATCCGAGCGACGAAGACAACACTCTCCGTGTGGTTGCGGAGCCTGGTATCGACAAGAAAGCTTCGGCTTTCATCGCTAATTTCCATGCAACGCGCGTCTCCGAGGCCATTCATCATCAACAAGCAGGCTGAAAAAACAACGAAGGCTGCCGCCATGCCTCTCACTGCGCTCATGTCCAACACTTTTTTCCTCTAGCTAGTTTCCTTCCCAATCATCTTTCTTTCTTTCTTTCTGTCTTTATTGTCTCGTGAGACAGCCAATTGTTCCTCGATTGTTATATCAGTTGTTAATAGCTTGTGAATGAGAAATAAAACATTATGTGGATTCTTATAGCGGAAACTGCTCTTCTTCTATGAATTGTTGTTTTCTTCTTTGACACCAAATGCAGTCTATCCAGTATCCAGCAAGCACTCTCTGCTTTCTTTCACTTGTTTACTCAAATATTAATTGATTCTACATACAGAGACACGCATACCTATATATGTATACCAAATGTAGGGTTCTTGAGTTTGGATTTACATCAATAATAAAGCTCATTTTTAAAGCTTAAAAAAGAAGTGGATGACCCTATATCGTTGCAGGGATAGAGTTGATGCATGTGATAATCCATTGGCTTCATTAAGTGGATATGTTAAGTAAAACAGGTGTTCTCTACTCTCTAGTATGGGTAGCAAACAAATACCTGCTGGGAGCTTTCTAATAGTGATGAGTATGAGGTTTCTTGAACCTGGAAACAAATGGCAATTTCTATCTGGATTAGATGTAAATCATGTAATCGTTCAAAATCAGGGAGGGACATAGGTTTTTAGGTTAGA
This sequence comes from Hibiscus syriacus, assembly GCF_006381635.1. NCBI lineage: Eukaryota > Viridiplantae > Streptophyta > Magnoliopsida > Malvales > Malvaceae > Hibiscus > Hibiscus syriacus. The sequence goes on along the minus strand of NW_024062680.1, from coordinate 1,730,306 downwards.
AGGTTATTAGAGAGATAATTTATAAAATTTTAAAAGATAAATATAAATTATTGATAAAAATATTAAAAAATAATTATATTATATGAAAATTTAAAATTTTCAACTCACTCCACTCCAAGATATATCTGAAAGTGAGGAAAAAGTTATGAACCCAATACATGTTTTTGGCTAGGTTCAAAAAATATTATGGAAAAAATATTTTTTATCTAATTAAATTTTTAAATTTTAAAAATTAAAATGATTTTTTAGATAAAATCAATTACTTTAATAATTTTTTGATCAAATGTCACATCAAGGTGATGCCATGAGACATTTTTAAGATTTTTCTAATTTTTATTTTAAAAATTTAGAAATATCATGTAACAATATCAGTATCAGAGTGTATTTTATGACAGATAATTTGAAATCAATAAGATTTAATGGTTAAAAATAATTTAAAGATTTAATTTACATAATTTATTAATATGAGATTTTAATTGGTTTAGTTTATTAGTATAAGCATTTTTAATAGGAGCCACTAATTTTATTAAAAATAAAAAATATTTAAATTATAACGAGTGTTTACAACCACAATCTTAAACTAAATATATAATAAAAATATTTTCCTAAACACAAGAAAACTAGTTACTTAAGATAACATAAGGGTTATATAAGTAAAATGTTAAAAAATTTAACCAAATAAATTCGAACAAAAGGTAGATACTAACAAATTTGATCGCATCGGCAAACAAATCACAAAAAGTGATGGAGCTATTGAAAGACCACCAACAAATCGTAAATTAGAATCGAGCGACTTGAAAATACTATCCACAAATACAAAGCACGTATCCAAACCTAATCTACCGGTCTAAATCATGGAAGATCAGCATAATAACAAATAAACTTCATCTTGATCAGTCGTGACAATGTCAAATTCAACCATAAAAAAAGATTAAACGAAAACGACGGTCAAACAACTAAAAATGTGTCAATGGAAAAAAAGCATGTCTTAAAGACAAAAAGAGATGTGTCGTAAAGGTAAAATTATTAAAAAAAATCACTATAATAAAATAAAAAATAATGAATATCGACAGTTAACGATCACATCAAAATTAATGTCATTGTCGATCACGAAGATGAAAAAAAAGATTAACGATAGCTAAAAAAAAGACAACCCCTAAATAACAACAATTTGGTATAAGAATCTAATTAAATGTAAAATAATTAAAACACTGAATTATTTTTTGAAAAAAATAGGCACATTCTACACCATCAACCTATGTTTTTCCCTGTAGATTTTAATTGATTATGCTTTGATGCGAGTACAGCGTCTATAAAACAATGGGTACCTCCTCCTGCATGCATGTCGTGGAATCTGACAAATCTCCACAAACAGGGTTTGTGACTTGTTCCTAACACTAATTATTATACTACATGATGTACACCCACATATCATTTCAGTTTTCATTTCACTTCTCATTTCAAATTGGAACATAGTAGAGGGACCGGAACCACAATTTAACTAAAACATTCCAGGCATCACGAGTCACGTCCTTTTCTCTATTCTTTATTCCTTCTAGGTTTTAGCTCCTTTGTGTTGTACTACAAATATAATCTTTTCGTGGACAAATATATATATATATATATATATATATATATATATATATATATATATATGCATATATATTCCCAATGTTTTTTTTAATGAAAAAATATGGAAACTGATAGTACTGTCAAGCACTGGAAGAACCAACGGCGAGGGGTCGACCTGAAAAACAAATCCCAAAAAGAAAGTGCATTGGCATCCAGCCTTGAGCCAATTCCTTGTAGCGAAATGCATGCCTTTAGAATCTCTTCGGCCTTTTGCATGCCAATAGGGTTGATTGTCCCCCATTTGTCTTCCAGAAGATATATATATGAAAACACTTTGTTCATTTTACTACAGATATAACATTATTTAATAAAAAATATCTCATCTGATGTAGGTTTCCATATGATCCATATCACACAAGCAAATTTAAATGTAAATGCAATGTGCCGATATACAGTCGTGCATAAATGCGTATATATGGATGCATACATACATATGCTTCTGTTTGTTTGCCTCCTGGTACAGCTGTATGCATGGAATGGTGACCATTAAAAGTAACGCAAGTGGAGGGGTGTGCTTTCCCCTTCGGATCCCTTTTGGGAACCTTTTTAACATAATTGATGGTTCATTTCTGTGCTGTCTAATTGGACAACTCGCAACACATCTATTTAAACCCTTCGATTCTCATTCAAATGTACCCCACTCTATGCATTCTAGTACTACTCTAAGATGGTTCTCGGCTCCCTGTAGCCATCACTTTTCTTCCTTCTTTTGGTTTCTGCAATTACTTTATATTACACTTTTTCATTAATTAATTAATAATCAGGATCAGTTTGATACATATAAATATATGTGTATTAAACCAGCTGTACTCTGTTATTAAAATGGATAATAATCAGGAGAAAATCTTGATTAATTAATGGTATTCTGAGAAAGCTTTCTTTTGAAGCATATAGGCAGATATATATCTCAGCTGCACTGTTTAGTCATATCAGAATCTCACATTTTGGCAGCATTTGCATGATATATCAGGCCATAAGCTATGAGGCCCTCATTTTTCCAATATTATACTTGCTGTGTTTTGTTAGGAAATAAACCGAGTACGAATAATTTCCTTATAATCAGATTAGTGAGAATGCGAAATAAAAGCGGAAAAATAATATCCGAAATTGATAACGGAGTTCAGCCAATTTGCTTACGTCTCCGGACTGCTGTAGATCTTTTACTAAGAGAAAAAATTTACAGGTGTTTACAAAACACTCACTACTCACAAGAAAGCTCTCTAGTATTGGGAGAAAGAAATGATTTTTGGGATTTTTGGATTTTTGGATGATTTTGAAGCTAAATGAGCTAGGATATTTATAGTTGAAACTTAGGGACTAATCTTTCAAATACCCTAGAGTGCAATGACTAAAGTGAATTTACCCATTCCTATTTTCAACAAACATCTACCAAACTTTACCAAACTTTGAAAAACATTTACCAAACTTTGAAAACCATTTTCAAAGAAACATTTACCAAACTTTGAAAACCATTTTCAAAGTTGGTTGACAACCTTTGGACTTTTAACAATCTCCTACTTGAAGACTGATTTTAATCTGTCTTCACACCTCGATCGATGCAGCAGCATTTATAGTCTTGTTATTCTTGCATGCCAACTGAAGCTGAACACAACTTCAGTTTGTCTGTGGTCACCGTCTTTGTCAACATGTCTGCTGGATTTTGAGCTCCGCTAATCTTTTCAAGTTTCAAAATCCCATCTTCCAGAAGAGATCGAATAAAATGATATCGCAATTGTATGTGCTTCGTCCTGGAATGAAAAGACGGATTCTTTGCTAGATGGATAGCACTTTGATTGTCGCAATACAAGACATTGTTTTCTTGTTTCTTGCCTAACTCTTCCAAGAAACTTTGGAGCCAGGCCATCTCCTTGCTGGCTTCCGTAACAGCGACATATTCTGCTTCAGTTGTGGAGAGAGCAACTATCTTCTGTAGTTGAGAAACCCAACTCACTGCAGTACCTCCTAGAGTATAGACATACCCTGTAGTGCTCTTTTCTGATGTCAACATTTTCGGCTAAGTCAGCATCTACATAGCCTGTCAGTATCGTATCTCCACCTGTGAAACAAAATGTTTTGTTTGTAGTACCCCGCAGATATTTGAGGATCCATTTGACTTCCCAGTGTACCTTGCCCGGATTATTCATGTACCTGCTAACAGCTCCCACTGCATGAGCAATATCTGGTCTGGTAGAAACTATGGCATACATTAGACTTCCAATTGCTGAGGCATACGACACCTTCACCATGTGTGCACGTTCTTCCTCCGTCTTTGGTGACTGTTCTTTGAAGAGTCTAAAATGAACACCTAAAGGTGTACTTACTGGTTTAGCATCTTGCATGTTGAACCTGGAGAGTACTTTGTTGATGTACTCAGTCTGTGATAACATCAAAGTCCCCGACTTTGTGTTTCTCTTGATCCTCATCCCAAGAATCTGCTTTGCAACGCCCAGATCTTTCATTGCAAACTGCTTCGATAATTTTTGCTTCAAGTTTATAATCTCTTGCATGTCTGAGCCTGCAACGAGAATGTCATCAACGTACAACAATAAAATAATGAAGCTGTTGTCGAACCTCTTGATATAGCAACAATAATCTGTTTGGCATCTGGTAAAACCACTGCTACTCAAGAAACTATCGAACTTCTTATACCATTGTCTAGGAGCTTGTTTTAAACCATACAAGCTCTTCTTCAACCTGTATACCAGGTTTTTCTTGCCTGCCTCTATGAAGCCTTTTGGCTGCCTCATATAGATTTCTTCCTCCAAATCACCATGAAGGAAAGATGTCTTTACATCTAACTGCTAAAAATGTAAATTCTCTGCAGCTACAATTTTCAACACCAGTCTGATTGTGGACAGTTTTACGACTGGAGAGAAAATTTCATTGTAGGCAATACGTTCTTTTTTTGCTGAAACCTTTGACAACCAATCTTACTTTGTAATGTTTGCTCCCATCGTGCTCTTCTTTGATCCTGTAAATACACTTGTGTGAAGCGCTTTCTTGTCTGGTGGTAATTTAGCTAATTCTCACGTCTGATTTGACATAAGCGAGTCCATCTCATCTTTCATGGAAGACTCCCACTTGATTGAATCCTCCACTTGCATTGCTTCATCATAGCACTCTGGTTCACCATTGTCAGTCAGCAACAAGTAGTGCAAAGAAGGAAAATACCGTTGGGTTGGTTTAGGAATTCTGGAGGAGCGTCTTAGTTCTGGTGTGTCTGGTTCTTGAACTGTTTCAGGATTGATCTGAACATCATTTCCAGAAATCTCCTCGAACTCAGCAAATTCCTTTGTTTCAGATTTGGTATTGGAGCTGCTTGATTCTACAGTTGGCCTGTCTTTGTACATCACATTCTCATTGAAAATGACATCTCCGCTTCTGATGATCTTCCGATTTTCATAGTCCCAAAACCGATAACCGAACTCATCACCGCCGTAACCAACAAAGGCACATTTGTTGGACTTAGCATCAAGTTTACTTCTTTCAGCAGAGTCTATGTGTACGTAAGAAACACAACCAAACACTCTTAAGTGTGAAAGATTTATTTCTTTCTTGCTCCAAACTTCCTCTGGTATTCTGCCATCCAAAGAAATTGAGGGCCCACGGTTGATTAGGTAAGCTGCAGTGTTGATAGCTTCAGCCCATAGAAATTTGGGCAATCCAGCATGTATCATCATGCTTCTGGCACGTTTATTCAGAGTTCTGTTCATGCACTCTGCTACGCCATTCTGCTGCGGTGTCATGGAAACTGTTGTCTCCATCTTGATCCCATTATTTGCGCAGAAGTCTCTGAATCTCCTATTTCTGTACTCTCCTCCATTGTCAGACCTCAACCGCTTGACTTTCAGACCAGTCTCATTTTCTACCATGGCCTTCCATTTTCTGAAGGTATCAAAGACTTCTGATTTCTTATTCAGAAAATAAACCCACACCTTCCTTGTAGAATCATCGATGAAGGTGACATAATATAGTGAGCCTGCAAGAAATGGAACTGGAGATGGTCCTCATACATCAGTATGAACCAACTCTAACTTTTCAGCCTTGGGTGTTTTACCAATCTTTGCAAAGCTGACTTTCTTTTGTTTGCCAAATATGCAATCCTCGCATAGTCCGACATCTACATTCTTTAGAGCCGACAGCTTCTCTTTTGACAAAAGTGTCTTCCTCCCTTTCTCGCTCATGTGACCAAGCCTTTGGTGCCATAGGTTTGATTTTCCATCAGCATCTGCGGCTGCAATGATATTCTCTAAATTTAAGGTTACATAGAGAGTACCAGTTTTCTTACCACGAGCAATGACGAGTGCTCCTTTGGTAATCTTCCATTCACAGTCTGAAAATGTTGTGCTATATCCTTCTCCATCAAGCTGTCCAACAGAAATCAAATTTCTTTTGAGACCAGGAATATGTCTCACACCTTTCAGCGTCCAGGTGGTCTAGTTTGGCAACTTTAGTCGGATGTCTCCTCTTCCGACGATCTTCAAGGTTTCATCATCAGCTAGATGAACCTTCCCAAAATCACCACTGACATAGTTCTCCATGATTTCTCGGTATGGGGTGGAGTGGAAAAATGCCCCTGAATCCAAGATCCATGATTCAATCGGACTGTTGACGCTTAGAATCATCGCATCACCTATCTCCTCAGTCATGTTGGCAGATCCCTGTGCGCCGGTATCTTTCTTCAGTGCTAGGCAGTCTCTTTTAAAGTGCCACAATTATAACATGTAAAATCTTTCTTTCATGTTCTTGATTTTCCCGTTCTGGATTTGGATCTGCCACGATTTGAATTTCTTTATGAAGTTCTTCCTCTGGACTCCGTGTGCAAGGCTGAGGAGGTTGATGCTTCACCCGATTCTCTCCGTCGAATTTTTTCACTCAATACCAGATCTCGAACATCGTCGAATTTTAATTTGTTGTTTTCCAACGAGCTGTTGACTGCTGTAACAGTAGCATTCCAACTGTCTGGTAGAGATGATAAGAGAATTAAAGCTCGAACTTCATCATTCAATTCAATTTCCACGGAACTCAACTGGGTTGTGATAGTGTTGAGTTCATTTAGGTGTTGAGCCATTGATCCCCCTTCCGCCATTCGCAAATTGAATAATCGCCTCATCAAGTGAACTTTGTTTGAGGCTGGTGGTTTCTCATACATACTGGAGAGAGCCGCCATAAGACCCGTCGTGGTATTTTCCTTTGCTATATTGAAAGCAACATTGCGGGATAACGTCAATCGGATAACTCCGAGGGCTTATCTATCGAGAAGAGCTCAGTCTTCATTCTTCATGCCCTCTAGTTGCTTTCCTGAGAGGGGTTGATATAGATTTTTCTGGTACAGAAAATCTTCAATCTGCATCTTCCAAAAGCCAAAGTCCGCACCATCAAACTTTTCAATTTACACCTTCCCTTCGTCTGCAGCCATCGCTCCCACTCGAATATGGATTCGTTTGGATCGTTTCTGACAATTCTTTCGAACTACCGTGTATTAGAACACCTCCGTCGACAAATTCGTATTGCCGACAAAATTTCACTATTCACGTGAATAGTAATGAATAGTAACCTCGCAAAAAAATTGACAAAACTTACAACCAAAAGCTCTGATTACCAGTTGTTAGGAAATAAACCGAGTACGAGTAATTTCCCTATAACCAGATTAGTGAGAATGCGAAATAAAAGCCAAAAAATAATATCCGAAATTGATAACGGAGTTCAACCAATTTGCTTACGTCTCCGGACTGCTGTAGATCTTTTACTAAGAGAGAAAATTTACAGGTGTTTACAAAACACTCACTACTCACAAGAAAGCTCTCTAGTATTGGGAGAAAGAAATGAATTTTGGGATTTTGGGATTTTGAAGCTAAATGAGCTAGGGTATTTATAGTTGAAACTTAGGGACTAATCTTTGAAAATACCCTAGAGTGCAATGACTAAAGTGAATTTACCCATTCCTATTTTCAACAAACATCTACCAAACTTTAAAAATATTTTTCAAAGAAACGTTTACCAAACTTTGAAAACCATTTTCAAAGAAATATTTACCAAACTTTGAAAACATTTTCAAAGTTGGTTGCCAACCTTTGGACTTTTAACATGTTTTACATATATATAGCTTACAATCTTGGTGAATTCTCACACTGTATTGTAAACAGTGCAGATTCTTTCGTTTCAGCTAAGACTAGACTATGCTAATCCATCTAAAGTAGAGAATTATAATCCTGCTTGCCGGCTAAAATATCATTTAACCGAGTTCATGTGAACTATAATTATTATACCTAATTTTCTCCATTCACAATAACAAGATTTGATCTATTGACCTCATTTAAAAGACCTAACGTCGTATTTGGTATTTTTTATTTGCTTATGATCATAGTATGACCTGATATGAACATCCTATTCTTGAGCAAATATGATGAGAGCTACAGTACAAAATGAGAGTGTTTAGTTATTAGCCGTATATAATACCTTATGTATATGTAATCTTTTCATATTTCTACTTGTTCTAATATCAAAAGGTCTTCAACCTTTGATTGATTCTCATGTAAGTACTGTTCAATCAATGTCACCAATCTCCTCCATTCAGTGTTTAGCAAAAACTTCCATCATTTTCCTTTTTCACCGAAAATTTTCCAAAGGCAATTGATTCTCCCACTTTTTAATAGCAAACTTTATAGGTTTTGTCTTGTAAAACCATCTCTCTCAAAAAAGTAGAGAGTTGTATACTTTGAATTGGCCTGCTTGTAACCTATGGCAGACGGATAATGCAGATAAAAAATCATTTAAATAAAGGGTGGTTTAAGCTATGTGTTGTAGATTCAAATATCATGAAAAGCTAAGCATGCAATTGGAGATAAAGTGAAAAAACCTTCCTTAATTCTCACCTTTCACTGTCTGTTCAAAGTAAAAGGAGGAGGAAGATTCATTCATATATATAGTTGAAAGGTCAAGCTTCCACTACGGTAGGTTTCAAGAACTTTGGAATCAGAATCCAGTCAAGAGCTTAATTTCTGACCAGTCTTATACATGTAAATAATTTTGCTTATGTTTTCTAAAATAGGTGTATCTGCATATAATTGATTATTTATTGGGGCACTTTTGCACCAAAGTTAGCCACACACGGTATATATATTTCTAATTGCAGCTGCTTCTTCTTCACTCAAGTAATCCAGTCAGAAGTAGCAAAAATCCTTGTTCTTTTTCTTTTAGATATTGTATTAGTTTATTATATTAGTATATATTTCAAAATCTTATTCCTGTACATGTATGCATTATGTATACAGATGTGTTTAGACCCGTTTCTGAGATTTTGGTGGCCCTAGGACGAACAAAAAATTAGAGCCCTAATTAAATATTTAAATTACAATTTAAATTTGTCTTCGGCCGTGTTGCGTTTATCACTATTACAGATATAGTGAATGATATTACGGTCACTGTAAATATCGTAGTTATGAATTTTTAATAACATATGATATTATGGGCATAAAAATTATGGATATCGCGATTTCGGACGAAATCGTTGCTACTACATAATTATTGTTGTTGTGGTTGCAGACCATTTTTTAAATAGTTGTTCCTAATAACAAATGTTAAAAAATAAATTTTAAGGGTAACTCCATATAACAAGCATTGAAAAAATTAGTCTCTGATAAAAAATATTTAAAATTAAATTTTAAGAGTATGTTCATAATAATAAATATTGAAAAATAGACTTCTAATAAAATTATTGAAAAAATTATACTCATAATAATAACAAATAAATTTTAGAAAAGAAACTAAAGTTTAGAAGTATTCCCTTACTAAAAAATATTGAATAAATTGGACCCCTAATAATAAATATTAAAAAAACTGGACCCTTAATAATAAATGTTAAAAAAAATATTGCTAAAAAAGTAGACACTAATACAAATATTAGGAAAAAAATAAACTATAAGAATATGCCCTAATAATAAATATTAGGAAAATATAAACCTATAATAATAAATATTAAAATAAAATTAGACCCTCAATAACAAATATTAAAAATAATTAAGCCCCATAATTTATATAAACTCATTTTTTTTATAAATATAGTATATTATAGAAATTATGGGCCCTGGGCAGGTGACCCTCCTGTCCAGGCCCAGATACGGCCCTGACTGTGTTTACTGGAACGAATGAATACAGGTAAGAAACGGGCTGGGAATTGTGGGAAATTACCAAACCATGAGGCCAGAATCAATGTCTTTTGGAAATTTAAGATTCATATTTATCATTTCTTTAAGAAGTGTTTAATAATGACATGAAATTTATGAATCTTGGTCTGTCTATAGAACTGTATAACTTGGAAATTTAATTCAGTTCATCTGCATCAAGCTGCAAGATAGAGATCAGATTCTTATTTTGTATCATATATGAGTCTATGTATATGTACATATATCATCTTTAATTAATATGGATTATGTGAATTGGTCTGCACTCTTAGCTGATATAACCATGAACATCTTCTTCTCTAAAACACACACAGACACAAACATATATATACGAGATTAAATCAATTGATATGCATAAACATCATCTCATTAGTAATATCATTAGACAAAACCATAATCTGAAAACAACAATGCATAAATAATGAAATTCAAATTGTAAGACGAAAATTGTTAGGTGGTGTTATCCCACCATCTTTTAAATATTAGATTTCTCGTGAGCTTATATTACACAGTTGGAACCTCCATTCATCATTAACTAATTCTTTCATATTAAGTTTCTTGTTGCCTTATATTAAAGTTGGAGTTGGACCCTCCACTTACTATTAAATTGTAAGAACAAGCGTTCATTGTAGTTATTTGTTCATGTTGTACCCTCCACTTTAGAGATATTATTCCAGAACTACAAAGTCTTTGGGGGCTAGCAAGCCCAAGCCATATCTCTACTACACTTTATTGATATGGTAGTTGATACACAAAATAATTCGAAATAATCGTTTCATCGTTAAATAACTAATAAAATATTAAAGTAGATCCCTCAAATAATATCAGAGAAAAAAATCATTATATTTCACCACGTGCCACATAAAATATAAAAATATATAAATGAAGGATGATTTTTCCTCCAAAACCTCCAGTCTGCATCTTCGGGGGTGTAGATTAGGAACTAAAGGATGAACTTCAATTGTTCTTTACGTAAATCAAGAGAGACAAACCACAAACAACTATCACATCTTTCCATTATTATCCCATTAGATCATCTCATTTATTGTACATCGATCAATAACTCATAAGTAATTAATAACTTACAACATGGTCTACCTTCTTTTAACCAAATGTTAAATAATTATCTCAAGTAGTTTCTGTAGTTATTCTCTTTGCAAGAACACTTAAATGACTCATATATATAAATATATATATATATATAAGTTGTTGCTTTTGTTCTGGTTTGTTTATATGTAAGAATAAAAGCAAACAGGCTTATGTATGATCAATTAATACCAACTTACAAGGCATGCAATTAACATGGATTACGATTAGGCTGGTAATGTCATGCATCTAAATGTTGTCTGCAGCGGGTTAAAAAGTCAGGATATATATGTGATGTTGAATCTGTTCCATTCTTTTGTATTAGATACTTGTAAGCAAACATTAATGTGTTATTTTTCTGCAAATATGTTTGCATGAACAAGCAATCTCATAATCATTCTAGTAATCTGAATTCTGTAGAATGGATATATATTTAAAAATATGAAGGTAATAACCATATATGATGCTCGAATTATATGAAATTTATTTAGCTATATTATATTCAATGGGTGTGAGCAACAAAAGCAAACTGTGCTCTTAGAACAGACTAGACGCTATAGAAATATATAATAATGTAAAAATCTCTTGGTCGACATAACACATGCAAACATTGAAACTAATACTTGTATTTTCCCAAAGGACTGTAGGCTTTGATAAGCATATGAAGCCTGTTGTCATCCTTCAAGTTCCGCTGAATCAACCATGCAAGCTCATTCAAATTATAAATTAATACATGATAAAATTATATTATAATGTCTTATAAAAAAATAAATTCATTTGTTAAATCGCAAAAAGAAAAAATAGCTGACTTTAAACCTTTAAAAACAACTCTATCTTTACCAAAGGTTATTAATTAGAATCTATAAAGATAATCAGGGGCGAATGCTTAATTTTATGTAAAGGGAGACGAACCTCTAAAATGTTAAGAGGGACAATTTATAAAATTTTAGAAGACGGATATAGATTTTCAATAAAAAATATTTAAGATTTAAAATAGATGATAATTTTTAATTTTTAAGGATGATGATGCCCCATCCATCCTCTTGATCCATCCCTGAATATAATTAACAATGTTATGTAAGAAATATATATATAATTAATAAGGTAAAGCTTCTTTGACATCTGGACATGCATGCATATATAATTCAGACCTTTGATTCGGAAATGGGTGCAAGCATGTGTACATCACATGCATGAATAGCAGGATGGGTGCCCTGCAAACAAATGAATTGGCCCATTTCGTTAAGTCTCAATCTGCATCTTAATTCACGGGGTTCACTGATGATGGAGCATATTTATTGGCCCATGTGCCCCGGCCAATAGAGAGTTTAAATTTTAATTTAATTTATATTATACTATATTCTGACGATGATAACTAATTTAATTACACTTCTGCACGTAACTAATACCCTTTTTTTAATTCTTTAAATCTCAAGTCTTCCCCTCATATCTTTCATCGACCTTGACTTATTTGTTTTCATATACTTAAAGTATGAAGAAAGAGTGGTATTGTGCATGAAGCCACGTCCCTCGTATACTTCATATTTGGATTTCGCTCGTCAGTTTCACGTACACATTGATTGAACCATTTGGTTACTGATTAATCTGATTTCTTTCACCTCAGGAAACTAAAAAAAAAAAGTGATATGAAAGTACCTAACCATGCACCATGTGTCATGTTGCTGCATTTTTATAATCTTTGAACCTTCTTTGTTTATTTTCTTGTAGGACCATTCCATGTACCCACGCAAATTGTTAATTTTTTATATTGATTAAAATTATTGTTTAATTTTGAGCTCGTTTATCTAAGGAAGGATGGCAAACGGGGCGGGTGCACATACCCTCTCTATCCCCATACTCACCTATTTTTAAATCCATCATCCGCTCATCACCCATAATAGGTAAAATTTTTCAAATCCACACCCGTCCATGCGGGTATATTTTCAAATTCATCCTCACACACACTACCTAACTGGAGACATACCTGGCTAGACCCGCCTGACAGCATATATCTTATACAATATTAAGATTTATAAATTAGTCTCTAAAATTATATATAAATTCATAATTATTTAAAATTTAATGTGTATTTAGTGGGCAGGAGGATGTGGGGTAGGTAAGGTTTCAAACCCATCACCCGCCCACTACTCGCGACGGGTACCACTTTCTAAATTCACACCCGCCAACTACCCACTAAATTTATACTCATCTCCTCCCCAATTGGAACGGGTACGGTGCGGAATCCACGAAATTGTACCCATTTGCCATCCCTACTTGGGTAGCGACTACCAATATTTAGCGGTATAATCCCACCATCGATTATATATATTAAAGGTAGACCAAAAGAATAAGTGACAGTAATTCTTCTAAAAATTTTAAATTAATAATCTATTTTTTCCCTCAACATAAGATCATTTTTCCCTCTTTGATCTACAACATGGTCTAGTATTCCATAAATCTATAGTCAGCCGTACATAATAGGATCCCTCACGTTATGTTATTGGAGTGTGACCTAATTTAGTTTTATTTGGTTATGAGCAGATGAATGTTGACGTGTATTAGAGGTTAAGTAAACCGATGGGTAGCATTCAGAAGAAATTTCATATTTTGACTCTGCGTTTTCCTACGTGAAATCAATAAATAGTTTTGTAGTCTGACATGCCAAGAAAACGTAACGACACGAGTAGTTGTCTTGCTACTCAATTGTCGACGTATCCTTATAGATGGCATCCAAATTACTTGAATTGTTAGGTAAACTGATGATCCCTAATCACGAGAATACATCAGAGACACATACATACGATAAAAAAATTACCATAATCGCTGATAAATTATAATAAAATTATACTAATATATACCAAACCTTAGAATTTTTTATATGCATATAATATTGTAATAATATAACGACTCTAATGGAATATAATTATATTAGTTTTTCTCTCAATTTATTTTTCATCGAACAAATTAAAAATTGAGTATAATAAAATTAACATCGTATTTCAAATTTTAATTAAACTATCATTCAAACTCAATTTTTATTCAAAAAATTAAAAAATCATCAAGTCAAAAATCATTTATAAAACTAGTGTAATAACAAATGATTAAATATAGGGTAAAGTACATAAATAGTCTCCGATTATATGATACTACTTTGTTGAGTCACCGATTATTAAAAGTTATATAATGATCTCATGATTATAGGGAGTTGTTTTGTTGAGTCCCTCAACTATTAAAACTTACAAAATAATCATCCGACTATTCATTATGTTTCAAACTCATCATTTTCCATTAAAAAAATTAACGACCGTCTGAACTGGACGTTAACATGTTGAGTGAGATATGATAATCGTTTAAAATTATGAGATCATATTTTATTATATCTCAGTCATCAGACTAATGTCCAAATCAGACTGTCTTTAATTGTTTTAACGAAGAATGACGAGTTTAAAGCATAATGAATAATCAGATGACCATATTGTAACTTTTAATAGTTGAATGACTTAATAAAACAACTTCTTGTAAAGAACTATTTTATAACTTTTAATAATTGGAAGACTTAATAAAATAATATCATACAGTCAGAATCATTTGTGAACTTTATCCTTAAATATATTGATAAAAAGAAGTACACCGTGGAAGACGGGGAATCGGAAATGTAGAGGCTTTCTTCAAAAGCACGACTTAAAGCGGGTGTGCCGTGTGGGTAAAGATAGCGCGCGTATCTTCTCTACGTTTCTCTGGTTAAATCTTATACCACTAGAACTTAGTTATCTATACATAAATAATTTGATTTATACTTGTATTTGACAATTAAAAGATGATAAATATTTGGGATGAAGATAAATTTATTTATTTATCCTAAAACATATTGATTAAGATAAAATTATAAAACGCCTTTAATCTTTACAACACAAAGCTAAAATAAATACCATAACAACGCCTTTTGTGTGCCCTTTGTATTAAAGCCACATTAAGAAACAAATATATGGTATTATAAATAATCCAAATAATATATAAAAAGTACATTAATAAAAGCAATTACATATATTAAATACATTACTTGATTTTTGTTTAAACCGGATCCCAACATTAAACATTTTTATTTAATGAACATAAAATAATGGATAACTAACGGACTGCTATAAAAACATGCCCATTCACCGCGTTTTTAAATCATAATCATAAAACTGTAACTTTTGTGTGCCCTTTGTATTAAAGCCACATTAAGAAACAATATATGGTATTAAATAATCCAAAATAATATAAAAAGTACATTAATAAAAGCAATTACATATATTAAACATTACTTGATTTTTGTTTAAACCGGATCCCAACATTAAACATTTTTATTTAATGAACATAAAATAATGGATAACTAACGGACTGCTATAAAAACATGCCCATTCACCGCGTTTTTAAATCATAATCATAAAACTGTAACTCAAACTTTACATCAAATCGAATTGACAATTTCAAGTATGCCAATAGAGAGTCGACACGCATTGATACAAACAACATTCCTACACCAAATCTCCAACTGCCACAAAAGCATAAGAAATGATTTAGTCCACAAAATCATTATAGTTTGATTAAATTAGGGAATTAATAAAGGTATTTATTCAAATTTTAAAATTGGTTCATGCGCATCCCTAAGTTAAGAAGGGCGCTGTCATTACACGTGTAAAATCATTTTTGCGTTTTAGTTTGAAATATATCAAAGTAAATTGTTTAAAAAAGGAAAATAAATAATATGAAGGATTTTTTTTTGTACAACAAAAGTTTAGGGATGACTCCTGATCTAAGGTCAAAGTATATTTAAGATTCAATTGATATTTGCATAAGAATTTATAGATTACGCATCAAGAGTGACGATGATAATATTCGAATTTGACCTTACAAACTTAAATTCTTGAATCCCAATCACTCGTTGACGATAATAGGAAGGAAATCAATATTTAGAATATAATAAAAATAACTAAATCTACTTGAAAGAGATAATTTTCAATAACCATCAAAATTATTAAAATAAAGTAAATTAAATAATTTGATTATTTAAAATAAGAGAAAATTTAAAATTAATAGTATATATACATATTCATTATTAATTTTATAGAACAAAATCCATAAATTAAATTAATTTATATTAAAACGATACTTTCAGACACTAAATTTTTAAAAATTAGATAAAAAGTATTAAATTTTATTAGAAAATAGATACAACACTGTAATACGCCATTAAAAAACACATAGAACCAATCCTCGGGTCGAAGAAATCAAAAGAAGGGGTTGCTTACATGTCTATTTGGTGATGGCATAGATAGCATAAATGATACCGGGGATGTAGCCGAAGAGGGTGAGTACAAGACAGAGCCAGAACTCCACCTGCATCAAAATCAATTAACGTTAATTACGGTATAAAACTCCATAGATATCGTAATTGCAGTAGAGAAGGCGGAATTATTTAGTTACAGACGGTGACCTGGCAACCAAACTTGAGGAAGACTCCAAGAGGAGGCAAGATGATGGCCAGGAGGATATCTATGCAGGTGGCTGTGCTACCGTCTGCCATTTTTGCTTCTTCTTTACAAGCCCTACAGATTGAGCTTTGTCTTTTCTTTTCTTCCTCTCAGTGTATTGGTGGATGGAGAAGAAAGACAAAGAGATTAGGTTTCAGAGAGTTCTAGTATGTATGGTAGATGAGAAAAATGGTGAATGGTGATAGCGATATTTATAGACTCCCCTCGAATCCACGTGTACGATTTTGATTTTGATACTGATTTGCAATATAATGTAAAATTTTAATTATTATTTTATAATAATATAATAGTAATAATTGTTTTATAATAAATTAATAAAATAAATT
The DNA here is from genome assembly GCF_006381635.1 of Hibiscus syriacus. Classification (NCBI taxonomy): domain Eukaryota; kingdom Viridiplantae; phylum Streptophyta; class Magnoliopsida; order Malvales; family Malvaceae; genus Hibiscus; species Hibiscus syriacus. The sequence goes on along the minus strand of NW_024062680.1, from coordinate 1,713,542 downwards.
TATAAATTTCATAAATATTGATTTTTAAAAATTAAATAAAATACTTTACTTAATCATGTAAGAAGTGTTTTAGACATCAAAATGTAGTGCTAAAACTGGGATTATGCTTCAACATTGTGCCATGAACTGGAGGGAATAATCCCACACGTACAGCTCATAGTATGAAAGCCCCCATGTGCTTGCTTTCATTGCAGTTCATTTGGACCACGAGGCACTCGAACCGTTGCGACAAACCCGACGGCTCAAATGTGCCGCATTAACCTGAAACAGCGGAGCAACGTCCTGGAAGGCATGTCGGTAATATTGTCGTGACCGGTGATCACCAATCAGATCCGTCATGCTGTGGCTTTCCTACCAACACACGCAACTCGGATAATTACAGATCTTGATTATACTGTTACACTAACATATATGGGCTTGACAGTTAAACCTATCAGACCTGTTATATTTACAAAAATAGTCCTTCAAAAGATTTTTCATTTTCACTCTTCATTCTTCAAGCTCCTTCTCTAAAGGGTTTCCTTCACCTGGAGGAAGTTCATTTGAAGACGAACAACAATCCAAAATTTCATCATTATGGACTCTGATTGGATCCTACATCATTACCTGATTTTTATTTTAGAAATAAGAACGACAATGAAAACAATGGATCCTGCATCGTTTTGACTTGCGTGAGAATCTATATCAAATGGATATCGGAGGTTTAATTTAAACGAATAATGATGGATAATAATAATTGCAAATGATCCAATCCAAACTAATTTGACGCTCAATAACAATAGAAGTTTAGGGGGTTTTAATTGATAGATTAAAAGGAAAATCAAAAGGGGATGGCAATATGCTAATAACCAAATCAAATGAAGGCAGTAACACTATGACTATCAAAATATCAATCGAGAACATAATAGCCAACAATCACAACAACAACAATGAGCAATGCTATTTTGCAGACATCACAGTCGGGAGATTTGCGGATTGCATTCGTATTTCCTCGACAACCTTCCCTCTCTTTTATTGTCTTGTATTTAATTTCATTGAATTGCAGGGTTGATATCTTCAAATATCCATGCTAGCTACTTCTAACACGACAGAGTACCTCATCTGAAAACCAGATTGTGGCATGTTCTGTCACAGGGATACGGACAATCAATGGACTTCACTCCTGCTCTGTCAAAATACCAATCTCCAACAGCTATTGCAATTGGCTGCCACATTAACAATTGCATAGTCATTTACATATCCTTTGCCAATATAATGAAATATGTTGTTCTATTAGAGATACCTTGTTTCTGATTTCAGGAGAATCATCGGCAAACCATGTGTCTTGCCTTTCTGATTGGCAGTGAGCAAAACACGAATTTATGAATAATCCGTTCCGTCTCGACATTGCAAACCCTTTTATGGCATTAAGCATCTGCGTCCGGAAGCCTGGTTCACAAACAAAGATTTGCTTCTAAATAGGATCTATCATGTGTTGAAATGCATGTCGGATGGATAATCGATTTCACACGTGAAGTCACCTTGTAAAAACCTGATCTGGGAAGGAGAACATTTTGCATGGTTCAATCTGCAATCATGCCAATAACCGTGTGGATCCGCCGATGGAGGGGCTATACTGGATTGAATCTGATTTCAAGAAAGGAAACCAAATCGTTCAACATCATACATTATCATGTCCTAATTTATAAATCGATAATGTTATTCTTCTGGCAAGCATCATTACCTGCCATGAATCGTAAGCTGCATTAAGAATAAACAGTGGAGTTTGGATTTGGCTGATTAGATTTTGCGGGAAGAAACACTGAAATAAGTTTCATAGAAGAGAACAATGAGTCATTCACATGATGTTTCTTGTTAATCACTCAAACGAAAGAAATCGAGAAAATGGATATACCGAAGTTGGATCTAGGTGGTTGGTGCATATGCGTGGCAGGTTGTGTTGCACACCCTGTGATATCAATAAGAAACAGGGCTTGATCATTTAATAATCCACAAGTTTTTCTTCGTGTTTCTCCAATCACTTATATCAAACCCTTTGATACCGATAGGTAAAAGTGAGAAAAATCATTTAAATCTCGAACCTGCAGGCCAACCACGCCACTGTACATACTCCTAAGTGTCCGACCACCAGAGACATCAACCCTACAGTCCAAAGAGGACATAATAAAATTAAATTAAGAACTAAGAAACAATCTCTGTAACTGGTGCTTAAAACAAGAACTTGAAAGGGTAATGATACATACGTATCAAGGAATAGACCAGCATCAGCAAGGCATTTAACTCTAATGTTTCTGGGAAACATGTTCCTAAACTCATCACAGTGCAAAATCGCCGCCAAACCTCCAGCAGAACACCCCGAAAGAAGAGCCTGAAATTCAATCCTTCTTTTTAACAACAAAAAGTAAATACGAAAACGCGGTGAGACATAGCCTAATGGCTAATACTTGACATACTTATACCTCCAACTTCAAGAAAATAGAAATAAACATACAGAAGGTAGTCCTTTTTTGAAAGAAAGTGACAATCAAAGATAAATGCAAACCTGATTTGCATGGCGCATTCCTTTAGACATTAAGTCTTCCATTGCAGCTAACCATATGCGTTGGCCTCTAAATTGCAGCTTGGCAGCCTAAACACAGTGTAGCATATTAACAACAAAACACTGAACTAAGACAATGAAAGCAGATAAAAGTTTTCTATAAATTGAGAGCCGTAATTTTCAATATCTAGGCTACCTTATCTTGACTGTCCCCAGTAAAAGAGGCGCCGTCACAATAACGAAGCTTTACTCTGTTCCAATTGAAAAAGTCTGCAATTTTAATAAGATGATGATCAGGAATGGTACTTCTAAAGTTTACATAGTATGAATCTTTCGTGGAATAAGAATGAAGAGGAGACCGGGATTTTCTTCAGCTTTTTCACTTAATATGCCTGTAAATGGTATCTGCTTTTCCATGTACATAGATGATCCACGTCTGGTTTTCTTGCGGTAGACACAAGTTCGAACGTTATTGCACCATCCTCCTCCCTGCCACAACACAATGAAAAAGAACATTATTTTAGAGAAACATACAACTTTTGCAGAATTTACATGAGATTTTAAGAAATGACCTATAACATAGATATGTTGGGACATGCAATCAAGTAATAACTATATATGTCCATCATTTGTTTTCTCTCTCACATACCTCCAATTGAATGAGCCAGCTATTCGATCCTGATCCATATCCACGATGCCAATGATACCCCGGCAATGTTCCATCTAGGCAGACTGTATAGTTGAAAGGTGAAATAGAAGCACGAAAATTAAGACAAATGCCAAGAGAGTTTAAGTGGACTAAACTTATGTTACTGGAACTTAAGTGTCAGTTTTGGATATGAATGTATGTCGGAGATCGGTATGGTTACCTTTCTAAGGTTTTTCATGTATTTGGACGATCTATAGAGGTCATATCCGTGTATCAATATGTCGAAGACAAGTACTTCAAGAAAAAAATTAAGAGCCCGGGCAATATTCGGCTATGATTTCATTAATTCTCAGTATTTGTGTGCAAAACTGATGTGCTGAAGGAAGATGGGGAAAGCAAATGAAATCATCATACAAGAAAAAAGACCTTAGCTGAAAGATTATGGGAGAATGTTGATTGACCAAATTTAATCATGGCCATCATTACAAGTAGAACAACAATCACCGGCTGAAGATCTGATGTTTTTTCTTATTAACTAAAATATCCACCGGCCCTAAGACTACACTGTTAAAGCTAGAATAGAAGTTGAATAAATAAACCGGGAAAGAATTGATGTTTAAGGAAGGAAACGAAGCAGAAGCAAACCTCAAACAACAACACAATAACTGCACACCTTAAACAAAATAAGCATAATGCTACATTATTAGTGTTATTTTTACAAAACCCAGTTTTCTTTTTCCTTTTTTACATAAGAAAAGGCCAACGAACTCTAAATCTGGAGTAAAATACAAAGAAAGATCGGAAATGTACCAGCTCCTTTAGCACCAGCAGTATGAATAAGAGTGAGTCCAACCATGAGAGGGTTATAGTTGATTTTGGAGGCTCCATATTCCAAATACTCAAGAAAAGACAGCTCAGTTTCATTAAAATCTAAAAAGGCAGTAACCAGTTGAGCAAAAGCAAATGCTAAAACAACCCAAACCCCAAAAAGCTTCATTATTGCTTCTCTTCTTCGTCTTCTTCTCCCCGAACGTGTAGAGAGAGAAGATGTGAAGAAAAAAGCTTGAAACTTGCAGATTCGTTTGTAAATGAACAAGATTGCCAATGAAAATGTAAGAAAATGGTACTTTAGTACGGCTAAATTAAATTAAAAAATATTGGTTCTTTCAAGTGAAGGAGTTAGATAGGGGAGGTTACAGAACAATATATATGAAGGTAGCAGCAAGCAAGCAAGCGAGTAGATTTGCAGATTGAAGGAGCTGTTTAAGGGGCGGTGATTGGAGAGAGAAGAGATGCAAAAGATGAAAAGCACAGGGAAACCTACCACACTAAACTAGCGTGTGTGTTTTGCCGGGCTTTTTCGAGATTATATGTAAAAGTTATAGGGTAAAGTACATAAAAGGTAGCTAATATATTCTCAAATGATCATTTTGCCTACTGAACTTTTCAAACTTATAAAAAAACCATTATATTTTATCCAACTATTACAAAATAATTATTAACATTTATTAAATTATTATAAAATAGTCACTAAACTTATTGAAAATTTACAATTATTATAATATTTCAGTGACTATTTTATAATAATTTGATAAAAAAAATGATTATTTTAATTTTTAAAATTTTAATGATTAAGAGATTATTTAATTATAATTTAGTGACCTATAATGTGCTTCATCCTAAACTATATACTAATACTTCGGAAATTAAATGATTGTTTTGTGAGTTTTAAAAACTCAATGATCAAAATGATCATTTAATCATAGGTCAGTGATCTCTTATGTATTTTACCCTAAAATATATACTATGTTCTTGGTTCTTTAATTACACAATATTTAACTAAATATAATATTACCCACAACCAATTGATCTAGCGAGATGAGAGATTAGATTCTTTAATTAAGTAATGTCATAAATTTAAACTCTAATATTTGTGATTGGAGCAAAATATAATATATTAATCGAAATTAGTTGATTAATATATTGAATATTAATGATTAATTAAAAAAATAAATACAATACTACTCTGTCTCTGGGAGGATCCTGGCATCCTGCAGACACAGAGAGAGGGGGAAAAGCACGCAGGGAATCTCTTTGAACTCTTTGTCTAAGAGGAAAGCTAAGAACACCTATGATTTGGCGGGCAATGAAAATAAATATATAAAACTTCTGAAGGTGGGATCGGATTCCCAACACTAATTCGATACATATCTGTTTCCAACACAGTTGCTTTTCTATCTTTTCATTTTCATTTGTGTGTGTGTGGCGTACCCTACTTACTTTTGCCGTCCAGCTGTGCTTCGTTTTTTATACCAAACTCACCATAGCCATCATTAATATTCAGTTAGGTCAAACGATAAAAGATACTTTATATTTAAAATTTATGATTTGGAAATAAAATAATATTAGATGAGCTTTATTTTATAGTTAAAAAATGATTTAACTAGATTATTGATACAAGTAGAATTCATGAGGCTATTGAAATATTTTACAAGTCATAGTTGCGTAAAGTACTTTCGAGTTGGGCACACATTTTCCCTAGAAGAATAGATCCTTTACATGCACATGAAGGTTGGTATTTTTTTTATCAAATTAGATGTCAGTAACTAAAAAACAATAACATGAAAATGAGCAAAGAAGTTTGGACAATCAAACAACGATGTTAGATGGAGTTTAACACATAAATTATTAAACTTGAACTGATTCAACACTCATACAAGACAAGAATCAAATCAAAATTATAAAGGTGAGAAACGTATCCAATAACAAGAGTACTCATAAATAGTCCGAACAAAAATATTTTAGAGAAGGTAAAAATCGACATTAACTTTAGAAAATAATAAATAAAATTTTAAAAAACAAATATATTAGAAAATGATAACAAATTAATCAAGATAAAACTCTTTAATTAAATTATCGTATTCGTGAGAAATTAAAAAAAATTATCTTCCTTTAAAAAAATATAAGAACGAATAATAAATTTTCATTAGTAAATTGATACCACAAACGAGGGAAACGCTCAATATACACTCTCTTATCTCATATCCGTCAACGTTGGTATTACTCTATTGATTAGGTTAATAGTTTATGCTTGTCTTTCCATTTCAGTTAAATAATGGATCCTTTGCGTAAACGCTGCTTTAATTTATTGTAATTTGTGAATCTTCCCTCGCTACACGTAAACATACATTCCCTTTCAATATATATTTACAACGGGAAATAGACATCATACATTGGTGATAGTGAGAACCAGTACATTAACGATTAATAAAGGCAAGCATAGTTGATTCAAACTGCTTAAACGGATAACGATAACTCTTTTAATCCACTTGAACGATACATACTTTTATATTAAATGGTTGAATTTTAAAAACATTAATAAGAGTGGTTTTTTTAAATTTTAAGAAAAATAAAAATAAATTATTAATAAAAATATACATTTTTTTAAAATATATGATAATTTTAAAATTTTAAAATAACAACCAACTTGACCGACGTTTAGTCCATTCCTGCACTGGACAAGCTAATATCCTCTAGTATTGTAGAAGGCTCATGTGCTGAAACGAGGAGATTAAGGGGTTATTTGTTTACTTTAAAATGATTAAGCGTTGAATGATTTAGCGGTTCTGTGTGAATTAACTCTGAATGTGACATGTTGTTTGATAATAGCTCTGAATCATTCAGAATGTACTTTTGTGCTGAATCATTCAGAACTGTTTTGCTGAATCAGTCAACAATGAATCATTCAGATGTAATAAACAAACAGCCTGAATATTGAACGATTCAATTCAGAACCAAATAAACCGCCCCTAAATCAAGACTCTAGGCTTCAATAATTTGTAGTGTTTCAATCTTATTTAAACCCCTAATAGATAAGAGTTAATTTAAATGAATTGACGTGTGACGCTGACACAAGCGGATTCAATTATAGAGAGGACTGTCAACCTCATTTATATCACTGCTTTTTAGTTAATCAATATATTCCAGCCTTTTTATTTTATGGATTTTTAAAATAAAGATTTATACAATATTTTAATTATTTATAGGTCCTTCCACTTTTTATAATTAGAGAAAAGAGAGGTGTTTGAAGTTTGAACCCTCTTTTAGTACCATTTAACCATTAAAACAGTAGGGTCAAGAGCGGATGGTAACAAAGATCAAAGGAAGTCTTGGCACCTTAAAAATCATGGGAAATTCGTATTATATTTATAAAATATTTTTAAAAATTAATTATGTTTCCTAAAATAATTACAATCTTTTGAGGGCATAACTTTTTTTATAAATAAATATGTATTCGTAATAAAATCCTGCTTTGCGTTAAGAAACTTTGATCTTTCAAAATTCAAACTGATTTAGACGAATTTGGAAGCGAAATCCTGCTTAAAAGACGGCAGTCTAGTAGCCTAAACTCCCGGTATCGTGTTATGAGCTGGTTAAGCACAATTAATTACATGTAAAACTTATATATATATATATATATGTATGATATTCAGAGTTTCAAGGAAGGGAGTGAGAGGGCAACAAGGTCCCCGTGAATGGGTTTGTTGTGAATCGTCGGCACACTATCATGTGTAATCATTGATTGAATTCTACTTTATTTATTTAGTTGCCTGTTCGTCGGTGTATGTTTACTATCACTGTGCATGGGTGGATGGTTAGCAATAATATAAATAAATAAATATAACCCATGCCATGCATTTCATATTATTGATCCATAAAATTAAACAATACGAAAAATATGACTAATATTTTGTTGGGTACAAGTGATCTCTGGTTATAAGGTGTTATTTTATTAAGTTTCATGACAATTAAATGTTACAAAATGATATTTGATTATAAGATATTTTTTTTGATCATCTGACTATTAAAAGTTATAAAGTGATCATCCAATTATTTATATGTTCCAATTGTTTTCGTTAAAAATTGGCATTTGTCTAAGCTGTACGTTAATCTGCTGACTGAGATATTATTAAATCATATTTTAATGATGTCTACTGACAGTGTCATTGCTTTCAAGCACTGGTTCGCTAACATGATGTTTCAAGTATTGACTCGATAACATAATATAAATGAATATTCGATCGACAAAATATAATTAAAATGATTATGTGATTAAATTTTATCATATCTTAGTTAACATATTAACGTCTATCTCAGGCGACCACCAGATTTTTAACATAAAATGATAAGTTTGAAATATATTAATAGTCAAATGACCATTTTGTAATTTATAATTATTGGAGGAAGCAATGTTTTATAGTCAATGACCATTTTGTAGCTTTTAATAATTAAAATGCTTAACAAAATAATATCTTATAGTTGGGGACTATTTATGTATTTTACCCATATTTTTACTTTAGTTATAACATTTTATCACTTAAATAAAAATGTGTGCATGTTAGTGGTAAATAAGGATGCGTTAAATATTTTTGTATTTGTTGGTGTTTAAATTTATGGTTTTTAGAAATAATAACGATTCATTTAATCACTGAGGTAAGTTGGATTGTGCCTACTCATTCTTTTAAGTAGCTTATACTCTTTAAAAATAAAAAGGAATAATTAAGGTGATTATTTCACAGATTGCGGTAAAAAAAATCTTCACAAGTAATTTTGTAGATAATTTTGAAGGATTATACGATAATATATATTTAAAAATATAAAAAAACAAATTCATTTCACTTCATGTTTTATTAATTAATATTTTAATTAAATAAATAATATTTGTAACGTTGAATTAGTATACCGTGTGGATAACAAAAAAAAACTCCTCAAATAATAATGAATATCTTACAAGTATGGTACAATTAATATAAATACTCTTGGGTGTACTTGTAGTTTTTTAATTTCATAATTAAGCAGAGTTAGAAATTTATTTTGCATCTTATTTACTTTTTAATTATCAATAAAGAATATAAGATGATTTTTTATTTTTGTTTATAAAATTATTATTAACTTATCGAGTAATTATATATAAATAATATTTAGAGAAAGAAAAAAAGACTTTAGTGTGGTGTGAATTAATGGAAGAGAAAAGAGAAGCCACCATACAAATGCAATTTAGAATTTGTGATCTATATTTTATTTTGACATTATAATAAATTATGTGTCTGTATCTTTTTCTTTTAGAAATTTTCATATAAATATTATTTTTTTAATATTATTTTTTATTTTTCATTATCTTTCATTATTCTTGACTAGCACAACACACCGCACATAAATTGTTAAGAAAAGTGAAAAAGATATATATAAGAGAGAATAACTTCAGTGACCGAAAATATTTATAATATATAATTTTAATTAATTTTTTTTGGATTTGTAAAATTAACCAAAAAAATCGCAACGCGAACTCCTATTTCGCAACACAGTTTCCAAAGTCGCAACGCGAACATGAAAATTTTCGCAAAGCTAATTACCGATATAGGTAAACACAACTATCGCAAAGCGAATTTCGTTTTCGCAATGCTAATTACCGACATAGGTAAACACACTATCGCAACGCGAATTTTATTTTCGCAACGAGAATTTCGCAAATCGAATTCGTCAATTTCGTAACTTAATTACCGATATAGGTAAACACGATAGAAAGGTAGAAAAAATTCGGTAAAAAAATTCGGTAAAAAAATCCGAATTCAACAATTTGAAAACTGAGTTACGAATTTTGCAAATTCGTGTTGCGAATGTCAAATCTTGCCTCTTATAGAAAAAATTAAAGGACATAAAATGCATTGGAATGGTTTTCAACCTAGGACATCACAATTGCTAAGTCCACGTATGAATCACTCAGCTAAACCTACGCTTGTAAATGAATTGAACAAACACGAACGAGCGTATGTTCATGTTCGTTCGTTCGTTCGTTTAACTTTAACCAGACAAACGAACTGTCGAAATTATTTTTTCTTTAAGAGGCGAGACTTGACATTTCGCATCACGAATTTTCTGAATTCGCAACTCAGTTTTCAAATTGGCGAATTCGGATTTTTGACCGGATTTTTTCTACCGTGTTTACCTATATCAATAATTAAATTGCAAATTTGCGAAATTCGCGTTGCGATAGTTGTGTTTACCTATATCGGTAATTAGCGTTACGAATTTGGAAGCTGTGTTGCGAAATTAGAGTTCGTATTGCGAATTTGTTGGTTATTTTCGTAAATCTAAAAAAATTTGATTAAAATTTACTAAAGTTATTTACTCTATTAATAGATGCAGAAGATTATAAAAGAAATACCACATGGGACAACATTGGATTTGGCCCCACTACTCGCAACTGCATTCACATGGTGCTTTTGAGCTCACCACCGCCACCAATCCAGACCACTACAAAGAATCTAACTGCTGCTTTCACATTTAGCCACAATAATTAATATATTATCTAAATCTCGTAATATTATATTATACATCCGTAGATCTGGCTTCCCCTTATTTCTCTTTCTTCAGCTTCTGCCATCACTTCCGTCGCTTTTAACTACTTAAACCCCATTAGTTTGATTAACATTAATCAATTAATTTCAACAACAGGGAACAGACCATTGTCGGAAACAAAGCATCAATAATGTTACCATAACATAATCTTAATACAGTATCTCTGTTTATGATAATGTAATATTGATCAGCATAATAATATTAATGTATGCGGACTAATTGTTTTGTACTTTTGTTTTTTTTCCTTTATTTCATGTGCTGCCATTAAACTCCTGTCGGTGCTTCCTTCTCCCCCCCTAATTTTATTTAAATGCATTTTTTTATTTCATCCAACGAATCCCTACTTTTAAATTTACATTCAGACGTCTAATAGACAACTACATTTTTTATTTCATCTATTAATAATTAATTATATGATACACATAAAAAAACTACCGCCGATCGTAGTTGATGTAAAACAAATAAAGAAGACATATTACCATTTATTTATTCGTTTGTAAAATTTCAAAACTATACCGTTAGTATATTAAATATAAGAAAAATTCTACGACCTTCGTCGAGCGTTAACGATGAGCACCATTAACGATTAGTACCATTAAATTAATTTATAAAATATTAAATTATAAAATACTAAACATATAATTATAAGTTGTTAGAAATTTAAATATAATTTAATTAAAATACAATATTTATAAAACTTTAGTTTTTAGGGTAATCTATACCATTGCCATCTAGCTATTTACTCCTTTTAATTTAATCACTTATTTTTTAATTTTGTCAATCGGGTCACCTAACTATTTAAATCTTATCAATCAAGCCACCGGCCGTTAAATATTAAAGAAAGAGATGGCGTGTCAGTTAATAAATTTTATATAATTACACATTTAGTCCTCATTACTAAACATTCTATTCATTTGACCATAACTTTTAATTAATTCAATAAATTTAATCTTAAATCAGATGGTGATGTGTCACTATGTAAAAGGCGTTTAAAAATTATCATAACTCTTACACTACATAAGACGATAAAAATAAACATAAATGATCACATAATATATAAGGCGTATATATTTACGTGAGCTATGTAAGAGAAAAACTATAGATGGTTGAGAAAAAGTTAACCAAAATTATAAGAATCTATAACTATAACATGAAATCTAATGTTTCTTTTTAATTCTAATATTTATTAACTATTTATAAAATCAATTATTTAATAATAAAAAATTAATATTAAGAGTATTATTTAATATTAATTTATACTTTCACTCAAAAACTAAAAATATATATATAACTTTGTATAAAATAGATGTGCTATAAGGTTCATACTCCGAGGTTCTGTCTCACACCCCAGTCGAAAAAGGTTCGAGAATCTTCACATCCATTACAAAATCTCTCTTGTTTCTTAATTAATTTATTCTTCAAATAGGTCGTAGCATAATTTTTTCTAATTAAATTAAAATAATTTTCAATTATAAACTCTAAAAATGACTAATTACACAAATAATTGTTCTAATCCTCACATTTTCTCATAGAAACGAATAGTATAATTGAAGTATTTAAATTACATTTAATATAATAAAAATTATCAATTACGCTAATTATCAAATGCATTATAAATATATAACAGTAAATAACTCCTCAAATTTAATTATTTAATAGCTTTTCAAACAATGTTTTTGAAAATTGAAACAATTGCTGATTGAAATACAAATAAAAAAATTGTTCTCGGGAACAATATCTGACATGTTTTGTAAACAAAAAATAAATAATTCAATATAATCATTCATTATTAAGAAAATAATGCAATGGCTCTTTGTTACTCAGTATTGGGGAAATTATTAATAATAAAAACAAAATGAAAATTATATTTCTGAAGAAATATGGCTGCAATTGGAGTCGGATCCATTTTAAATTATTCTTGTGGCTTTGGTTGCTGTGGAAGGTAGAAATGGGCTTCCTATGTGCCCCAAAAATTGATGGTGTCCTGATGTGATGTGACGTTATGTTACGATGTTGATGCCCCCTTCTTCCATAACCGTGGCCATAGCTATTGTCTCTACATGTTTCAAAGGGGAATCATTCAGCAATATTGTTTTTAAAAAAATATAAAATAAATTTGATTGTTTGATTTAATAGGTAAATGTTTAATAATGTTATTAAAAGTCTTTGAAATAAATTCAATATTTATTTTAAATATTATTACAAAAATATAAAAAATATTAATACAAATGAGAATAAACATATATATTTGAGTTTTTAATATATTCAAATTAATAAATACTTTTTTAAAATAATATATTTGAGTTTTGGACTCTCTTACTTATAACATATAGCAAGAGGACTAACTGAATCCAAGGGGCTTGTTATGTGGCCCATTATTTTCTTTTATAATAATTAAAGTTTAAGATAAATTATTTATTTTGTCATTTACTTATCATCTTATTTAAGAATTAAAATATTTGAGACTATAGATTTTTTTTAATTTCTTTAAAATATTATAAAATTTTGAATTTTTCACTTTCATTTTCCCTCTAGAAAAACAAAAGGAATTAACAAAGAATATGAATTAAGATCACATATAACATATCTATTAAAAAAAATAATAGTCTACCCAAAACGAGAATATGATAAAATATTAAGCACTTCCATTTTTCTAATATAAATAAGACATTTTTTTCAATTTAGATTAGATATTATATAACGATTATTCTAATTTAATTTATTTTATATGTAACATTAAAAATTAAATTTATTTTCCCATTTAAAAGATATAGTATATGGTGACGTTAAATCAACTTATAGTTGGTATAATAAAATATATTAACAAAATTCTTTTTTTTTAATGGATAATTTTTAAACACCATAATTTTAAACATTAGAAATGGTTCTATTTTATATATATGTAGAGAGAGAAATGGTTCTATTATAAGAGATTATTTCAAACTTCAAATATAAATCATATAAAGAAAATATAACCATAGAGTTTTAGTATAAATAAAATTTAAGACCACACTAATTGTAGCAACATCAACTATATACGCAATTGCAATCCCAAAATCCCATTTAAATGCACAATCCACACACTCACCGAAGTGGATTTCAGCGTCCATCCAAAACGTATCCGGAGTTCTGTTCGAGTATCCTTCATCTGGAAAAGTACCTACCGGACGAGAATAGCCGGCGGGGAGAGAACATCCCCATGTACCGAGGCGAAGCAAGACCGTCGATCGATCTATATTCCGAAATGATAAACCCTTCTCTCCCCTCACCTTCTCTCCCCTCACGCTCCGACGACCCATTGAACGTACCGCATTTCACCAACTTCCCCACCCACGATTTCTTCTTCTGCGGGCTCCTATGACCCGCATTCATTTTCTCACCCAGATACTCCTTCACCGCATGCAACCCTTGCTCGAAAACCTCCGCCGGCGGCGACATCAAGGGGTTCCCTTCCACGCTCAACTTCTGGAGCCTCTTCATGCATCCGATGGAATCGGGTAAAGTTGCGATTTTATTGTAACTGACGTCGAGTTCCACGAGGGAAACGAGGAGGCCGATGGAGTAGGGGAGGTTCTGAAGGTATTGGAAGTTTTGGCTGACGTTGAGGACCTGGAGGTTGATTAAGTTCTCCATGTCCTCTGGGATAGTTCGGAGGCAGTTGAGGCGTGCATCGAGGACACGTAGGTTGGTGAGGTGGGTGATGGATTGAGGGAGACAAACCAACTTGTTTGAGTTCACGGAGAGTTTCTTCATGTGTATTAGATCGAACCCCATTGATTCTGGGAGCTTTGTGAGAATGTTGAAGTTCGCATTCAATTCCTCCAATGACCTGCCAAATGCAAAGCGTTTTCTTCAACTTTTGCAGCTTAACAATATTTACATATTAAGGATATATATATATATAGTATTGTAGGTAGGAATAGAAGAAATTACAAATGAAACCTGCAATTTTTAATGGTTTTAGGTAGAGATCGGAGAAGATTGCCGGAAACATTGAGAGTCTTGAGCTTAGAGAGACAACCAATAGAATTGGGGAGACACTTAAGCTGATTGGAGTGTACATCAAACGCCACCAAGTTAAGTAATCTCGCCGTCAGTGACTCCGGTATGTTCTGTAAATTACATATCAAATTTAATTCACCAATTATTTATATTTAATATTTATAATAAATGGGATGAAATTTATCTTTTTTTCCATCCCTACCGAGATCCCAGCATTTCGTGCAAGGCAAAAGTCAAACCCTTACGTTAAGTTTGTGTTTTTTCCCCTTGTTCTGTTTGTTAATAATTTTAATTTTTAAATAATAAACATATTATATAACTTTAATTTTATAATACATAACTCGCTATAGATTAGCCAAATTGAACTAAAAATAAATTGTTGTGAGGGAATAGTTCGGGTGCAAGTATGAATGATACTTCAAATCCAATACAACGCCGATCTTATCACTTCGTATTATTGTTGACTTTTAATATATGATCGGTGCAAATTCTTATAAAAGTTGCAAAAGATATTAGTATACCACTTATCTCCGCCCATTTTTTCATACTTTATTGATATGATGCGTCATTCGTTCTCTGAGTTATGAATGGTTGATAAAATAAAAGAATCATCTAAATAAATTAAGTTTCATAAAATTATATTTGTATTCATTTATTTATTTTTGAAAGTGTTTATTTTCTATTCGTGTTTAGTATCGTGTTTGTGTTTGTCTATTTACTTTTGAATGTATTAATGTTCGTTCATTTAATATTCGTAAACATGTTCGTTGAACATTCGACAACCAACTTTATTTTTTATCCCTTTATTTGCACGCTAAATAAAAATGGTGAATTATGTTACTAATCCTTAAGTTCCTTACTTTTCACAGTTTGAACTTTAAGTTCACCTTACGTTCAATTTAATCCATATTTTCACCAATATTTAAAATATAGAAAAATAAAAGGAAAAAGATAATCGAGTAAACAAGTCGATAAACAAATTTGTTCGTGAATATAAACGAACCGAATACATCTTTATCTGCATTCGTTCATTTATTATATGAAGATAAAATTGTTCATTCATCCCTTTCATTTAGGACTCGAATCTCTATCCTCATAACAGTTAGGCCTACAGTTTGCAAAACAAGTCTTGTTCGAGACTTCTCTTGCTCAGGAAACATAAATCATATGTCATGAGGATAATAACTGAATAATATTATTATTGAGAGAAAATTTATCAAGGATATATAGAGAAGATGAGATACCTGAAGATTATTGTTGGAGAGGTTTAATTTGCAAATGGTAGTCAAATTGAGAGAAGATTTTGGAAGAGAATCCATTGACAAGCCACTCAAGTCTACAATATCAAGCCTCTCTTCTTCTTCCATGAATCTTTTCCCACTTCTGCTCCCATCTCCCATTCTCATCAACTGCTGCTGTTCTGTCATCATTTTCTAATTTTATTGTTATTAAACGCGACACGGCGCTGTAAGGAAGAGGGGAAAAAACACCCCAAAAAACAAAGTAAAAAGGGAATTTGATTTGATGAAATGAGATGGTTGTGCTTTGGTTATAGAAGGGCGTACGGAGGAGAGGAGCAAAACACTTGAGCGTTAGGGCAAGAGACGATTGAAAAAAAAACAAGAGGGGTTATTATGATATTATGGTGTGGGCCACGAGATCAAAGTCAACCCTTCCCTTTTGTTTCTCCTCGGCTGTCCTCTAATGTCGCCCTCGCTGCTCCTTCATCATTCACCCTTTAGACTAAATCCAATTGCCCATTTCTTTTTATTATTCTCAGCACCTTTTCTTGTTGGATAATATACATGTAACATGAGAGATCAATGACTTATGTATAAATATTTTTTAGACATTGATTTTTTAATTAAATATAATAAATGGTTGTTAAAATTTTTAAATGATTATAAAATAGGTTCTTATAATATTACAATGATAATAAGTTTTAACAAGTTTAAATCTTATTTTTAATAATGTAAGTTTAAAAAATGTTTGTTTCAGTTTAATTAATTTTAATGATCATTATATAATTATTTATAAACTTTAATCTTTATTTTATAATATATAAATTACCAATCAAAATTTAATTTTATATAATTCAATGTTTTTTTTTATACTTTACCTTCTTATTTATTTATGCAATAGTATGGAATTACCTACCAACCCATTTACGCTAGTGGGGTTTCTTTTATCAAGCACATTCGTAAGCTTATCACTCAAGTTCTTCAACTCTCTCCTTCTTATCTTATCGCTAATCTTTTTTTAAATTGTAAGATTTAATTTATTTAATATTTAAATTTACAAGAATCTAAATTGCTGACATAAGCCCCTAATTCCATTCATCATAAGGAAAAGTTTTTCAAACAACTTGTTTTCTTTAATCACAATTGTATAAAAATAAATATTAAGATATAAATTCAATTTTTAATATTATTTTTAAAAAATGATTATTTGAATTAACTAAATTTTAAGTTAAATTACATGGATTATTTAAAAAAACCAATGAAAGTAATTAACCTGAAATATTTGTATTGTTATTAATTAAATAAAAAGATAGAATACAGCAATGAATTATCCTGTGCTTTTGGTTATTCAAAATTCTAATATAAAGAATTGGGGTAAAATGAATTGTTGTTATGCCTAAAATACTTAAATTCGAATAATTACGTATGTAAAATTTGTACATATTATCAATTAATTAAAAATATTCGAAATAAATATTACGTTGTAATCACCTAGACTATTAAAAAAACTAATTTCAAAATTTAACCTCAGCAAAATAGTTTCTTGGAAACCAGAGTGGAATAGGTAAGCTCATTCCAGGCATCAGTAACCCACATCGGTTGCGAGATTTGGGCAACCCTGTTACGTTCAACAGTATCACAGGGACCTTCATTTCCGGAATCAGTTCTTCCGATCCACTATCTTCATTTTCAAAATAACAGAAACTAATTAGCCAGTGCAATCCCATATATCTGCAGCAATCGGTGTCTGTATGTAGTGTGCATAGTTCATGTAAAATACTTGGAATCCTTTAATGGCAAACCCTATTGACCATATGGTAAGCAAGCAGTATATGAATTTTCATTCTAGGTTCAAAAGGTTTGTTGAAAAGGCTGCTTGGAAATGTCCTTATCCAAGTATCAAAATATGAGAAAACCTAATGAAAGAGGCAAGAATATTACAAGACAAAATTGTGAGTGATCTAAAAGTAAAGTTGCAGCTCCTAGATGAATGTATGAAATCTCTCTGGTATTGAGCTTAAGTAGTAAAAAAAAAATGAAATCCCTCTTTTTTTAGTTATTTTGTAGCCATGGACCTCATACATTTTGCTTCACGTAGGAGGCATAAGAGTGATTCAAACTGATTGCGGTTCATGGAGTCCCCAACCAACATCAGCCTCTTACCTATTAGTCTCTCCAAGAAGTCAGTAGCATTAAACCTGGTAAGTAAATGCATGAAAGAAAATTAATTACAGTTCAGTGGATAAGAAGCTACAGCTACCCTAATTTTTTAATATAATTTTTTATATTCGCACTCATGACACAAATTCTTGAGTCCGTTCCTGGCATTAAAGCACTGCCGGGACAACACATCCATCCACCCACACACTCGTAATGAATCTCAATTTCTGCCTTCAAGTAGCAATACAGTTTTAAGTCAAATCAGATACTAGATTTTCAGTGTGATAGTTACACTGAATTCAAAGATGAATTAAAAGATTTTATAGAGGGAAAGATGAAAATATTATATATTCTTAGGTTCATGTAAGAACGGTTCGTGTATGCTTTGTTGAACTTAAGCCAAACACGAAGTTTGAGGTTAATAGTACAAAAAGTTAAATCTGCGGAATAAGAAAAGAAACATGGTCTGTTTTGCTCGTTAATTCAGTTGTTAGTAAGCTAAACGAAAATCGTAACCTGCAGAAGCAAGGTAACCATGTGGTGGAGCATGGATGGACCATGGGGTGCGGTGGCACCCTAAAATTTTAAATTTCCTTATATATTAAGTATTTCCTTTGTATTTTATATGAATTATTTGATTTCGTACCCCTAATATTTTATAATCTCGCACCCGCTAAAATTTTAATATAATTTTTTATATTCGAACCCTTAACATAAATTTATGCGTCTGTCCCTAGGCTACAAATTTGGATGATTTTGTTTCTCATTATTTACTAGAATTTGTGGAAGCAGCGTAATCTCCTTATTTTTGACAAGACAACAACAACAACAACAAAACCCTATTCTCATATGCAATGGGGTAAGGGGGAGGTAGGGTAGTAGACTGCCCCCAACGTCAGGTTGTGGGCAGCTTCCGTGGAAGACCTCCGACAGTCAAAAAATTAAAAATAAAGATAAAATACAATGCATGTATAAATAAATAAATAAATACATAGTTGAACAGTCTTCATATGCCCGTCTGTAATAGGAAGTAATCCCTACAAATAAATCCATGCGTAAAAATCTCTGCATATAGACAGAAACGTAAGTCCGGGCTAAATTTAAAAAGAGGAAACATGAAGAGAATGATACACAGTAGTCAGCAATAGCAAGCTACGAGAAGGAATAAAGTCAAATGGGTTAAAACCTAAACTAAGGCAACACTACTCCGCTATCCTAGTTCTAAGCCTTCATAAATTCCAATGACAGACACGTATAAAAAGTAGAAGT
Source organism: Hibiscus syriacus (assembly GCF_006381635.1). Classification (NCBI taxonomy): domain Eukaryota; kingdom Viridiplantae; phylum Streptophyta; class Magnoliopsida; order Malvales; family Malvaceae; genus Hibiscus; species Hibiscus syriacus. The sequence continues at coordinate 1,694,263 of NW_024062680.1, read as the reverse complement.
CATGGAAATTACTACAAAGGTATTAAAAAGAATACAGAGATGCTACACCCTATGGTTGTGACCCACACTACTCGGCTACCATGGTCTTAAGTCTCTGTACTTTCCTGTCAGAGGTCATGTCCTCGGTAAGGGCTAAATCTTTCAAATCAGATCTCAAGCAGTCTACCCATTTCCTCCTTGGTCGTCCTCTCCTTCTGGCACCGTCGGCTGTAATCGACTCTACCCTCCTGACCGCATCCGACGATTATCGCCTAAGGACATGACCAAACCACCGTAGTCTTCCTTCCCTCAACTTTTCGGATACAAGCACCACCCCCAAGGACATCCTAATTGCAGAGTTCGGTGTCATGTCCCAAAGAGTCCTACCACATGCCTATCGAAGCATTCTCATTTTTGCGGCCTCCATCCGCCTTACGTGATCCTTCTTGATTGCCCAACATTCTGATTCATACAACAACACTAGTCTTATTTCCATTCTATAAATTTTCCCTTAAGCTTTAGAGGCACCTTCTTGTCATACAAAACTCCAGTTGCAACCCTCCACTTTAGCCATCCCGCCTTTATACGGTGTGTAACGTTATCATCTACACCCCCATCTTTATGTATCATAGACCCTAGGTACTTAAAATAATCCTTTGAGGGGAGAACGTGTCCTTCGATGCATACTTCTACATCTTCATCGTTTTGGTTCCCACTGAAGTTTGAACATAAATACTCTATCTTTTTAATATTGATCCTTAGACCTTTTTTCTTCCAAAGCTGTCTTCCAGGTAGCCAATATATTATTCAACTCATTTTTTGTTTCAGCAACTAGGACAATGTCGTCAGCGAAAAGCATACACCATGGAACACCGTCTGGTATCGCACAATAGATGTCGTCCATAATCAAGGCGAAGATGTAAGGGCTAAGAGTCGATCCCTGGTGGAGTCCGATTTCCATTGGGAATGCCTCGGTGTCACCAACTGTAGTCTTGACGTATATAGTAAATATACAATACATATCACGAATTGCCCGTATATAAGCAGTTGGGATCCATCTCGTTTCTAAGGTCTTCCAGATCGTATCACGGGGAACGCTATCATACATATTTCAAGGTCAATGAACGCCATGTGAAAATCTCTATTTCCCCCCTATAATTCTCCATAAGCCGTCGAAGTGGATGAATCGCCTCCGTAGTAGACCTGCCTGACATAAAGCCAAAATGGTTTTCCGAAACCCTAGTAACATGTCTCAACCTAGCCTCCATCACCCTTTCCCATACCTTCATGGTATGATTGAGTAGTTTAATACCTCTGTAGTTACCACAACGTTGGGGAACTCCTTTATTCTTATAGATTGATATCACCGTAGACTCTCTCCACTCCTCTGGCATGGCAGTCTCTAAAATAATATTAAAGATGTTGGTCAACCACTTAACTCCCTCTTCTCCTAGGGTCAACCACACAGTGATAAGAATTTGATCTGTACCTACAGCTTTGTCCATTCTCATCTTTCTAAGGGCCATTTTGACTTCCTCAATCCCAATCCTACTTGTAGGGCAGTCATTGGCCATAGTATGATGGTCGGTTGACCCATCAAAGTTACTATCTCTATAGGGAGAGGCACCATTATTAAATAAGCCAAAGAAGTAACTACCCCAAACCCTCTTAATATCACGATCTTTCATTAGAAGAACACTATTGTTGTCCTTAATAAACCTAATGCTATCTAGATCATTTTTCCTATTCTCCATGGATTTTGCAAGCCTCAAGATGCCGTTTTGTCTTTCCTTGGTGTCTAATCTCTTGTACATTTCCTCGTATACCTTATCCTTTGCTTTAGCCATTGTTTTCTAGGCTTCCCGCTTTGCCTCTTGTATCTTTGTTTAGATATCGATCTTTCTTTGTCATCATTGCATTGTAGCAACTCCTTGAAGTAAGTTTGCTTTGTCTTCACCTTAGTTTGGACTTCGTCGTTCCACCACCACAATTCTTTATGTTCCTTGACCTTCCCTGTCGATAACCCAAGGGTGTTTTTGCCCACCTCTCTGATGGAATTTGTCATATTTTTCCATAACATATCTGCATTATTTGAGTTTGTAGTTCCAAAACCTGTATGAGACAAAACCTTACTCCTAAAGTCATTGGTTGTTGCTCCATGTAAGTTCTTCTAAAGGATCCTAGGTTTACCTAGTTTAGCCCTCCTATGAGTGCTCCGCCCGTGGCGTACGCGGAACACCAAAACCAATAATCTGTGTTGTGATGCACATGTCTCTTCAGGGAACACCTTACAGTCAATGCAAGCCTATCGATCCCGATTTCGAACCAGGATATAATCGATTTTGGTACAATGTCCCCCGCTATGGAACGTAATCAAGTTCATATATCTTGTTAAAAAAGGAGTTAGTGACCACCATATCATGTGCAGTAGCAATTTCAAGCAACGCATGCCCCTCCTCGTTCCTACTACCAAAACAGAAACCCCCATGAACATCATTATATCCGTCGATTTCACTACCTATATGGCCATTGAAGTCTCCCCCTATGAAAACTCTTTGGTCCTCTGGAATTCTCCTAAGTACATCATCTAACGAATCCCATAAACAACGTTTTTCCCCCTCCCCTAGGCCAACGTGTGGGGCGTACATTGAAATGACATTCACCACTTACGCTTCTATAATAACCTTAATCATCATGATCCTATCACGGTATCTACAAATTCAACTACATTTTCCTTGAGGCTAGAGGATACCAAGATACCCATCCCATTTCTAACATTATCTATGCCTGAATACCACAACTTGTACCCGTTACACTCTCTGGCGCGAGCCCCTTTCCACCTAGTCTCTTGAATACATACAAAATCCATTTTCTACTACTTAGTACGTCAGTCAGCTCCAACAGCCTAACATTTAATGTGCCTACATTCAACGTACAAACTCTAAGTCTAGTCTCCTTGACACCACTCTGTCGAGCCCGCCCCCTATACGCCCTATGAGATCTAAAAGAAGGACATGACCTCAAGTAATAATCTATAGCCAAAGCTATGAGGATCTATGAAAAAGGAATCCAAAGAAGACATAAGACGCACACAAAAAAATGCTAGAGAATTGAGGGGTACTAAGAAACCTAGTTGGTTACTTAATAGGATTTTAATTTATATAAAACTATTGTTACTATTATTGCTAAAAGCCTAGTGTTAAAAGGGGGAAAATAGAATAATATTGATTTTTATCTTCCCAAATAAAAAATGATACTACTAATTAGAGCATTAAGCATTACACAATAACTAGCCCTAGGTTAATAAAAGAAAAAGAACATTAATTTCCTAAAGCAATCAAGAAGAATATGCAAACCCTAAAAAACCTAAGGGGGAGTATAAATTGAAAGCAGAAGCAAGAACATATGCAGTCAGTGCTTCGAGAATTTCGATGGCAATAACCAGAATCGCGAGGATGATGTCGTCGATCGGAAAATAACAAGGGGACATAACACCGCCTGAAAACAAGACCTCCCTGGATCTATGAAAAGAAGAACTCAAGAAAAAGTGAAGTATAAAGTACAAGAAAATAATTAATTGAACACGTATCATTGGAATGATTTCAAAAAAAGATTCGGACTAGTAATCCACAGATCAAACATGAACAAAACAATCTAAAAATAACAAAGGAAAAACAGGAGAAAAATCCTAGATCTAAACCAGATCTACAGATAAAATAAAATAAAAAAACAAAGAGAGCGAATAGAAATAAGGAAGAAGTACGCAGATGATGGAGAGCTGAACGCTTTGCCTTTTATTTTTGACAAGAATTACTTCGAATTTAATGATATTATTAGTCGAAGCTTGAGATTAATAAAGGAAACCATAGTTGCACGTGACGCCACATGACTGACTATGAATCCAACATCGGAGGCCGCTAAATGGATACGGATGATGTCGTTGGTTGTCACGACTTGGCTGCTGCTGCTGCAGGGGAATCCTAAATTGCGAGCAAGGAAGATGGATATTTGGTTTGCTAGGAGCCTTGGAAATTGCTCCATTTTCTCGACAGAGCTTTGGATAATACATGAGGCGCTTAAACATGCATGGAGATTGGGGTTCAGGTATAGTTCGAAGATGTCCTGTTGGTGAAGTTTTATTTGATGAACCGTCAACTATAATCACCACATTGATATCTCAAGAGGCTGTTAGAAGTAACGCCCTAACGAATGTTCCGTGTAAGCAAAAAAAAAAATCGGATGATAGAGAAAAAGAAAGAAAAAAACAAGGTACAACCTTAATTTAACAAAAGATAAAGAGTAGATAACTAAATACATAAATCAATAACATTTCATTCAACAACATTTCATTCAACAACAATATATATTCAATATTTGCAATTCAAGGGAAAAGAAAAATCTGAATAATTTAATCTTTGTATAAAATAAACAACCCTTTAAATTTTGTCTAATATAAATATTCATAAAGATTTTCACAAGTTCTTTCATATGATAGTAATTTGTGATTATTAAATGTAAACATATATTATTTTTTGTTACATAATAACAAATAAATTTCACATAAAACACCAAATATAAAGCTAATAGAATAAAATATATAAATAAAAAAAATCAAAGCATCAATCAAGTTTATAAATCATAAATTAATATATTAATATTTATATCTCAATTAGATAATTTTACTTCTATTCAATTTTTGTGATAAATCATAATTTAGTCCCTACATTTTTTACTTTGTCTCATTGGTATTAAATTTTCTTCTACAGTGGTACTGAATTTGTCTATTTTTCTATATCAATACATAAAATATATTATATAGATTATAAACATATATAGTAATTTTAAAAATTAAAATGTAGATACAAATGAAAAAAATTATAGAAAATAAAAAAATTTAAATATTAATGTTCATAAGAATAAAAATATATAAATTCAAATATTAATGGAATTTTAAATAATAATGTAGAAATGATGAACAAATTCAGGACCAAAATGTGACTTATTCCAGAAATTTTTATGGAATCTTGAAAAAAATCATATATAAAATGAAGGTTTTCTAAAATTTCCGACCCGCTCTCAACTCTCTTCGCCCATCCCCGCCGCCAAACAAGCAAGCCCGTCTTTCTCCTGCTCCAATTTTAACCCTCTCCATCTCCTCGACTCAAGCCATATCTTGCCTTCAAGTTACGTCAGATCAGGAATTCAAATAAGGTAATTTTTGAAACCCTAAGCTTATCTTGAGGGTTGATTTTCACTTAAGGCGTGATATTTCGAGCACAAATTTTGAGATTTTGAACTTCTGTTTGAAACCCTGGTTCAGTAAAACCCTTATAATGGAAGAAGAATCAGCTGCACTAGGGAAACGAAAATTACCTGAAGTGGCAGATGTTACAAAGACCCCTAAGCAAGAATCTGTCTCGAAACGGAGAACAGTGGCACGGACATGTGTGCACGAGGTTGCAGTTCCAAGTGGGTACCTTTCAACTAAAGATGAATCCATTCACGGGACGCTCTCGAATCCAGCCTACAAGGGGGAAATGGCTAAAACTTATCCGTTTGAGCTTGATCCCTTTCAGAGTGTATCTGTAGCGTGCTTAGAGAGAAATGAATCAGTTTTGGTCTCGGCACATACGTCTGCTGGTAAAACCGCAGTCGCTGAGTATGCCATTTCCATGGCCTTCAGAGATAAGCAAAGGGTCATATATACTTCACCATTGAAAGCTCTGAGTAACCAGAAGTACAGGGAGCTGCATCAAGAGTTTGAAGATGTGGGGCTGATGACTGGTGATGTTACATTGTCGCCTAATGCTAGTTGTCTGGTCATGACCACAGAAATTCTTAGAGGGATGCTTTACAGGGGCTCCGAGATTTTGAAAGAGGTTGCATGGGTTATTTTTGATGAAATTCATTATATGAAAGATAGGGAAAGAGGAGTTGTTTGGGAAGAGAGCATAATATTTTTGCCACCAGCAATAAAAATGGTTTTCCTTTCTGCGACAATGTCCAATGCCACTGAGTTCGCAGAGTGGATTTGTCATTTACACAAACAGCCTTGCCATGTTGTGTACACTGATTTCCGTCCGACTCCTTTGCAGCATTATGTTTTCCCCATGGGTGGAAGTGGATTGTACCTTGTGGTTGATGAGAATGAGCAATTTAGAGAGGACAATTTTATGAAGCTCCAGGATTCATTCGTAAAGCAGAGACCGGGTGATTTTAGCAAGAATAAAGATGGGAAGAGTGGTGGGAGAGCCAAAGGTGGAAGTTCTTCAGGGGGTTCTGACATATATAAAATTGTGAAGGTGTTGCTTCTACTTTTAGATGCTGCTCTTGATTGTTTTATTAAGATGCTTTCATTATTGTTCGAAATATGCTCTCTTTCTTTTCCTATTCTTTATTATGCAATATGCATCCCTAATTGTATGATCCTTTGGGTCACTTCCCTAGTAGGAATGAATATCTGAAATTCTTTAGCTTTAAGTAGTTTATATCACGGACAGAATCAGTTCTAGGGCTGCATGTAGTTCAAATGGATGGGGAATTTTTCTTGGGCATAATATAAATGGTTGGAATCTTCTCAATCGGCAGGCAACTTTTTACTTTCTTGAGGATTTAAATTTGACATAATCAACTATTTCTCTTCCTTCTGAAGCAAAGCTTCCAAGTATAAAAGGATGCTTCCTCCTGTTAAAATGTAAATTTCAATACTATGTTTCCATTTAGAATGCCCAAAATGTTATACTGGGGGATGCTGTCATTAATTTGCTTATGAATGTTGACATATGTTTGATGCAAAGATGTAAACTGTCAAATGATTTCAGAAACTAATTTATTACGAGAAAAAAAATAATGATTGCATAATTTTTTGCTGGGAGGGAAATGGATCCTGCTGTCTTTGATTTTTACCCTGCAAAGTATGTGGATAGAGAAGGGGAGATCAAAGGGGGAAAAATGAAGTGGATGTTTGGTTTTCTAGAACCATGTATAGGATGAACATTTTGAAATAATTAGATCACTTTTTTAAATCTATGTTACTAATCATTTTAGATCTTTATGGTGGAGGTTGTGGGCCATTTTCAATAGAAGAATGCCTTGCCATATTCTGAACAATAGGAAAGATCATGTTATTGGGGTAATAATGTGCTGAGTCATGAGAAGTGTCAAAAAAGCTCAGCAATGCAAATCTCTTGATGTCATTCTTATGTCTATGATTTTGAGGATCCTACTGTTGATATGCAATTAATCTTTATTGTGGCAAAGTCTGATCCTTCAATATTTACCTTGCACATTTTGGATTTTAGTCTTTCCTAAATAATTCTTTCTTTTGATCATAGTAAAAAAATCAGAATTGGTACAAGGAGCTGTAGACAGTTTATCCGTGTGCATGAGCAATGATGATATTTAATGTAATTAAACATGGTTAATAAACTTCTGTCATCTATGCCTGCTGCTATTGTAACCAATTTGTACATTATTACTTAATAGTTGATTGTACTGTTTTGGAATTTCAGATGATTATGGAACGGAAGTATCACCCAGTCATTGTTTTTAGCTTCAGTAGAAGAGAGTGTGAATATCATGCAATGTCCATGTCAAAGCTGGACTTTAACACGCAGGAGGAGAAGGATGATGTAGAACAAGTTTTCCGCAATGCAGTACTGTGCTTGAATGAAGAAGATAGAAATCTGCCTGCCATTGAGTTAATGTTACCTCTGCTTATGAGAGGCATTACTGTACATCATTCTGGTCTTCTTCCTGTTATCAAGGAATTGGTCGAGCTTCTCTTTCAAGAAGGCCTAATAAAGGCACTTTTTGCCACAGAAACTGTAAGATCATCACAAGGCATCCAACCAACTCTCTTTCGTTATATGCGCTTTTTAACTGTTCATTTCGTTTATAGCTCAAAATATTAATGTTGAATATCTTCCATGATGAATTTTCTTTGATACAGTTTGCAATGGGTTTAAATATGCCGGCCAAAACTGTTGTATTTACTTCTGTTAAGAAGTGGGACGGTGATAGCCATCGTTATATGGGATCTAGTGAGTATATCCAGGTGAGTGAATATTCTGCTACCTTTACTTTTAATCAATTGACACTTTTTTCAAGAAGCTGATGGTCATATACTTTGTTCTAAACCCTGTAGATGAGTGGAAGGGCAGGGCGCCGTGGCAAAGACGAGCGTGGTATTTGTATTATCATGGTTGATGAGCAGGTAATTTTACGCCTTGTTTTTATGTGCATTTGAACTCTGCAACTATTCATCATTGTTTTACCGATTTTAGAAAGCCTTCCTAGATTCCCATTTAATTTTGACCTTCCAGGATTTCTTGTTGTGTATTGTCTTTTTCATTGTAAATTTATGTGTTGAAGTACTGTCTTTTTGGATTAGAATCTGAGCTAGCAGCGCATGGGATACTCTTGCTGTATGTTTTTAATGAAGCAAACAAGTTTATGTTGCATCTTCTTTCAGATTTGTATGACCTTCCAGGATTTCATGTTGTGTACTTCCTTTTTCATTGTAAATTTATATTTATTGAAGCACTTTCTTTTGCAGTAGAATCTTCCAGGATTTCATGTTATGTACTGCCTTGTCCGTTGTAAATTTATAATTGTTGGACTACTTCCTTTCTGGAGTGGAATCTTGGCTGGCATATATTGGATAATCTTGCTATTTGTTTTTAAAGACAAACAGGTTTACATTGCCTCTGCATACAGATGGAGATGAATACACTTAAGGACATGGTTTTGGGTAAACCAGCTCCTTTAGTCAGTACTTTCAGACTGAGCTACTATTCAATATTGAATTTAATGAGCCGTGCAGAAGGGCAGATGACTGCTGAGCATGTGATAAGGAATTCATTCCACCAGTTTCAGTATGAGAAGGTGTCTGCTGATTTTTTTGTCCTCTTTTGCATAAGCATACTGGACATGCAATAACTTGTTGATCTTTATCTGTTTCAGGCCTTACCTGATATAGGGAAGAAGGTTCTGAAGCTGGAGCAGGAAGCTGCTTTGCTAGATGCTTCTGGAGAGGTAATCAAATTCCTTTTTTAAACCTGTTTTGACAACTTTTTGAGTCAATACAAAGATTTTTTTTAATGTGCAGGCTGAAGTAGCTGAATATCATAAACTAAAACTTGAATTCGCCCAGTTAGAGAAGAAGTTGATGTCAGAAATTACTAGGCCTGAAAGAGTTCTTTATTATCTTGATCCTGGACGGCTGGTATGTGCTTATTGAAGCGGTGTTGATTATTATTACTGCCTGCCCTATTGTTTTTAAATATGGCGTACAACAGATAAGCCTATTGTTGCATTATGTTTATGTATCATTTTATTCTTCTTGTTATTAGTTGCTAGTTACGTTAAAGTTCCTTAAAGTATACTTTTTTGCCATAAACATCCATAAGAAAATTCTCTATGTAGCAAACATTTCAGTCAAATTTTATATTTTCTTTTGAAATGGAGTTGCCATGTATTTAAGGTCATTATGCAACTCCTGTACAAACAAGAGTTAATTTGAAAACTGTACCATTTGTTTTTCCATCCCAATTACGTATGGCTGCAAAGCAAATTGCAGCTTGTCCTTATTATTTCCATTGGTTCGTGTACGGATTCATATCAGGCATTTCTTGTCAGAATTCTGATAAAAAATTATACCAAGTTGTTATCACGTCAAAAGGAATGTTATTAAAATGCCATCCGTGAATTAGGTTGCTTATATATGTTTGGAAAGATGAATTTGAGATACTGGATTTGGATTTAGTTTGTTAAATAAATTGCGGGAATGGATTGTCTACATCATGCACAATTTAGTTCAGATGTAAATGCCTATATATTTTAAATTCGTACCTATAGGCATTTCAAATCCGTGGATTTGAAAACAATCATGAAGGTTATATTTGCACGTACTTCAGTACACAATTTATTTTAATTTCAAAATCCAAGTACCTTATTTTAATTCCTATTTCCCCACACAAGTAGGTTTTTTTATTTAATAACACGTGGCAGACTGCTTTGAGTAGAAATTATATATCAGTAACTAGATACACAGCTGTGTGCTGTCTGGATGATTATTTTATGTAAATACATTAATTCTTGCATACTCTCAAGAATTATTTTCTTCAGTTTGCCAGAAACTGAGGTTGGGTTCCAAATATTTTGCTGCCTTTTTTTTTGCAGAAAGAAATTTTTCTTAGTGAGCATGTGTGTGTATTTATAACAAATATACATCATGCTTGCCATTAGTGTTTCCTGTCTCAATGGTGTCCTGGTTGTTTAAATATATGGATCCATGCTTAAATATCATAACTTGCATAATGTGTCCTGCTATTAAGTGTAGATGTTGAATACACATTATTTTTTCAGGTCACTTTATTTCATCTAACTTCGAGATGTACTGTTAGTTTTCTACTTAGCAATTTTGACACTTAGATTCAACATTCCTTTGCAGGTCAAAGTAAGGGAAGGCAGTACAGATTGGGGTTGGGGAGTTGTAGTTAATGTTGTCAAAAGGACCTCTGCAGGATTAGGTACAGTGTCTGCACGTGGTGGTGGTTATATTGTGGATACATTACTAAATTGTTCACCTGGTTCAAGCGAGAATGGTGCACGGCCAAAACCATGCCCACCCTGTCCAGGGGAGAAGGGTGAAATGCATGTGGTAAGTTGACACATAGGATAGTTGCGGAATTTGGACTTCAGCTTGGTCCTTTGAAGTTTCTGATCTTCCATTTTCATATGCTTTAGGTTCCTGTCCAGTTGCCTCTTATTTCAGCTCTGAGTAAAATTAAAGTATCCATGCCTCCAGATCTTCGGCCACCTGAAGTCAGGCAGAGTTTGTTACTTGCTGTGCAGGAGCTAGGAACTCGATTTCCTCAAGGCCTTCCAAAACTAAATCCTGTTACGGTAACCATTCATAATATCAAGTTATAGTTGGATGATTTTCCTAGTAAAACCAAGAGTGATATAATGCTGAAAGCCTTTTCCTTTTAAGTTCATCTGCTAATTGCTATTGATAATTGCTAGTTGGAACTCCTGCACTTTTGTTCCATGTTATTCCACAAAAAATTATCCAAGAACTCTTGATGATTAAAATGTTAATTAAAGATCAACTTTACCAAGTCTAGCAATAAAAGGATATAAATAAGTATTAATCTACCCTCATCTGAGAACCATGCTTGCGAATTAGACTTTGGAAAGACACAACTAAGTAAGAACATGGTGAAGCCGTAATAATTTATTTGAACTCCAAATAAGATCTAGTGCCCGGTGACTGAGACCCGGTTTGGCACTGTGGTTTAAAGCAAACGCAATTGCAGACCCTTTGCTGCTTTTGTGATTTAGAACAAATTTACCTCAATTGGGATTTTAATCGAGATATCTTATCTAGTTTGCATTTTGTTAGTAGATAAAAGTTTTGGTAATTGAGATGAAATTCAGTTTGATTGCAATGCCAATTGAGCTCTAAGATTCATTCCAACTAAAATGAAAATTGCCAAAATTACCCTAGGGGCACATGTATCGGGAAAAAACTACAAGTGTACCTTGTACGTAACAATAGGCAATAGCCCTTAATCGTGAAATAGAGTGCGAAATTACTAGTCCAAATTATTACAAATGTGAAATTAACAAAGCATCTGATTTCATGGCTGCATTCTCTGTAGTAGCTGTCACTTAGATAGCATTTCCACGGTATTTTGTATCCATTCTACATTTTCATGCTTCATCGTTCTTTATTGCTTAAAAGTATGCTCTCTATTCCTATTCCCTATGAGCATCATACATATTGAGTAGTAGAAGCGCTTTAAATTCTAAATTATGTTCTGGTGACAGAACCTTGGGTAAGTAGAAACTTATTGTTGATTTATATTGATTTGCAGGACATGAAAATTGAAGACCAAGAAATTGTTGAGTTAGTGAAACAAATTGAGGAACATGAAAAGAAGTTGTTTTCTCACCCACTCCACAAGGTTTGCCATACCACTTCGAATTTGATTTCTGTTTCTATTGTTTCTATTATAGAATAGGCTTGCATATGATAATAGATACTGGCATGTAGTTGTTTTACGATATCTATTAGCTGTTTCACTTATTCTACTTCATGCTTTGTAGTCTCAAGATGAGCATCAACTTAGATCTTTCCAGCGGAAGGCAGAGGTGAATCATGAGATTCAACAGCTCAAGTCAAAAATGCGTGATTCCCAGGTATTCCATTTGCCTTATTAATGTAGATGTCACATGACCTTCAGAATTGGTCACTATTTTCAGTTCATTTTAACACTTTGCTGAATTGATAATCTTAGTATATATAAATTTAAACAAATGGTTCTTTCACATGAAAGAATCAATAATCTTAGTGTATATAAATTTATTTGTTGTCTTTTTTCTCGTCTCCGCTGCCTCTTCCAGAACCTTCATGCCGTCCTCATCGGCTTCTTTGCTTCTTCTTCAGTTCTTCCCAGCCACAGCCAGCCCGAGTTAAAAAGCAGTCACCTTCTATTTGTTAATTTCTTTTGTCAAGCCTTTGTCATCGTCGTCGTCTTCTTCTTCCAGAACCTTCCTTGCTGCTTCTACCGTTTTAGTTTTTACCAGCTGTGGGCTCTGCCAGTCACAATGAGCCATGTCCAACGAATCTGACACAGATTCCATACTAGTGTCAGCGTTCACTCATGTTGAGACAGGTGTGCTGTCCAAAATATCAAGTCCAAGCAACAGAATTCTTTTGTCCTGTCCTTCGTTGCCAAAACGTTCTTCATGCGTCTTCTGTGTCTGCTTTGGGAGTCCCATGTCTATTCTCAGGGCCGTGACCAATTTGCTTTTTCTTTTGGCATGTCACATACATATCCAGATGTGTCCATTTCGAACACCTATACGAGCGGATTTTTCCATGTTGGTGCTTCTTAGTAATTTCAGAATAGCTTAAAGATGGTATTTTTTTTCATGAACCTACAAACCTTCTGAATGGCCCTTTAGTCTTTAAGTTTGGTAAAGAATAGTTGTGTACCAACTGCACCTCTGTTTAAGATGCACAAATGTACTATGTGTGGGTTTTTGTCCTCCCCCCCCCCCCCCGAATGGTGCTCAGAATTGAATGTCTTTTATAAATCTCTTTACTGTTAACATCTCGTGAATTTTGATTAAACTTTCTTTTTCCTCTTGCAGCTTCAAAAATTCCGTGATGAACTTAGGAATCGTTCAAGGGTCCTGAAGAAGTTAGGCCATATTGATGCTGATGGTGTTGTTCAGTTGAAGGGGCGGGCAGCCTGCTTGATAGACACTGGAGATGAACTGCTTGTAACAGAACTGATGTTTAATGGTGAGTTTGAACTACTGTTGGTCAATCCAATTTGTTGTGCATATAATTGTATGTTATGAATGGTATTTTCCTTGCCAGGTTGGAGTGGTTTTTCTATGTTAGAATTTCGTTTCACAAAAGGGGTGCTAACCCAAACCTTATTTGTTGGTTTCTTATACAAAAGTGAAAATACATGTTAGCTTTATAGGATTCTTATAATGGTTTAGTATCATCAAATTCGTTTTACAATGGAATTACTAGTCAAATCATATACACCCCCCCAAAAAAAAAGTCTAAATGAGATTCTTTTTTCAGGGAAAAAAGCTAAAATGAGATTCATTCATTAGTTTAGCTTTTCCTTTTAGATTGTGCCTGGTGTTTTGTCTATTATTTAAACAGACACTACTTAAATTCATAAGCAATTGATTGCTCATTTATAACATGACGATTCTTGGAATTTGTGTATATTTCAAATCATTTAGCAAAAATAGGTTAGGGAATATTTTCTTTGCATACTACTCGTTGACACAGATATTAGCTAATTAAAATGGATGATGATAAAGGATATTAAGCATGAAGGGGTTTTAACGAGGCCTTCAATTCTTATAAAAAAATGGATGATGATAAAGGATATTAAGCATACTGAATGATGTTCCTCTGATACTTACTGATAAGCCCAAATAATTGTAACCTATGATTTTATGATCTTTTGCATGTTATAGGAGGTTAAATAACACTTGCACCTGAACCTGTTTCTTTGTTGAATCATCAACTATTCAAAATAACTTACAGAATATAAATCAATAAGGGACTTTTGAAGTTTTAAACGGGATGATTTTCATGGCTCGTTATTTTGTGATTGAATGCAAGTTCAAGTAATAGAGCTAATACTGCAAATTTTTGCTCTTGGTGTTTTGAGTTTTCTATTGTTCTTATATTTGGAGCAAATTTTAATCAGGTACATTCAATGATATGAATCATCACCAAGTAGCAGCCCTTGCAAGTTGTTTCATTCCGGTAGATAAATCAAGTGAACAAATACAGTTGAGGACAGAGATTGCTAAACCATTAAGCAACTCCAAGAAAGTGCAAGAAAAATAGCAGAGGTTCTTCACCTGTCAAGTTCTCTCGTTCATATACATTATTTACTTACCATGAATAAGATAATTAGAAGCATATCTTACTGGTTTCAGATACAACATGAATGCAAATTGGATGTAAACATTGACAAGTATGTAGAATCAACAGTGAGACCATTCTTGATGGACGTGATTTATTGTTGGTCAAAGGTTAGTGCTTCTGCTAGGAAAAGGCTGCTGTCTGTTCATTATTTGCATCCGGCTTCATGTTATATTTATATATGGAAATCTATTTCCACTTATAATTCATCTGGTTGCCTATATACTCACTCTAATGTATTTTGATGCAACTTGTTCTGCCAGTAGTAAGTTCTATTCAGATGCGTGTGTAGATGCCTGATCTGTTTGGGCATATTGTTTCCTTTTTCAATTTCTTTATTTATTGATTTTTGGCTTTACTCGTGTTTTGATTGTTTTCCTCAGGGTGCAACTTTTGCAGAGGTAATACAGATGACTGATATATTTGAGGGTAGCATTATTAGGAGTGCTAGAAGGCTTGATGAGTTTCTGAACCAGGTATGTTAATTAGAAAAGTTATTTTTCGCTCCTCCCCATATTTATTGTGATCTGGATGCCTTTCTGCTTTTGTTTTCCGTTTTTCGCTATTAGGACTTTTGGAAACACAGATTGGGAGTTTCTCTATTGAACATTATTTCTTTATTTTCTAGTGCACAACTGTTTTCCAATATTGAACGGGTATGGTAATATTGTAATCTTATTGCCTTGTTTTTGTTTGAGTGAATTTCATCTTTGATTTTGATTTTATTTGGATGCAAGATTACATTTTAAAAGGGAGGGTTATAAGACCCTTGTTCTATCGAGTCATGTCATCTAACCTTTGTTCCGATCTGTTTGATAAATTTGCTAGTTGTGTGGTGGAACCTGCTTCAAAGCATGTTTCATGCATGAGGGTGTTGATACAATCGTGTTGTGTTTGTGTCAACTCATATGACGTTTGTTATTCTGCTATCTCGAGGATACCCTTATAACTTGTGAACTTGAATTGTCAGCCCTGGGCATGGGTTTCTCATCTTAAAGAATTAAAATCGCTCTCTTTAATGATACCTATAGTATAGCTTGTCTCTGGTGGGAGGGCATGTCAATATAGGCTTTCCACTGCTTCTTTGATTAACTCAAATTTGAAGAGTGATATGTTGAAACTTTTATTTGTTGTGTACCCAGCTCCGTGCCGCTGCCCAAGCCGTCGGAGAAGCTGATTTGGAGAAGAAGTTTGCTGCGGCAAGTGAAAGCCTACGCCGAGGTATCATGTTCGCCAACTCCCTTTATCTGTAGATGTGTTGTTCACTATGCAATGGACATAAAGCTCAATGTATGGTGTAATGATATAAGCTGACCACCATAGATTTTATCCTCTTCAACTTCTTCTCAACTCTTACCCAGCATTTTTCCTTTCCATCCCTTTTTAGTTTCTATGGGACTGTAGCTCTAAATTTTGCTTATTTTTCATAAGACTTGTAATAATACAGCTACTTGCGATTTTTGTTAGCTTTAGATGAAATTTTTTGAACTGTGATACGGGTTTGTTTTAACGTTGGCGTAGGCATCTTTTATTTCATTGGTTGAATGAGCTCTGCTTAGAATAGGGATGGGGAACCTACCCGACGTTTGATGAGGTTCCATTTCCCCCAACTGGCTTGACCCAAATGCAAGTCTCATCTGATCAGACCTGAATTCATTTTTTTAGCGGTGTGTGGAAATGGTTCTGATCGATCTAGATGATTATGATGCAGCATTTTGGTTTTTGTCGAGATTGGTTTCTTCATATTTTTCTAAAATATTTTGAAACTATTCACCAATTTAAATAAAAATTACTCTTTTATATTGAAAATGATAAACTAAATAAAATGGATATCAGTTGTTTTTGAACTCGTAAACAGCGAAAATGAACCGAGTATAATTAAGAAAACAGAACTTAATAACATGAACAACAAAAAGATCTAAAGAATGGATCTAAATAGACATCGGTTGAGTGAATATGAATTGAATTTCGGCCCACATGAACCAATGCTCCCTTTTCTGGTGTTTTCCCTTCCCAGTCCCACTACGAGGAAGCTCGACAAGGGAAGGGAGGGTGTTTTTGTGGGCACACATTCACGAAGAAAAAACTGACAGTGGAGGACAGAGATTGCTATCGAATTTCTGTTTGCATGAGGGGTGGGGGATTTTGCAGCTTTGCCGAGAGGGATGTAGTGGCATCCTGTGGTTTAAAAGTATGCCACGTAAAAGAAATTCATTGGCTGCTGTGGTGGTTTTGCTTTCGATATCCCATAATCATATGAATTCTGATTATACCTAAATACAAATAAATCAAACTCTTAATAGGTAGCTAAATTATCTTAAGTTTTTAACATTATTCTTTTATCCACAAAATTCAAACTCAATATCTTACTAAAAGAATACTAAACTTATTATTCAACCTGTAATATCTATATTCTGACATATTTAGATAATTTTTTGATTATCCATGTTTTTTTAAGGTGATTTTTGGGCTTTCAGTGAGGTTCATTCGGCAAACCATATTGGGCTTCTTTTATCGGGTTCGGCACTGCAGAAACAGGCGGAAACCCTATAAAACCCTAATTAGTGTTCGCCTTTACTCTTCGTTGTTGGTTCTTTTATTTTCCCCAAAACTCAACCCATCACATTTTGCTTGTGTTTATTCTTAGATTCTGGTGGCTAGTTAGCCATTCACATAATTTTCCAAAAGGTTTTTGTATGTGTGAATGGTAGTAGGCTAACCTAAATCATTGTCTTGATGGTATTTTTGTGTGAAAACAGGACTAGTCTCTTTCACGGTTTCACTTGCTGGCCGTCAACAACATTTCTCCTTAATTTTCGCTTAACCTTTTGTCAAATTTATTGGTGTTATCACTTCGATTATTCTGATGAATAAACTTTGCATCTTTTTTCTCTCTGGGACTTGAGGATTCTTCTTCTAGGTTATGTGGTACACCTTTATTTTATTAAATTTTAATATTGACTTTTGCAGTTTCAATTTCTAACAAGAAGAAGAAGATTGGTTGAGATAAAAGAGGATCAAAATTGTTCTTTTATTTACTTTTTACATACTTTGTAGATGCAGTTGTCATGCTCCAATCACTTATTTTCTCTGATCGACCCTGCTTGATGCAAGTAGACAATAATAGTTTGTGGGAGTAGGAATAAAACAAAACAAAATTTACTCTCATGGAATACTTTACTTGGGCCGTCCGATAAATTAGTGTTTTATCTATTAATGGCTTGTTCCTCACTTCCTTGTGAGGGATCCTGATGCGTTCATCATGCTTTCGTTCACGGGCAAAGATGTAACGAGTTCAAGGTAGAGGAGTTGCTTGATGCATCGGACTCTCCTTCGTTTCAATAGCAAAAGTACACTGTCTTTTCCAATGTCTATTTCTCCTTTTTAGGGGCTTAAATTTAACTTCCATCACGTTATTAATACAACGCTAATAAGCTCTGTTGATAACAAATTTGGAAGGTGACCATCGCTGAGATTCACACCACAATTATGGCGACGGCTACGTGGAGTGTCTGGTTGAAGATTAGACCTCCGATAATGGAGGAGAGAGGAAGTAAATGTGATGAGAGCTGCTCCGGTGTTGTTTACAATTAGCTTTTTATAGCCCTCAAGTACATGGGACAAGCGTAGAGTACGTAGATAACCACGAATCCAAAATCATGCAGCATCATATGGGTCAAGCAAATTGGTCCTTGTGTCTCTAAACATGATAGGTACTATACAATAAAGCTCACCCATCCTTCCAGTCAGCATAAAAACCATTCATCGATAGATGTACAAGGCAGTCGGAAATCCCTGCATATGAAATGTGCACAAAGAATGATTTGAGTTTATAATATTGTACGAGGCAGTCGGAAATCCAGGTTCGCAATATTTTCCCCACAAAGTCAACCATTATGCGTACATCCTGGTTCCATTTCTCGTGGTTTTGGGTGAATCATTTTGCGGCATTGTTTATCTACCGAGTTGCCATTGTTTTTGTGAAGTTGGATATGGTTATGTTTCCACAAACTGAATGACAGTAGCTTATAGTAGAATTAAAGTGACTGATAGACTGAAGATGGAAGGTAGGTTTGACACAAATGGAGATTGTCAAGGTCCAGACGATATCAGATTTAGGGTAAAAAATTAATCTTCCGACTTGAAAGGAAAATTATGTCAAATTGGGTCTGAACAAGATTATACTCCGTTGAAAGCTTACCATTTTGGGTCAGGGTTGGGAGCCGCCCATATTATTTCTTTTAAAAAAATGCTATCGATAGGAATTAAAAATTGAAAAACAAAAACATGATGGAATTGCAGCATGAAGTGTTTTACCAAATACCAGTGCCAGAGACAGGAAGTAAGGTTGCTGAACCCAACACAACAGGTTTACTAAAACCATGCAATACAAATGTTTCATAACCTTTAGTTCACAAGGTATTACAATAACTCGTATTTGTACATATAAGTCCACAGCAATCAATACTTAAACCATCCGTACCTATATACCGCCCCAGTCCAGCTCACTACATCAAGGAATACTATATATACTCCAATCGACTCATAGTTCATACCAGTCTCTACTAACTTTTATATATAATAAAAGCTCCTTTTTTACCTTGTTCTATCACTGCTTCTGTGGTCACCACGTGTTTGTTCTCTTCCCATGGTTTTCTATGTCCTAGGGCTTTCTGGAAATTATCAAGGCACAAAATTGGGCTGGTAATGGGACATTGCATCACATTATATGATTCCTCCGAGCAGCAACAGCAACCGTTCCTACTATCTGCTTGCACAAATACAACATTATATGAATCATTCGTTGATTTCTTTCGCCACGAAAGCCAGACAACAAGTTACAGAAGTATTCAAACATAAAAGCAATGTCATCAGATGACATTATGCAAATTCAAACATCTGTTCCTGTATAAATAAGCAATCATAAAAGCTATGACCTTGACAGTTTCGGTCATGCTGTGCATTAACAGAAAACTGCTTACCACTATGGCGCCTTAATTGCACTAAAAATTTTTAATAGCTGTAATACATCGAAATGATAATAAGGAGGCTAAAAGAGATGCATATAAAGGATATAACAGCCGAAAGTTGGCACATATAAATAGAGTTAAGGCAATGTACCTCCTAACATGCAAATCAAAACATTCCATGATTACTTCTTCCAGCATCAATATCTACAAAAGTTAGATCTTGTAGTGGGAAAACAGGAGAATACTTCATCTAAACAACTTGAGACGAAATATTTGCCGTCAGTAGTGTTCCCCGAAATCCTCCTTCAACATTTTCAACATTCATTTTCTGGTCAGAAAGCTCATCTGTGCGCCACAAAAGGATCAGCAAATAATGTCAATTCATTAATGAAATACTTAGGTGATGAAGCTTAGAATGGAAGTAAATATGTGTGCTTGTGCACGTATATATATAAACTACTCATGTTACTTATTATATATGTAGAAGAAATATATGATATGTAAAATAAGTAAAATCTTAGAAAGAGAAGATATAGTAGAAATAACTGAAATAATAACTCGATGCATAGTTTTTTTTAGAATTATTAATGAAAAAGAGTGAGTCAATAATAAATAATTAAAAATTTGTTTTGAAAAATCAAATTACTAGCATAATTATAAATATCTATTACTTGTTTTATGATTTTATTTTATGTATTTCCCCTTATTGAGCTGGTGTCACATAACTTGTGACTTCAAACTCAGCCAGGGAATTAATAAAAGTTTAGGTAATAACTATACTCCATACAAATGGCATGTGAAGTTGTAATTACTAGTATACCCATAACCAATAAAATGTTGACATAGAATACGGTCACAATCACATACAATGTTTAATGTCAAATCAATGTAACCTACCACTAGTGTGTGTATTTTGATAGGGGTGGGGGCTGGAATCCAACTACTGTATACGAGAATATATAGCAAGAGATATAAATTGGGAAATTAAAACGCCAAGGCCACAATGATGCCCATCCACATAATTTTCCTTTTTGGAAAACAATATTCCAGAATCAAAATACTTTTCAGTTGATAGATTTAATGCAGCTGAAGCTCATATCTATTTCTAGCAATATTTTGTATGTTCACTCTTCATAATTAAATATCAAACAGCGGCATCACCCACATGCCTACTAGACTTATTTTTCCATCCTCTGGGTACCTGTGAGAGAGTTTCTATAAAGCTTTTGCTTTTTAACCTTCTCAGAATGAGAAAATTTAACATATTTAGGTTTCCTCTTATATTTTTCCTTGTTCTTTGCTAATATCATTGAAATTAAAAAAAATCTATAAAAAGAACTCTCATGTAACTAAGTCAGGTTCCTATGCACAATGTATTCATGCTGGTTGAAGTTTTGGAGCACTAAACTATAGTAGAAATCAACATGATGTATGAAGAATTTGTCAAATCCCTGATTGCAGAAAGGATTAAGCTGAAGACATTAAACAGAAAACAGTTTTGCTAGTTTCTTTTAAATCACATCCAATTAAGAGGCAAAAAAAAAAGAGAGAGAGAGAGAGAGAAGTTACCGGCGATATCTCGATCTTCATGGATTCAGAATCTTTCACCCAAAGCCTATCCCCAGGAAATATATTCATGTCAGCAAGAGTAGCCGTTTCCTGATCAATTATCCGGGATCCTTTGTGAAGTATTTGATTTTCCTTGACAACCTATATATAGTGATTGTCAATGAGGCTGCTATTGAAATAAAACCTATTTTCCTATAACTGGCAAGAAATGCTCATTACAAATGCATCTAAAAGAAATATGACGAAAATAACAATATCACAATTTCAGGTAGACAATCAAGCAAACCTTGTTAAAACAATAATATTAAGAAATTCTCTACAGCCACAGTTTCAAGCAAAGGTTGACATTTGGTCCCAAAAAAACAAAGATTGCTATTAAACCCAAATTAATGGCAGGGTCAAGCCAAATCTTATTCAACGAAGTCCAGCAAAAACTTCATTTTCCACATATTGAATAAAATGTTTCCAAATAAGTGATTTTAAATTCTGCGAAGCTAATTGGCAACAATCGAGTAATTCAGGAAATTAATGTTGCCTTGCAAGATAACCGTCTAATTTTATAAGTAAATAACATATCATAATAAGACTAGCAAGATTGAGAAGGTCAATGCAACAAATAAATGGTTTGTATAAATTAATAATGAAGATTTTATTTGACTCAACAACATACTTCACCAAAAGTATCGTATTAAGCAAGGAAATTGTAGGAAAAAATGGTTCATAGGCAGAGACAAGATTGTCATTAGCCCCAATAAAAGTTGTCTGAAACGTTAGAACATGAAATTCTAGACAAAGGGGATACATGTTCATAGTTCTGCAATATAAAGATATCTAATTAGTTAGGAAAAAGGAACATACCAAACAAGCACAAGTATTAGAAAAATATCATTGTTAAATTTCACAAACTTAACATTGCGTACCCCAAGTGATTCCCATATCATCATTTTCAACTGGTATATTGATGTAGCTGCAGAAACTTTTAAATTACTAAATTTCCACTGTTTGTCTTCCGAGAACGCTTGGAGGTTCGCCGATCAGGCTCAGAGGACTCAGATGATTGTAATATGACTTTGGAGCTTCTTTTCCACGTATGAGATAAACATAAATTTCTTCATCAGCATAGTTAAGCTTTTGCATCAACTCACAGCTTTCTCTTTCTCCAATGCACTCCTCACATACCTGGAAAATATCAAGGAATTCAAACTCTGAAATAGAGTACCGGCAGCTGAAATACAACCATGCATAGAACAACTTTTAACATAAATCATTCCCCAGATTTGACGCAAATAAATATGAAAAATCTTTAACCATTATTAAATAATTAAAATAATCTTTAAGCATTATGTGCAATCCTTTCTATGAAATTGTCTCATCGACAACCAGGATCAGCATGTCATAACTTGCCCGTCTCCATGAGCATCTGACACAGCACCCAAAATGTTTATAATCCATCAATACAATCATACAAAATCATTTCTGAAAACACTATTTACATTCATTTAAATGAGGTTGGCAAGTCCTCCCAAGTCTCAACAGCCTTGGCAGATATTACAATTCCACTCTAGCCAGTATTACACTATTCAAGTTTTCATAACATCCAAGATCCCTAAGAAATTCAAAACATGTGAATCATCCTTGCCCTTAAAATTATGAGGAAATTTTTATAACAGGAAAGATGAAAAAGCAATATTTCCTACATCCACCACCTATAATCACATTCTCAGTTGTCTCTGCTTGAATGCATAAAAACTCACTTGTTTATTCAAAAAGAAATAATTAATATATATATATATATAGCATTCTCTCTTTCAATTGTTTTTCCAGTTTTTCAAATTCAAGTCTTTCTTCCAAGCAAGAAAGAGCACATCCTGCATGCCTCAGGATGTGAACATCATATTTACAGAAAGTTAGCAACACCAACAACAACCACTTATAACCACCTACACAAGAAAAGTTTTTCTGTCAAATATAGTCTTAGCTAAATATCATCAATTTTAACTCCAATGTTCATAAATTCTAAAACAAAATGAGCTACATGGATCAGAAAACAGGAAGAATTTCAATATTACCTCAGGGCAGGTCCTAACCACTGGTTGTCTAGACTCGATCTCATTATTTACTTCATTTGAAAGATCAAGCTGCTGCTCACATATTGACATGTCCTCACAGCATCCAGCCAAATCATTAGAGCTACTGAGCTCAACCATAGCAGATATGCCATTCTCCTCGGTACCACCCCATTCTTCACAAAAGCATTTCCAGTCATGCTCAGTGATAATGGTCAACCTATCTGTCTAAAATCCAAAGATGAGAGACTTTAAAATTTGAACTAATATTTTAGATGAAGAAGCAAATTGGATATTGCAAAATATATATAAAGAATAATAAATTGCACTAGCCACTAGTAGTTATCACTATCTTCAGATTCAACAAATGAATGTGTGTAAAACACTAGCATACTTACAGAAGAACCCTTCTGGAAAAAGGAACCACGTTTGTAAACCACTTTAGGTGGCCTCTCCAGAAGGCGTACATGCTGGTGACAACAAACGAGGAAGAAGGATATTACAACCATTATCCTCATGACATACAAAATAAAACAAATGAAAAGATCACACTAAAAGCAATATAAGCCTCAGTAATCTACAGATACAAATTTAACTTCAGGCAGCAAATTTCTGACCATTAAGGGCTAAAAGAAAATTTTAACTATTAAGAGGTTGTTGGACCATTCATAAGTTCATTATTTCAGAAATTTTCTTAACTAACTACTGCAGAAAAAAATCATTATCAAATAATAGAAAGCAACAGAATGCACATCAAGAAAGGTTGGTTACTTCCCCACCAAACCAAACCAACAAGGTCTAATCCCAATATATTTTGGGTTGGCTAAAAATTAAGCATGGGGCAAGAGGAGGATCAAACCATAACAGTAAATAAGCACCAATCCTAATTCCTAGGCAGGAAAAGAAAAATCATCTCGACTGGTACCAGACGTTAAAAAAGTTGCAAGTGACCTTTTCGCATTTAAGAAGATTAATGACACCATCAAGAATTTCAGGTTCCATAGATGAATTATGTTGCTGCTTGTACTGATGTAGCTCCTCCATTTTGAAAGCCAAGAAGATGGCAGCAAGTAGTACTTGCAGTTTGAAGACAGCAGGATACTCTTGCCTGTGGCTAGTTTTTCATGGTTTTGACGCTGTTTAAGCTTCATTTCTCTGCAACATGAACAGAAGTCGATAAACCATGCACTACAAGCATATAAGCAGTTAGCAAAAACTACAAATGAGAACTCAGTTTAGATAACCTTCTAGAATCCTCCAAGCATGCAACTTCTGAGAGTGCCTTGCTGCACTCAGGACACACTTCAGAGTTGGAAGGAAAAGTTGGACAACCTGAAGGATCATCAGGTTTTATTGTAACTGCATCTTCATAAAGAAGAGCCATAGCTTCTTGGGAACCAACAATCGCTTAGCACCAGCAGCTTGCTCTGGCATCAGGTGCCCATGAGGACACCTAATAGACAATGTTGGTCCAGCATCAGCTTCACTTGGTGCATCAAGGTTTTTCTTTTCACCCATTGTTGCAACCTGCAAGTAGAAAATGTTCGGCATCACTAAAAATGAAATTAAAAAGTTAAAAGGTAGAGTTTTTTCCCCTAAAACCGTCAGATGAAGAATAAGAAGAAAAGGACCTTTGCCCGTAATAATCCAATGCAGCCAGGCAAGGTAATCAAAGCAGCAAGACTATTTAAAGCAGAAATAAAATAGAAATAGCTGCAGTCATACCATGCCTTGGAAACATAGTAGGCTCCATCTTCACACTTGCCCAAAAGTACAACATCTGCAATCTCTTTCATCAGTTTTCTTCGATCCCTATAGCTTTCAGCACATACAATCGTACGTGCCACATCAATAAGGCAGTCCACACAGTAGTCATCTTTGGCAAATGTTGGGCCCCCATTGTACTGCTTTGCACAACCATCATCAAAATGAATCAGAGGTGATTGAAATCACACTGGAGAGGCAATCAAGAGATCCAAATGGAAAAGAATTCACATATGTACAAAAACACTTGCATAACAACTATTAGTTAGATGATTTGACAAAAGACAATAAGGTAAATTTGCTGCAACAAGGAAAGAGAGTTTAATAACAATCACTATAGCTATGGGGGGGGGCAGTAGAAAAGCATGCAAAGCTTGCATCAACTACCTATATTCTTCTAGGAAATTGCATATCGTGGAAAGCATCAATTGCAGGATGGAAGTGAATATCATAAGACGGAATATAAGCTAATTGGCAAGCTAACTAAAAAAGAAGGTAATGAAATAAGAACTTCAAATAAACTACACATCCATTTTATTAGAAACTTAACCAAACAACAAAGATAAAAACAAAAGTAGACAAGTCACAAGAGAAGTATCAAAGTGTAATCAACAATGAATCAACAGTTGGAGCAAAAGAGTTAAGATGATTACAATGATGCTACCTTAGAGAACAATTTCATCCAGGCTTCAGCTGACAACCGCTTCACAGTGCCAGCTTTGGAAATCGGTAATTTTAAATGAGAACATTGGATAGATGAATTATCTAAGACGCTGCAAGACATCAAACCATCAGCAATAAAGTGGAAATGGAAAAAAAAAGTGAACCTTGCAACAGTTTTCATGGATAATTACAAATATCCACAAAGAGGACTAAATTCAGAAATAAAATTACAAGTTTAAGCAAGATCATGGTACACATTTTTCCACGACCTAGATGAAAATTATTAACATCCACATGTGCATGAGCAAATTATAAGGCCAGATTCCAATAAAATGTGGCACTGTACTTACGGTGGAGAAATATTATCAGCCCATTGACGAAGCCAATCAGTACAAATCCAATAGAATGGTTCTTCAACAGAACGAACGGGAGCTTCAGATAGTACTGATCTCACTTCCTGTCTCCTTTCGGCTATGTGCTCTAGTTCTCTTTTCTTTTTCAATTTGAATTGTTCACAAGCATCAACATATGATGAATTCAAGTTTGTTATCTCCTGACAAAGATGAGATGGAAGTGAAATCCCATCATGTAAGAAAACTGCATCCCCTTCTATTTCCATGGTGCTGGCACCATTCTTCTTAACACCACTAAGATTGTACATTAGCATGTAGGCATCAGTAGATGAAAACATCTCTACATGACTCCCACCACTAGATTCTTCATGTTGCAGCTTAATGGGATCCAAATGATTTCCATTTGCAGTGCCATCGACTCGTATACAAGACAAATGAAGTGGATCGGTTCGATTAGATTTAGTATTGGAAGTTGAAGAACCTTCTCCAATGGATGATGACCCAAGTTTGAGACATGCTCATCATCAAACTCCCACCACTGCCCTGTATTCTCATCCTTAATATGAGCTATGTAGTGGCCACTGTTTGTGGCAGTTCCTTTGTGAATTAGAACCGCCGACAAGTCGTATATTAACTCCACTTGAGAAGGCTTCGATAACCTCCCTCGCATATCTAGCTTCCCAGGAAAGGAGAACACAGAAGTAATCTTCTTCTTTGACGTAGTCTACTGACACATTGAAGGACACGAAATATTAATAATGTTATGA
Organism: Hibiscus syriacus; assembly: GCF_006381635.1. NCBI lineage: Eukaryota > Viridiplantae > Streptophyta > Magnoliopsida > Malvales > Malvaceae > Hibiscus > Hibiscus syriacus. The sequence continues at coordinate 1,667,656 of NW_024062680.1, read as the reverse complement.
CTGTCTGACAAAGCATGCTACTGACAGGAGCTTCTACTACAGACCACACAAAATGGAATTGGCTGTGCATCGAGTAAAAGGATACAATAAAAAGGAAAGGATCAGCCAAACTGATACCAAATACACCATCGATTACCTTTTGAAGGAAATCATAGCGCTTAAGCTGGAAATTAAGCACATCGGGCAGTGAGCGCAGCTTGATACTGCGAGAAGCATCAACTCTTGAGTTGCATGACTCACAAAAATATTGATTATCGCCATGCAGCTCTTCCACACTCAGGTAATCAGTTAAACTCTCGTCTAGAGTTTTCAGGCCCTTGACGTTCAACTCAAGCTCATAAAAATCTTCCATCTTTGAAGATGCTTCAGAATCTTTGCCACATTTTGAGCACCTATGAAAGCAGGATAATACATAAAACACATTTGTCTACTCTACTTTAGTTACATCTATGAGTAATCACAAGCTTATAGTATCAAATACCATAAGCAGGAAGACCGTTATATATATATATAAATATCCAAAGGTGTACGAATATAAATGGGTGACAGGTAAAATGCATACCTTAATACAAATTACTAACACTGAAAAAAACCAAGATATTAACAAATAATCTCACCACAGAAAGTGGATGCAACTAAATTAATGAAATGTTTATAAGGTATATGCTATAATACAGGAGGTCTGTGAATAGTAGATGATCAATAAAGGCTGTTGATTCATGCACCTCATATAAATTAATCCTAACCCAAGCATAACAAAGACTTAGACTAAAGCGAGTTCATATTGAAGGAATTGTTTGAAATAAGGCAACTGAATAAGTGCATTCACAGTAACTTAAATAAACCTTAAACATGTACGTTTTAGAACAAGGATTCCCAAATAACATAAATTCAGTTTGATCTAAAACTCACATGAAGGAATAATCTACTAAGTAGACAGAAGTAAACAAGCAAAAGTTTTAAACGGCATAAAATCTCTCTTAAAAACATCATACAAGTAGTGCAAACTATTTTTTCCATCGATATTGAAGTGTGAGTTTCTTCCCATTTTAGGTTAGTTAATCCTTTTCTCGCTCATATACGAGGATCTAATAAGCCTCCAAAACATATCAAACCAAGTAAAAGGAAGAAAAGTATAAATAATGCCAGGGGGAAATAGAAAATAATAATCGGCAAACTAGCAATGATGAAATCAATCTTACGTTGTAACATGTGATACACTTCCTCGAAAGAGATCTTGAACAATTGTCCTAGCCTTGGGAATTTTAGAATCACTTAGACATCGTTCAAGCAAAGAAAAAAGTAAGGTCAGGAATTCATGGCTGTCTTGTTGAACTCCATTATCTAACTCAAGTGTTTTTATAAATGGCGCAGAGTCAATGAAAGCCATTTTACTAGCATGCAGTTGCGCAAAAGTCGTGCAAGTTGATCTAAGACGGGATGTTTATTCAAAACATCAGGTTCAACAGAGAAAACACCTTGTCGAAATGATTTGTTCATGTACAGGCACTGTAGAATGCTGTTAGCATAGCATGTTGCACCCAGATTTGTAAGACCAGCAGGTGAATGAGTAGAAGCACGGAGATCTTTACATGGATCTGGACCAAGGGCCTGGACGATATCCGAATTTTTCTGCCATAAGCCAGATTTCCGACTTCCATTTGGAGGTGGAGTCAACCCACAAAAGCAATTAGGGTTGTCCTTAGTATTCACACGACATCCCTGACAAACCGGTTTTGTGATCATGTACAGCTGATTTACATCATCATCGGTTATTTCACCTGTCAGATGAATTTTCCTGCACAAGGAAAACACAATACATAACGAACACTAATGTAAAGATTAACAACTCTCCGGTGCCCCGTGGAAAAAACATAAGTAAATAATTCTGTCTTAAATAGAAAACATATAGTACCTTAATATTTCAGTAGTTGTATCATCATTCTCCACCTGCCTGTTTCTTTTTTTTTACTTCGGGTTGTTGGTCGGCTCATTTATCATTGACCGACCCTGTAGTGGGCACAACAAAGAGAAATTTGTCATATAATGCTGTTACGGAATAAAGCAAATTTGCAAGTTTAATTGAGAGGTTCAGACTTAGAGCATAAGCATTAAATTCACAAGTAATGAAATAAAAAAACGAAATAAGATGATAGAAACAAAAATTCCAAGAGACAATATTTGGACAGCAGCCAGCAGAACATTTGTTAGTAAAATAAGGAACAGTCTCGCGGCTGACATTTCATCATCCACCGCCGCTAGAGACCTCAATAGCGGGGTGAACAAATTTCACGTCAATAGAAGCGGATCACGGTAAAAAAATGGCAGTGTAACGGAAAATAGCGGCAATAACGTCTCCATTTCCGCTTAACCTAAACCTTTCCAAAAAAAAACTTCTTCCGAACAAGTAAACAGAGAGAGAACATGATCAACAAGCAGTAGAATTAAAAAGAGGAAAATCTAATATAGACCAGATAACACAAGCAGAGCCAGAACTAAAACCCCGTGACTCGGGAATAAATCTTAAATTTAAGTTTAGGGTTTCGAAAATTACCTTGTTTAAATTTCTAGGTTTTGGTACGGTCTACCGGAAAATTGAATGCAATAGAGGGATTGTGTCAGCGAATAAAAAGAGAGGGAGTGGAATATAATAGGGGGAAGAGAACGACGAGGATGGGACAGCGCGGTGCAGGCTTCTTTGGCGGGGATGTGAAGAGAGCGGGTCGGGAATTTTTCAAGGAAATTTTAGGGAGGAAAAAAAAAACTTTTCGATATATATGGATAAACTAAACGAGTAGTCACTAAATTATTTCCTTTTTTTAATATGATCAATATTTTCTTTTTGGACAATTACTAAACACAATCTAAAGTTTTTTATATATATATGGAAACTAAGCGAGTAGTCACTAAAAATAAACTTGCTCGTAGGTATATAATCTAGATTTAAGAATGGAAGGAAACAGCTTTTAACAACCCTTTTACTCAATCTAAATACAAGTTTTTCAAAAAAAAATATTAGAGTATTATTAAAGTTTTATCCAATTACGTACCATTTTAAAAAAATATTATATAAATATATGAATTTATTAAACAAACATAATGAGAAAAATAATCAATACTTTTATAAATTATTATCAATCACGTGTTCGGTCTTTTTATGCTCACAACATTTTGGACTTAATTAGTTGAAAGAAAATTTAAGGCCCGTTCAATATTTATTTAGAAAAAAAAATTAAAATTACTTTGAAAATCATAAACAATAATAAATAAATGTTTTTTTAAGTAGGGTTAAAACTCAATTATACTTTTCTGTTGTTGTGACCCTCAATGACAATGTTAAAGGTTAGTGTCGACGATGTTTGTAGTGTAGCAGATGTTGTTGCTCGTGATGAGCATAACTCGATTATTGTTGGTCATGCATTGTTGATGGATGCATTGAACGATGCGAGTGTTATTGGGGCGTCTACTATTATGGTCGATATCCAAATGACAACTAAATTGGTTGCTCCACATATCATCATCGTGAGCGACACTGTTAATCTTATACGCTAATTGATTCATTAACATATTAATCTATCGGTGGTTAGTTTCCACATTGTAAAAACACGGCAATCCTTAAATGCAAATGCTAATGCTCATATATGGATTCATCATATTCGTCGACACACAATTTTATATAATATTTTCATCTACACACTTTTCTTTAAATTTTACTTGCAGATATTCAAATTACATTTTAACAATTGTTCTCAATGTTATTATTTCGGATAATGTAATAAATATCATAAATTATAAAATATTTATTAGTTTTAACTATATAAAGAATAAATGTTGTATTTTTTTAACATTTTCTCTTTTCTTTTTCTTTAATAACCTAGTTTTAAATAATTATTTAACTATATAAAAATGAGAAGATAAGAATACTTCTATAATATGTTTGTTAATAATGATTAGATTTTGTTGTTTAGTAATTATTGAGATTTTTATTGGATTTTTTAGTCATTTTAAGAAGAAAAACTATTTTCCTTATACATAAACAATTGTCAAGTAAAACAATTAGATTGTAATTATATCACTTTGTAAAAAGAAGAGAATAATTTATAGATTTAAAATCAATTGAGAGAGACGAATAAGAATAAGGAGAGGCTAGGAGAAGAAGACAATCAGATATGCATCTTTTATCTAAATTATATTAAAAAATCAACACGAGAAAAAGGAGAGGAGAATTACAGGTATTTCTTCCTTATTTTATTGTTCATACTTATTGAATTAAAAAACAGACGATCCTCCAAATTCTTATTATTCTTATTATGGTTTAACGTCAATTATCTTTGTATGAAATGATCGATTTGGTTACGACAATAAATTTAATTGGATTTGTTTTTGAAAATGCAATAGCGAGCGATGACGGAGGACAAAGGCATTTCCGACGGTGAAAAAAGCAAAGAATCCAGCCCCCGGCGCCGGCAGTCAGGAAGAAGCCCAAGGGAGTCCTCTCCCGCGTTTGGAGCGCAATCTTCAGAAACGGAGGGGACAATTTGGAGAAGAGGCTTAAACATATTACCAAGGAAGAGACTGCCGTTATCGCGCGAATGAAAAGAAGATCCCAGGTTTGGAGGGGAATAGTAAGGCATCTCATTGTATTTTCCGTCGTTTTGGAGGTACTCATCATCTCATCACCTTCTCTCTATTGTCTGCAGCTCATTGCTCCACGTTTTTCACACACTGCTTCTAATTAGTAATTGTCTCGGTAATCATATGCAACTTTTGTTATATTTAATTTGGCACGTGCATATCATATATATTGTATTTGGAAAAGCTCGTGAAAGATATCATTGGTGATTTTCTTCACACTCTGCATCCAGCATTTTATATTAGCTAGCTCGTTAATTTTGTTTTTTTTTCCCATCCATGGTTTATTTATATGCTTTTACATTTGAATCCAATCGCTGTTCTATCAACTTCTTTCCGGGAAAGAAGTTGATGCAGGTTTTGGTTCTTTATTAGAAGTGCTCATGAAAGATATCATTGGTGATTTTCTTCACACAATGCATTCAGTATTTTATATTATTAGCTAGCCCGTTAACTTTGGGTTTTTTCCCATCCATATATGATTTATGCATATTCTTTTTACATTTGAATCCAATAGTTGTTCTATCAACTTCTTTCCGGGAAAGAAGAAGATGCAGGTTTTGGTTCTCTATTGAAGTGCTGCTCAAATGCTCCCCCTCTTTTAAGGGGGTAAAAGAGAGGAATATTGTGAAAACTACTAATATCTGTCTACCTTTTCGAAGAACTCCCTTCTGGATGTCCTAAATGAGGATTTTCCTGTCAATTTACAGGTTATCGCAGTTGCTTATGCCATCATGACAACAAGATCCATGGATTTAAACTGGAAGACTAGGGCATTAAGGGTTTTACCAATTTTCCTTTTGCCTGCTGTTTCTTCCATCGCTTACTCTACATTTGCAAGCATCACAAAGATGCGTAAGTAGCTCAACTCAATATATTATAGAATTTCATGTTGTAGTTAAATGTCTGGATTAGTTTTTATCTATTTTCATTGTTTATGTTGTTAATGGTAGTAGCTATGGGGCATTTACAACCTTGTGAGCATGCAGTAACTTTATGCTCCAACTAGAAAAACAAGGATCCCCCCTCCCCCACACCCAAGAGATATAAAAGGGTATAGAAACTTGCCACTGATTTGTTGCATAACATGGGCTGCATGGCTGATACAATATTGCAAATTAAGGTTTTGTTGGTTAGTTAGATTATAGCATCAACAATAATACTGTGTAGGATATAATGCACGGGTATATTACTTAGACCAGAGAAGTTCTAACCTTCCAGATAGTTGCATCAAATATCCTTATGAATTCCCTAATGTGACAGCAATATATTTTTCTGTTCTCATGCTTTATACTAGCTGATGGTAACGGCTTTAATTCTTTTTTATGTTAATTGATGCATGAGGCTTGCCTCTGGGGTTTCAACTTCTTTCAAAAGTGATTAGTGAATTATATCTGATAGAACTTAAAAAGCCTAAAGTTGTTAGTACGAATTGTGTTCCTAACTAGACATGTTGGTTCAATTATAGATATGATTTGAGGAAATTAAAAGTACAGGATTGATTCGATTGGCAATTTGAAACCATGAAGTCAATATGTTTTCTGATTGATATATAATGTTAACTTGTATAGAGCAAATAATTGGATGAGTGTTTCCTATCCCTTTTATATGTTTGTTACTTTCTTATCCAACTCTTATACTTTTTTCACTCTGTTCTTTTACTCTTCAAAGATTTTCCAGACCAATTTATCCCTGTTTTTTAACCTTTTGTTTGTTAGTTATTATAATTATTAAACAGAGGAAAGACCCGAAGGAACAGTCTATTGTATTAAACATTAACGTCATTTTTAGTTTGATTTATCAGAATCAAATAACATTATAATTAAGTAGCATAATATTTAGTAGCATTTCAGTGTGATTTGTGTGTTGAATTTCTAGCCTTGATTTATTGTTTCACCAGTGTAAGTCGTCGTTTCAGAATGAAACCCTTCATTATTTTATCCATATTTTGATGGTCAAGGTCTCTCACATGCTCTCTTTAGGTGATTGGACAGTTCTTAATTCTGTTGCTGAGCTTTTCAGGTTAGGCAAAGCTCTCTCTTATTGAAGTGCAAACAGCATAATGGCCTTTCCATACTCATCATTATTACTATTCAACATACTTTGTATCTTTTGCATACTTTTTTACAATGGGTTGCATTTTTCTAAAAAAATTCTGTACCCTGGAAGTTAAGCCGCGGATGGTACTGTTTCGTGAATATATTATGATATTGATATAATAAGTACCAACCGTTTTTGGTTTCCTAAAATATGGTCAATCTTGTTAATTTGTGAATTTATCTTATAGGTGATGAGAGGGACAGGAAAACTCTAGAAAGGCTTCGTGCTGAAAGGCAAGCAAAAATTGATGAACTTAAGGAGAAGACAAATTATTACATTACACAACAGCTTATTCAGGTTGTTTAGAAAACTAGTAATTGGTTTAATGGAATGACCTTTAAGTCCCGAGGCTGAATTTTCTTCTGCTATTATAATTTATTGTGCAACAGAAAGCATGAGGTAAAACCTCCCTTGGTACATATTGATGCAAAAACTATTTCCTAGTGTAGCCCACCTTTTGGATTGTTAGAAGAAGTGCTATTTAACTAGGTTAAAGCCTTAAAGGTATTATTTGGAGCCTTGTATTATTTTGAGTAATCAGGGAAAGAAATCATTACCGGCTTTGCTTGCAGAATGAGACAATTTATTGCTTATATGCAATGCACAGAACATTGCAGGAAGCTGTAGATGCTTTGAATGATCATCTTGAAAAGGTTGACACTTAAGTAAATAATAGGAAAACGCTTGTTTTTTAAAAAATCTTACGTGATCAAATATAATGTCAAGCAATATATAAAGATTTCTTCTTTCTATTTTCTCAATCTGAAATGAAGAAAATGGAAAACTTGTTTGCTCATGAGCTACATGATGAGTATATCTTTGAATGCATGATATTATTTGCAAAGCAAACTTATTTAAATCACTTTGTTGCAGAGATATGATCCTGATCCAGCAGCAAAGGCTGCTGCTGCAACTGTCCTTGCATCTAAGTTGGGTGCAGATTCAGGTCTGAAATTCTATGTTGAAGACGAATCTAAGCCTAATGTCCTGGGTGGAAAGAGCAACGATGTTGAGGTAGTGCCATCAAGTGGACTTCGAAAAAGAAAGCAAATTAGAACCCACAGTACGGCATGCACACCTTTGGTTCATTCTGATGATGAATCAACACCTCATTCTCCTGCAGGGAATGAGGCTCCTTGGGCATCTGTGCAAGGTCAAGTAGTCATTAATCATCAGCCTCCACAAGGACCTCCACAGGATGGGGGATGGCTTGCTCGTTTAGCGGCCTTGCTTGTGGGGGAAGATCCAACACAATCATATGCACTTATATGTGGCAATTGCCGCATGCACAACGGTTAGTGGTGTTTCAGTTTTCTGTTATATTATAAATTACTGATTCAACATAATTGCACGCATGTAAACTGCAGAGTTCTAGTGCTCTTCCAGAGCAATATTGAACTACTAACTTTATTTCTTTTGGGGTGTTTGTTCAGGACTTGCCAAGCAGGAGGATTTTCCGTATATAACGTATTACTGCCCGCACTGTCGTGCCCTGAATAAGCCAAAACAACCTGTGAAGCAAATTTGCAGATCTAGCTCCCTTCCCATTAACCTCTTGAACCCAAAAGGAGCTGACGATGCAGTAGGAAATTCCAGTGATAACATGGATGAGGGTGCACTCACAAATTACGGCCTTGAGAGGCCTAGTTCCGAAATTAAGGAAGTGGCCGAAAAATTACTGTCAGGGAATCCGATTGGATAACATGCATAACCACATGGGGCAATCAAATTTATTAAGGTGTTCTATCTCCTTTGATCTCGTTTGTTGCCCGTAGTTAATGTATAGCAACTTTTGATCTCCGGGTTTTTGCAGTGGTTTTGGTTCTTGTTTTGTTTGACAAAAACATTGAGATGTCTTACTAGGAACTTATGATTAATACACATGTTGATATGATTAGTTGGGTGCTGCACACACCCCTCGAAAGTCCCCGGTTCAGTCCACCTTGGGTCTCATTCATTTTGTTTTAATTTTCCATTAATACGATGTTGACACGTATTAATTTAATTTTTCATTACTAAAGTGGTGGCATGTATCATCGTCTTATAAGAAGATATTAATTGGTTATAAAATGACATATAAACATGTTATGTCAGTTTTCGTTAATAATTTAACTTATGATGATCAAATTAAATCATTTTCTGTATGATAATGCTTTTAATGTTTTTTTTTTATTTCAACCATCAAGGTGCGAGCATCTTGGTGACCATAATTGTAATTTATCCATTTATCATTATACCGTCAACCAAGAAAAAACCAATGAACTCTAGACAGGTTTAGATGACAGGTGGATGCATAAGTAGAATATAAAATGAGATTGTGGGAAGGAATCGGTCCAGCTGGTGTGGTATCGAAGCTTATAACTTCATTTCTCCTAGAGGCTTCACCCCATGAACCTATTTATTTCTTTCACGTGTATTATCAGCCTTGTCATTGGCCATTTAAAAGGTTAATGCAAATTTTAAACAAGTTGCTTTCTTCATAACCAAAAAGGGCTTCCTTTCACCACAGGCTCCTTGAACTTGTGGTTTAGCCTCACCCCACCGTCCCTGTTAACATCTATAATATAACTAATTCCCGAGTGAAAATAAATGAACAAAAGGAAGAAGAAAAATCGCTAGTAAATTAATTCAACGATATTGAACATCCTTCTTCCAAGTCCAACCGTGGGGGCATCATGAACAGCTACAAGTCCGATGTCGGCCATGGCGACTATACTGACAATTTAAAACAACCGTTGCTACTCCAACCATCATATGCAAGATCAACGTCCTTGCTCAGCGATGAGTTGCGCAGCTTCAGAATAAGCCTCCGCTGGTGGGCACTAGATCACTCCACATGGATAGGCAAATTCGTATCCTATCTAACGTTTGCCATCCTCGCCGTTTTCGTCCCTATCGTAAGCTCCCTCCCGGTCTGGTTCCAGGTCCCGTCCTTTGCGTTTCCTATGGAAGCCACTGCCTTCCACCTTCTGGTTCAATTCCCCGAGTCGGCCTTGGCATTCTTGGGCTTTTCCACCTTAACCTGCTTCTTCAGAAAATACGGGTTGAGGCAGCTCTTGTTTCTCGACGTCCTGCAAGAAGATACGACGTTCGTGAGACGCGGGTACACGCGGAAGCTGGACAAGGCATTTCGTTACCTCGCGTTCATACTTCTACCATCTTCCTTCGTTGAAATCGTTCATAAGATCATTTTCTTCTCCACCGTGAAGATATCGTTGCCTTATGTCAGCGCGGGCTTCCCGTTGAACTCAATTGCGTTCGTGTTGGTATTGGGGTCTTGGGTTTATAGGACGGGCTTGTTTCTCCTTGTGTCCGTGCTGTTCCGCTTGACTTGCGAGCTACAGATACTGAGATTCGAAGGGCTCCATAAGATGTTTGAGGGTTGTGGGTCTGATGGTGGTGAAATATTTCAGGAGCATGTAAGGATAAGAAAACAGTTATCCATCATCAGTCATAGGTATCGCTTCTTCATTATTGCGTCTTTAGTTGTCATCACAGCCAGCCAGTTCGCAGCTTTGTTTATGGTTTTGGCTTCGAAATCGGATAAGAATTTCTTCAATTCTGGTGATCTTCTGGTAAGTATGTTAACTTGCACTACCTGCAACTTTGGTAAAAAATATTATTCAAGTCCATTTACTCTGGTAAAAATGTCATGCATGTCCCTGTATTAAACTACAAAGTACATTTTAGTCCCTATATCTTTAAACTGGTGGTGTAGGTATGTTCAACGGTTCAGCTAAGCGGTTTCTTCTTGTGCTTGTTGGGAGCGGCGAGAATCACACATAGAGCCCAAGGAATGGCAGCGGTTGCTAGCAGATGGAATATGAGCATGACATGCGCAATGACAGGAGTCGAACAAGGGAAACAAATCGGCGACGACTTCCCGCCTAAATCTAACTGCAATGAAAACGACTCCGACGACTCGTCGGATATGTTCATCAGCTTTCCCGAACAACATCCATCCAACCTTCAAACCAGGCAAGCTTTAGGTCAGTGACATATGCCAGTTCCAATCATATATGTATATATATTCCATTGTTGGTTTTGATTTGGATGATCTGCATGCATGCAGTGTCGTATTTGGCGTATAACAACAAGGGGATCACGCTGTTTGGATATGCTCTGGATCGAGGATTGCTTCACACTCTCTTCGCTTTCGAGTTCTCCTTGGTGATGTGGATTCTCAGTAAGGTTGTTGTTTTGTCAGACTGATTACCTGATCGATCAACCTAGAGCTACAAATGATATATCACCAATGTAATCAAAAGACTAAGCTTAAATTACATTACCCGTAATAGTGGATTAATCAGCCTTCATGATCACTGATGAATGTATCTATCTAGGACGTGCCTTGAAGAAAAACTCTTTCTTCATTTGTTAGATATATAAATTAATATTTGATACATTAATTGTGTATAATTCTATAAATCATTAACGAATTTTAGAAATTATCAGCTTTATTGCTTTCTAAATTGGAGTAAATAATTAAAATTAACGCTAGAAAAGTCATTAGTGCGGAGTTCAATTGGTTCAGCTAAAAACAAAAGTATAAATACTAAGATTTCATCTTGCGTGGCCTACAATGACGGTGGCGGCCTCGGCCCCCGACTCTCGTACCGGCACCGGTATTCCGTTTCTCTTTCTTTTAGTTGTTTAATATTATGATTTCACATAAACAGGAATGTTTCCCGTTGTCACCTTCTACTTAGAGCAAATGTTTCTGGTTATTCATTCTGGAATGCATTTCAACCAGCATGTCTTGTTGAATTTATGCTTTAGTTTTGGTCCATTTGTCTGTATGATTTATATTTCCAGGAGCAAGTGATCTTATGGTCAGAAAATGTTCTAGACTGGCCTTGTTGTTGGAGGGTGGGATAAGTATGAAAGTGGTAAAATATATGGGATTCCTCTTCGTGGAACACTAACTGAGCAGCCTTTTGCCATTGGAGACATGTTGTTCTCTCTTCATCTTTTAGCTTTATGTTTTCTGGTTTTGTGCTACCTACATTTTAGTAGAAATTTATAAATTTATTTTATTTCTAAAATTTTAAAAGTTCGTAACTGACATAAATTCTTGTGTATATCTCTTAATCTTATAATAAATACATCTACAGACATGTATGTTTATGCGGAGTTGACATTTATATAGTCTTGTTACTTCCTAAGATCTTAAATTAAACTAGATCAATCGAGTGCTAATTATACTTATGTATGATGGAAATTTTAGGGTAAAATAGTGAAATTTATTAATAAAAAATATATTTAACTTCTATATTCTCCTGGTAAAGAAGAAAGAAAAACAAATACTAAAGGAGAATTATTTGTTCCTGATATAAATAATTTTATTTATAATTGTGTTTTTCAAGTTAATTCTTTTAATATTTTTTGACATATTTAAAAATAAAAATATTAATTAACTAAATATGTAATTCAATAATAAAGAATTGTTATTAAAAATAAATACATATTAAATTTAAATCTTGAATATAATCTCAAATCATACTTCTTCATCTACTTTAAATAATAATAATAAAAATAAAATAATAATAATAATAATAATAATAATAATCGAAATATTGAAATTGCATCAGACTTAATAATTGAATATCATAAAAGTCCGATCCAATGAACTTTAGTGGACTATGAACTATATGGACTTAAGTAAGAAAGGGTTTTGTCTTTGCTATAAGGCTATAAATATCATCCCGTATCACATCAATTTCAGCCGCTTTAAGGTTTTGCAATTAGGGTTTTGCCTTTGCTAGAAGGTTATATATATCATTCCTGTATCACATGATTCACACCAATTCCAGCCGCCCTAGGGTTTTCAATTAATAGCTCCCCAATTTTTTTTAGCCGCTGAAGTTTCACTCCTTCACCAACATGGACGAAGGAAACCCCAACGGTATTTTCATTTCATTCTTTTTCTATTTTGGGGATTAATTTTAGGGTTTTTTATTCATTGGCAGAATCCGGGCGTATATTTTTATTTATGATTTGAGAACGCGACTGGAGTTTGGCTCCTTGGCTAAATCAAATCTCTGCCATGGAGATGAATGCAGTTAGCAATACTAAGTTATTCAACTTCGATCTCAAAATTTTGCTATGATGTATATCTATCTAGTAGATTTTAATGGTCGAGGTTGATACATCCGTTTCATACATAAAAAAATTTCGAGCAGTAATTCAGGCAGCCTCCTTGCCTTAGATCATCATGGCAATGAAGGTGTTAAACTGCTCGGATAGTAAATATTGCTTTTGCTCTTCAGTTTTGCTGAGATTTATTGATGAAGCTGGACTAGTAAGCCTAAGCACATTTTCCACCCCTTTTGTTTTCAATGTTCTTTCTGCAAGGGCTTTAGGAAGGAGGATGATTGAGATGGTGACATTTGATAATGAAATTTTAAAATTGAATTTATTTAACTTGTTTTTAGTGACATTTTATATATTTTTAAATAATTTAATTAAAATTTAAATAATATTTTATACAATATTAATCAACATAAATATTATGATAATGATTATTTTAATTCTTAGATATGAAAATATAATTATTATATTTAAAAACTAAATAGAAATATGAAAATATTAGAAAACCTTTATATAAATGAAAAAAGCTTAATTTGCCGCCCTATTAATGAAAAAAGCTTTGAGAGCTGGGGAGCTATCGAGTAATGCGCGTGCCTTGTCGAGCATTAATTTAATTATCGAGATGTCTTGTTGTGGGTTTATCAATTGGTTAATGACGGAAAGAACATCCCCTTCAATGATCATCTTATCTCGTCCATTTTCGGTTGCCATATGAAGTCCCTCCGTGAAACCACTCTTATTACAGCACCTCCGGTGTTGGGGATAAAGGCCCCGTCAATATTGATTTTCAATGTGCCCTCTTCCGGTTTGCCAATTGCAGAGCTTGGGAGAACTGGACCATCACTGACCCTTGAAGAACTGGACAAGGCATGTACAATGGTCATGGCTTGCGTTTCTAAAACTCTACGAAGATATCTGATGCGTTATGCTCAACTATAGTTTGTTTTTCAACACCCTTTTTCCTCTGGCATGCCCGATGGCCAAGATTCTTCCATACGCACCAAATGTACATTTTCACATATATATATTTTAGACTCCACTTTATGTCCATTTATCAAGTACATACCCATTATTTTATAAGGATTATTAAATTTGGTTTAATATGTTAAATGAAAAAGAAATAAAATAATTTTTTTTATAAATTCATTATTTTAAAAAATATATTAAATTTTTGAGTCACTATTCTTATATTTTATATCTACTAATATTTAAATCCATTTAACTCAGAAATTAACGGACAAAATTTGTTTTGGATAGAATTGTATGACTATACTTTTATTTTACCTTTTATTTCTTCTATTATTAAAATTAATATTGTTAAAGTTTTCAAGATGATCTTGAGGACTACTTCACTCGCCTTACTAAACTACATTCTTTAGACACATATTTCTGGTAAACTACAAGACGTAGACAAAATTTCTGATAAGTACAAATGATGCACGTAATAAAATTTTAAAGTATGGATATCATATTTTTTTCTAATCTATCAACTTACAATTAATTATGATGGCCATGCGACTAACACACAGTAAAGATCACTATAAATATTGACCAACGTACACTATTAAAGGTTAATGAGTGAAACTTAATCCAATCAATAAATATATTTTTAAATTATTTCAGATATAAATTTTATGATATATATTTATAATTTTTTATTCATAATACAATTAATATAATAATAAATTAAAATTTTAAAAATTTACTATTAAAATTTAAAATGTAGCAAATTAGTAAGAGATAGAGAAATAATAAAATCCAATGGCCAATTAAGTATATAACTGTAGGTAATGATCAGGTTGAAATGATTCATTTTCTCCAAGTTGGAAACTTTGAATAGACAGAGTGGGAACGCACGACAGAAAAGAAAGTCATTGTTTTTTTTTTCAAATAAAAAGAAGTTTATTTTAGGTGTTCTCTCTACTTCCTTGAGACTTTTTTAGATTGCCATTGCTACTACTGGATCTGGATCTGTCACTCTCTTTGCATCTCTTCTCATTACCCTGCATTTTCAACCAACCCATTCCCAGATTCAAGGTACTTTCCTTTCCATCACTTCATTGCTGTGGGTTCATTCTTTTTCATCAGTTTTATTTATTCCCTTGAGTTCATAATACTAGTTTATCTTTGTTACCCCATTTGTTCATTCCTTTTCTGCATTTATTCTTCAATCCCATTGCATTTCAATCACATTTGCAAACCCTCAATTTATTCTCTTTCCCATTACGATCAGCTTATTAGATTGTTGAAGTTCACTATCAAATCTCTGATCTGTTAACACGATTTTTGTGTCTATGTGTGTCTTAGTCATGATAACAGTAGGGGTCCCTACCTTACCATTAAAACATGGTTTTTTTAAGGGTGATTGAGAAGCATACTTGCTTGTTGTCTTGTATCCTTTTATTTGATGATGTCTTTGTCCACCACTTGCCCTTTTTTCACCTTAGAGTCTGATTTAAAAAAAAAAAAAAACTTAATTGCATGCAGTGAAGGTGTTTCTCTTCGAAGTCAACGGTCAACGGTTGGGGGAGCAATAAGATGGGAAAGTTAAGGCAAGTCGGTGATGCTTTGAGATACTGATAATGTTGCCTTCAATGTAGATGAAGACAACTCATGCGTGGCATTGGCAGCTAAATGTTAAAGATATTCCCATCATGTCTAGTTCAAGAAAGAGGCCTGTGTGGATTATTATATTGGTGAATTTCGTGATCTTGTTCTTGATTGTTGCCTATGTTACCCTCCGATGACTTCTGCCGCCTGCTTTATCTTCTCTTCTACGGACTGTACTTTGCCTTTTCGGAAGCAGCCGCCGGCTCCGAAAGTTCCTGCAAGGGAATTAACTGATGGCGAGACAATCTCTCAGGTTGTAATTAATGAAATCCTAAGGACACCTCCTGTCGAGTCCAGCAATCCAAAATTGCTTTCCTGTTTCTTACTCCAGGGACACTCCCTTTAGAGGCATTGTGGGCCAAGTTCTTTGAGGTAAGACTTTGTTGCTAGCTCGTCATTCATCGATTTTTTTGTCTTCACTTTGCCTTGGTTATGGTTATGGTTATGCAACCTCCTATTTACATTCATTTAATCTTTCCCTTCAGGGCCATGAGGGTAGATTCTCTGTTTATGTTCATGCTTCGAGAGAAAAGCCAGTACACACGAGTCAGTATTTTAAGGGTCGAGACATTCGCAGTGAACCAGTAGGTGGAATTAATAATTTCGTGTATTTCATTATGTTTAGGATTACGACATTAAGCTATGAAAAGTTTGCATCCAAAATGCCGAGAGATTTGAGATGGAAATCTACTCTTAGAGGGTGTGCACATGTAATTTATGCATGAATATAACTATATAATGCCGCCTGAAAAGCAGCTTTTAAAAATGCAGGTGGTATGGGGGAAAATTTCCATGGTTGATGCAGAGAGGAGACTGTCGGCACACGCACTTTCAGACCCTGATAACCAGCAGTTTGTGTTGCTGTCAGAAAGGTGATTGAGGTTAAGGATTTCGTTTCTTAATATTCTTGTGATAAGTAGTTATCTGAAGTTCTGCCTTTCTTTAAACCTTCTTTTACAGTTGCATACCATTACAGAACTTTGATTACGTCTACAATTACTTGACGCTCACTAACGTCAGCTTTATTGACTGGTAACCAACATTGAACTCTTTGTTTTTATCCCGTCACATGTAACGTACCGTGAAAGACTCTGTGTTTGTTGTTGTAAATATTGAGTTTATAGAAACTACTTATCCCACATTTGATCTCTTCCTCTCATAAGTTTTGAGGATCTCGGTCCTCATGGATCCGGGAGGTATTCAGAGCATATGATGCCCGAAGTTGAAAAGAAAGATTTTCGAAAAGGTTCACAGGTAAATCCTTTTACACTAACAATGTGGCTTTGGGCATATGTACCAATTCCAGAAAAATGGTATTGATATGTGGGGAAGTTCTTGTATGCATCTATGTCTAGCCATGGGGAGTCATTCTAGTCGTCATACATTAGTTAGAACAATGCTGTCGATTGAAATATGTAGTTAGCTTGGAGATTGGTATTCGATAAACAGAAATCTCGGATCTTCCATTGGGCATCCAGATTCTAAACAATAGACAATTGTGGTCAACTACATTTTGGGGTTTGCTTTTTGCATAAATGAAACAACCAGCGTTTGTGATTACAAATGTGACAATCCAAGGTGCTAATAAATTGGTTCCCGTTCGTATTTAATTTCAGTGGTTCTCGTTGAAGCGACGACATGCTATAATAATCATGGCGGACAGCCTATATTACACAAAGTTTAGGTATTACTGCAAGGTAATCTGCTTCATGGAGTTACCTTTTTTGTCATAACCAGTATTGTATGTATTCTGAGTAATGCTAACCACGGGTACATATACGGTGTTTCGCAAAATTTACTCAAGTTATGTGTGTTGTGACAGCCTAATATGGAAGGCCGCAATTGCTACGCAGACGAGCATTACTTACAGACTTTTTTCAACGTCGGTACATCAGACTTGTTTATTCTGCTTGTATCTATACTACACGCTTTGATTCTTATGTAGAATTTATTTCTCCATGCTTGCATACAGATGATTGATCCTGATGGAATAGCAAATCGGTCGGTAACGTACGTGGACTGGTCTGAACGGAGATGGCATCCTAAATCATTTAAGCCTGAAGATATCACGTTGGAGTTCCTCAAGAACCTCACGGTACGTCGTTACATTACATATATGATTCGCGGACATGTTTATGCTTCAAGTCTCGGTTGGTTTAGATTTTAAGAAAGGAACTCATAGTTCTGTGTTTCCTGCAGTCCATCGACGACGTCGTACACTTCACAAGTGATTCAAAGGTTAATTTTTTTTTTTTATTATTTTGTTCATCTTTTAAATCGATAAATAATATCAAAATTAATGGTTAAACTTGGGGATAATGGTCGTGGTTTATGTGTGGGTGCAGAGAGTGCTGACTGGACCTTGCATGTGGAATGGCATAAAGCGACCTTGTTATTTATTCGCAAGAAAATTTTATCCAGAAACTTTGGACAAGTTGATGCTCCATTTCTCTAATTACACAACACACTCTGTGTAGGCATTTTCCCTACTCTCTGCTGCTCTGCTTTTAATCAAATATTTTTATTATTTTTATTTCATGAGCAGACTCAATCGAATTGTTATCGTCATTCACCAGGATTACAAATTTTAATTCAAAAAGGGTTTTGTTTTTTTTTTTTTAAAGTTTTTTACAAACCAATTACTACATGCATTACACTAAATTTAATTTCGGTAAACCATACATTCTTCACTAGAGTCATAATTAATTAAAAACAATACAAGCAAATTGAATAGCTGATATGTGATATTAAAGATCAAGGCTAGAGTTTACAAATAAAAGAAAAAAAAATGTATTTTAAGGTTTAAAATTTAGGATATGTGATCATATTTAAACATGTAAATTAATTATCAATCTTTTAATTAATGTTGCACTATTAAAAGAGGCAAACAGAAATTGAAATAAAATATTACTAAGAAAGATTTTTTTTACTAATTATAAAATATTAATCCAAACAAACTCCTAAATCACAAAAATAAATACTTGTTTGTCCTAATCCAAACAAGTTAAATAACATAAAACTAAACTAAACTAAAAATATTACAAGAGAAGCTTCTTTCTCAGCTGAATCCATCTGAACAAAAGATAAAATGTTTAAATCCCCTATCAAGTATTATCAATCGAGTAGTTTCTCACTTCTTAAAATTATAAAACATTGCTCTGTATCCATCCAACATCAGGAGAGTATCAACGTTGTAAAACGAAACCGTTCTAAAACACACAATTTGAAACAGTACAAAACTTTGAAAATCTTCATTTTAACTTCTAAACCCACGCCGCCTGTCGCTCTTTACCGTTGACAAAGTTCCACCCAACCTCACATATCCCGACGATTAATATCCCTATGAAATCGTGATCGAGGGACAATCGATCGACAGTTAACCGACGTTTTGTACCTCGCGAACCTTAGAATGAAAATCACGATCCCACACGATTCCGACGGTTAATCGATGACAAATACGACGGCATATGACTAAAAGGATGGTAGAGACTAAGTCGACAGCGGTGGTCGAGATCGGAAAAGGCGACGGGGATTAGGA
This sequence comes from Hibiscus syriacus, assembly GCF_006381635.1. Taxonomy (NCBI): domain Eukaryota; kingdom Viridiplantae; phylum Streptophyta; class Magnoliopsida; order Malvales; family Malvaceae; genus Hibiscus; species Hibiscus syriacus. The sequence goes on along the minus strand of NW_024062680.1, from coordinate 1,648,686 downwards.
TTTAGGTTTTTTATGAATTTGAGTTTTTTTTTTAAATTTAAGAGAAATTAAGGGTTTTTTTAATAAATATAATAATATTTTTAATTAAAAAATTCAAAATTACCAATACGTGACATGTATCTTAACAAAAAAAAACTAATGACAATTACGAGCTGAGCACCTAAAGTGATAACATTTATAACGTTAATCACTGGAATCATTCAAAAGATACTATAGACAACTATTCATGAAAAATTATATAATTTAGACACTTATTTTATAATTAAGCCTCAGTCTAATAACTATAGATTTTAGTTATAGAAGCAATCATCTGAACAATATATATAAAATATCAATCTTTTAATTAATGTTACACTATAAAAAGGTAATAAAGAATTTATGAAGAGATCCAAATAAAATTATCAAAGCTGGAAAATAAAATGTTACCAAGGACGAATTTATTTTTCTAAATCACTGAAATTACAAAATAAAAATGTGTTTGTCCTAATCCAAACAACTTAAATAAAATAAAAGACTGCAGATAAAAAGAAAAGGCTACAAAAGAAGATTATTTTTCAACTGAATCGGCTCATAATCCGTCGGAACAAAAGAAGATTCTTAAATTTGGTATCAAGTATTGTAAGTGTTAAAATTATAAAGCATTACTATGTTACCATCTAACATCAAGAGAGTATCGGCGTTATAAAACGAAACTGCGGATTTCTTTCTTTGGTTCTCCCAAATCGATAGTAAACTTTTTGTTCCAACACTTGGATCGATCTATAGGACTCCATCGTCCATACCTCCAATAACTCTGCATCTCGATATTATTGCCGGCTAAGCTGCATGTATGGCGAGATCGGTCATTTAATTTCAAATTAATATCCAATCGCTTCCAAGTCCAAGTACTCGAATCAAAAATTTTGCTATGACCGAAGAATCCAAAATCATCTTTTGAACTGCAAAGGATTTGTTTTGAGCACATCACTTTAGGTTACCATGATGGATACATAAATGATAACATTGAAAACACTAGGCTCTTTAATTAAAAAGCGTTATATTTTAGACACTTATTCGTGGAATATGATAATATTCAACGTAATAAAAATATACTTTAATTTATAATTAAGATAATAAAATATATATTCTAATTTATAAATAAAATAATATTCAAATAATTTAAACATCAAGTAAAAACATAAAATATTTTCTTTTTATAAATAAGTGAACTTTTAGAAGATATTTAGTTTAAGGCTTAATTATAAAATAAGTGAACTTTTAAATAAGACAATATTCAAATAATTTACTCAGTTGTCACAAACGTTAAAAAAATTGGTCAAAGGGTCTTTTCAACCCCTGTAGTAAACTCAATTTATTATTTTTGTCTCTATCGTATCTTCGCATCAATTTAACCCTCAAAATTGTTTAATTGCAACATTCTATATCCTACCCTAACTTAAAACCATAAACCGATAACCCTAATCCTAAATCATAACCTCATAACTTCTAAACCCTAAACTTTAATCTATAACTTAAAACTCACAATTTAAGGTTTTAAGTGAAGAGTAAAATATAAAATGATACAATTAATCAACTTCGAGAGCTAAATTAATATGAAAATATGATAAAGACGAAAATGATGGATAAAGAAAAAAATGATAAATTGAATCCAGCAAAGGCAAATGTGACCCTTTTGCCAAAAAAATTCCATTAACTACTTAAAATATGACACATGGCATCTTTATAAAAAAATATTTTTAAAAAAAACTTAAAATTGTTATTATTTTTTAAAAGTTCTCAAAAAAAAATTAAAATCTAAAAAAGTCCCAAAATCCTTAATCCTAAAATATCCACCCGACCTATTGCTACTACCCCCACCGACGGCCTACCAACTAGCCGCCACCTACCCACCCACCGACTGCATTAATCGTGACTTCAAACTCTAAACCCTAAAACCCAAAAAATCTCTAAACACAAATCCTTAAATTCAAACCCCAAATCCCTAAATTTCAACACTCATCCATCTCAATAGATGGGTGAGTGGTCGAAAAGCTCGTAAAGTGTAAGTGAGTCAAGTTCGTTAACATTGGTGATGGTCGGTATCGAAATTAAAAGTCTTGAAGCATTTTATGAAAAATAGGAAAAATTAAGATTTTTTTAAAAAAAAATTAGGTGAAAGGATCACCTTTGCCCCTATAATAAACCCAATTTATTATTTTATTTTCGTCCCAAAATCTAAAAAATCATAACTTATTGGCAAAAGGTAACCTTTGCCCCTGTAGTAGAGTTACAAACCTTCTACAGCCTTGTAGTAGTGATAATCATCAATGGAGGAGTAAACCAGACCTTCCCTTTCGAGGAACTCAATAGCATCCCTAGTACAGGACGGAAAAGAAAGCAAAAATGAAGAAATTAATGGATGATTACTTACAGTATGCATAACTAAAATAACTCAATAGTAAATTCATCATATGTACATACTTGATCTTTTGCACCCCCATTTCTCGATCACTGGAAATAGTAGTAACCAACCAATCGAATCAGAAAACATTGACACCAATTGAAGTGTTTTGAGGAAGTATCACAAATCAGAAAACTTACATGTTTGATAGTTGCTGCAGATAGTTCAGGACCATTTTATCAAAATTCTTGAGCCCCTCCGCATTATATTGCATAGAGAACTGGAAAAGAGCAAGATATTTATTGGGGGGGGGAATGAGGATTAAAAGGAAACAGTAAACTTTTTATATTTTGGTTTCATACATCATTTGTCGATGCTGGCTGGTGTCCACTAGATGCACCCCGCACAGGAGTGCTGAATGATAATCTGCCACCTGTGGGGCCAAAGCACCACCCTTTGACTACAATTAGCACAAGGAAAACACCAATCAAAATCCATACTCATCTCCAAGAGATCAACTCAGATTTATATGCAAATTTCATCAGTTTTAGACATAAATACCTGTGCTTTGCAGTTCTGCAGATGGAAATGAATGCACACGATAAAGTGGCAAGTAACTTCATTAAAATTTGTCGCCAACCTAGAATTGCAAGAAAACAAAGAAATGAACGCCACCAATGCTTAGATAGTGTATTAATGGTTGTCAATATTACAGATACAAACTAGTAAGTTGATTTACAGTTATAGGTAAGACCATCAATTAGGCGGTCAAATGGCAGAAGTGAAGTTAAAAAACATTAACACAAGAAAATAAGCTCATCGGTGCCCTAAATGGTACACTAAGCTGCACATGATATCTCAAAGTATATGCTCCTTTGGCGCCTCCAATTTCATGTCAGAACACGAAATCAGAGCAGGCAAAGGAAAAAAACACGAGCTCTGAAGCATTAAAATGTACTAAGTTGCATAAAACAACAATCTTATCCAAGTTTCAGCCCTGGTTGGTTCATTGGATTTGAAATAAATGTAACTTGTAAAGCACATAAAGGATTCTATATGAAAATTGTGTCACGTTACATGGATCAGATGCCATTGAAATTCTTAGTAAGATCATATTCAAGCACGGAGCACATCAACCAACAAATTGAGTGTGATAACAATAAATAGGAGATCACAACTGTACAAATCTATTGCAAAATAAGAAATTTTATTTATGGAACCATACCTCACAGAGAAGGCACTTAATTGCTTCTTGCCTTGATAACTTTGCAAGTGTCCATTAACACGAACATAAGTTCTCTCTCTGTTGCACAAAAAAATTCAAGTATGTAACCAAATATAATAACGTAGAACTACAACAGAAGCATATAATAACGCCTTGATAACTTTGCAAGTGTCCATTAACACGAACATAAGTTCTCTCTCTGTTGCACCAAAAAAATTCAAGTATGTAACCAAATATAATAATGTAGAACTACAACAGAAGCATGTATTAACATTCTAACCTAGAAACAAAAAATGCTTGATTGAGTTATATGAAGGAGAGAACTTACTCTAGTGCATCCATTTCCCTTGTATCAATCATTTCAGTCATCCGGGTTCAAACAAAAAATCGTTTAGAGAATAGTTTCACTTTGCAAATCAAAATTGCTTATCTAATTTCAATATTCTTCTTTTAATGCAATGATGAAACAAAAGACACCAACGGTACCAATACAACGGAAATTAATTAAATAACAATAGGATGTCATTCATAAGTGAATCGATTTCAAATGGAATCTGCTGTATTACCATCTTATACATTCAATTTGACCCGTTCCATCATCCAGTCCGAAACGTATACCTGAGGACCTTGAGTTTTTGTTAAACGCCATGCCAACCACCGTAACCTAAACCGACAAAGCATCCAAAAATAAAATAAAATAAAATAATGAATTGATCAAATAACTAAGTGGGTTATAAGGAATTTCTTCAATTAAGCTGTAGGGATTTGTAGCTTTAAGTGTCAAGATTTAACACAACGATTCTTTTCATTCAAAACAAACAAATAAAAATGATAAGCGGTGAAAGGACTTGAGAAGTGGTACATTGGCAACATCAACACCGTCAATTATGAAATTGGATTTCTCATCACCAGATTGAGATGCTTCACTTATCATCTTCACCGTCGCCGGTACCAACCCCAGCGTATCACGGCTCAACTAAACACCAAATAGGGGGAAAGGTGAAATTAGATCGATCAACTACAAACAAATACTCAAAATTTCAAAATTCCCCAACTATAATTATTTTATTTCCTATTGCCAGATGAAATGCATACAACTTACTCTTGCAGGAGACGGGGTTGAGTTAGCGAACTGAGAGGGCGTGAATCCGTCGAACTGGCTATTAGAGAACATGCTTGGAAACCTAAAATCAGAAAGGGGAATAGACGAAAATGAAAGTGAAATTAATTCAAACCATATATAAGTAGTGGTAGTCAACACTAGATAGAGACTAGGAAGAGACTGGTTTGGGATTACTACTTCAAAACTTTCCCGCCAATTAGTTATTATTTTCCCGCCTGATGTTTTATTTTAAGAAACAATATAAATTTCAACAAGTGGGCCTGAACGGATTAACCTTGGGTTGAGCCCAGTGTCCGCTCAATACGAGGTCGTTTTACAATGTACAACTACTGTAAGCGTTGATAAAGAAGGCTGCTTTCTCGGCTCATTTTGCGATTCTCTGTTTTGCCTTTGGATATCAACTAGCAATTATCCACGCACAAAAGAAAAGGTAGCAAATACCAAAGCAACGAGCATTTTATCCGGTAAATGTTCTACGAAAAGTGCATTCACGCCTATGACATAGAATCGAGTCTTAGAAGATGTATTTGAAGGTAATAAAATTTTATTACGACTCAAGTCCCGCATATAAAGTTAGTTGAATTGTGCTAAGAATATGTAGTTATCTTGATGGAATTTATTCCTTAAAACGGAGGGGTACTGATTGTTTATGAATTCAACTCCAAATTAATGTCAATGAAAGATGGAATAAAAAACTTCTATCATTTCATTTGTGAGTCAATTATTTATGTAAAATTGAACTCATCATTTTTTTTAAATAAAATAAATATAATTATACAGAACTAGCACATTATAAGATTTAAACCATAAGAAATTTTAATAAAAGTAATATATATTTTACATGGGATGAAACTCAAATGTGGATTCATCTTATCATTTCAGTCAAAATCTTATTGACCCGTAAAATTTTAAAATTTATATGAATATTACTTTAGAAGAATAAATGAAAAAAAATCATAATACTTCTTTCTCTTTTTTACTTGTGTCACTTTTTCCTTTTTATATTCTTTTTGTTTTCGACGTTAGCATCAATTTTGGGTTGAACGTCTATCGTTGACTTTTGATCCTTGATATTAATCATCAAAGATAAATTGTTGTTGAATTATGTTATTGTTAATTTGTTAACCATCCAACATTGTTACAAGCAATTTTATGTTAATATTGATTGTGTTTATTTTTTAATACCGACAACAATTTGTATTAGTATTTATCATTTGTCTGAGTTGTTTGGTTGAATTTTAAACTCTTTGCTTGTACAATCTTTTTCTTTCTTATGTAGTTGGTTTATACAATTCGGTAATTTTAAGAGAAATGTCCGGATTATAAGATTAGTTTACTCTCCTTATAATTTTGTATATTTACTCCTTGTTTAATCAAAGTTAACGTCTACCACGAACATCAAATACAATTAAAAAAATATGATATAAACAAATTATAATAAAATTTAAATATATATATCTTACCCAATAAATTAATGACATGGAATGATTACATTGAATCCAAAACAGTTAAATTTTGAATTGATCAACTTTATAATGATTGATAGTAAGATATAAATGATTTACTGATAAAAAAATAAAATTAAGAGGGAATATTGATTGGACGACAGGTTCCACTAAATATAAAAAGTGGCAATGATATGAGGCCGTTTACTTTCTGCGTATTAATCTTTAGTTCAGATCCAGTGGAGTGTGTCAAGCCAGCCAGCCATAGATTCCGTGTCTTCTGGCTCTCTTACAATTACTCGCACTCAACACTTCGGTCTCCACCATTTATTATAATTTAGAATCCTATGAAAAAGGGGGTTTTGCATTTACAAGGGAAGTTATGCCAACATGTGATGCTGCTCCCACCTGTGATCTCTGCACTTCGGCTGCTTTCCCATGAAAAAAAAAAGGAGAAAAGGGTCCATTATCATGCTCGTGCGTTTGCGTTTGCTGCTTCATTCATTGAAAGCCGTTATCGATCCTGATCACTTGTATATATAATGCATGTCATGGAGGCGTAGTTTAGTTTTGCGGTTGAATCATTAGACCGTCTCAGGGTTCTATTAATAGTCGCCTTAACGTTTAAATATTAATTAAATAAAGTTTTTATTTCTTTTAATTTAGTTATTTAAAAGAATTTTATTATTTATATGTCAAATAATTTAATCCTTTGGTACGAACCAAGCAATCTCATTGGTTAAGGGACTTGTTGTTATCTCTTGAGATCTCATGTTTAAATATCGCATATGCAGAAATATGAACGTTTATTGTTAAATGATTAGAGTGTTTAAAATATTTAATTAAAACAAAACAAAAAAATAAATTTTATTTTAAATTTAATTCTGGTCATAGATAACTCTATTTTAAACAAACTCAAAATAATATATTAAAAATCATTAATCTCTCATAAGATAAAATAAGAATTATTTAGAGGACCAAATTTGAGTATTTAATTCAATGAGTTTGAGATCAGAAGATGAATGATATCAAATTTTTTATATCAATAATCTGGATAAAATAATTTTTGAAAATCAGAATAATATTTTAACATTTTTTAATGTAAAAAAATATAAAAAAAATGGAAAGGGATAGAGGAGCCAACGAATCTCGGAGCTACGTCCTTGGATTAGCGGTCCATCTTTTCAAAATACGTGCCGTGTCCTTGTTCAATGGAAGGGTCATTTTAACATTTGAGGTCCTTTTGTTAGTGGCATTGGACACGAGGAAGTGATAAGAATCACCAAATATGCAGTGACCACTTCCAGCGTTGGCCGTTTCTATCAATCACCTCCAAGTACTAGCTACCCAAATTCCACTCTTCATTAACCGCCCAATAACACTCGTTGCTCAAAGTTGAAACCTAGGCATGCAACAGTACTGCCAAGTTCACTGCACTGAAATCACGTAAAATCAGAAATGGATAGAGGGGATTAATTGGATAGTTTTTTTAGAAATGAATTTTTGTATATTTTAAGGGTATTTTTATTTTTTTAATAATTTATTTTTAAATTTATAAAATTTTATAAATTAATTTCTAACATAAAATCTCTCGCCCGTCTATCATGTCAAATTTATTCCTTTTAAATCAAAATGAAATCACTCTCTTGATAGTACAATTTTATTTAATCTTTTTATATTTATAATCATTTTCTTATGAAACTTATCCTTGTGGAAAAAGTCTCTAAAAAGCAGTGGCGATGATATACTTGGAGGCTGAATGTTGCTACCTTTTCAGAAACCATTCCTCTCTGCCGTATTTATATTCTCTCTCTCTCCATTTGCATCACAATAAAACTGTTGTTTTTTTGTATGATAAATTCCTTTCATCCAGTGGCTCAAATGGGTCGAAGGGTTTTCTATATAATACTTTAATAAGTTGGTGGACCCCGTGGAACAAAAATTCTGGACCATTTTCTGGTCTTACAATGACAAAAAATGGTTTGTACCAAGCACTAGGGGAGGATTGTGAGTGGAAGAATATGTGCCAAACAGTTTTTTTTATTATAGATTTTAAATTTGTTCAAATAATTATTTTATTTTTATATAATTATTAATAGACTACACATCAAACACTAATTAAAATTGAGCATCACATTGCCTGAATATATATGGTCTGCCGGCCAATCTCAAATTCCATCTCATAATTTCCACATACATGCATGTGCTTTTCCTATTAGACGGAGTGTACAAATATCAATTTCTTATCTTCCTCGTTACATTACACCATGTTAAATTTTGAATCAAATCTAAAGTTTTAAGTAAGATTAAAGATTTGCTTTTTATTAATGGAATAAATTAAATTGAAAAAATGTTTTATAATATTAAAATAAATTAATTATTTTTTAAATTAATCCATTTAAATTATTGATGTATATGAGAAGATGTGGATAAAAGTAAGATTTTATATCAGGAAGTACGAATTTAATAAATTATATTAAAAAAATTAAGAAGTATAAAATTATATTTTTTTAATAGTTTGGAATGATTATAAAATATTATTGATAATGTATACACACATTACAGACATAACTATTTGAATCTAAAACATCGAGAGAGAATAATACTCTTTTAGATCGATTAACTAAGATTAACTAAAATAATTAAATAAATCAAGCAATTTTACTTTATTATAGAACAAAAAGTAAATGAAGAATCAATCACTATTAAAACGATTGTGATGGAAAGAGATAAAAGCTCAACCTTTTTTTTTCTTTTTTATTACATTACTTCTTCAAAGTTTGATTGATAAAAGTATTTGATGAAGAAACAAATACTTCCTATTTCCATGCCTAAATTATATCATCAGTATTCTCGCAATTACACATTTACAAGGTTATTTATCGATGAATGGATCAAATTATAAAAAAAAATTAAAATTAAATTCTATAAAATAAAAATTATTCTTCTATACAAGATCCTGTTTGAATAAACTCCAAAACATAATAATCATTTTTATGATTATCAATATTAAAAAATTCCATTAAAATAGATAATAATGATTCACTATTTAATAACTTAACTAATACAATACCTTTTGGAAAAGGTTTTCCTATTCCCCACGCTGATTCCATTTTCCACATAGTACATCATATCTATTATTACACCCCTTTTTTCCTTTGAATCTTATACCTATGATTATTGATTACACTTGCTCACCAATATAAAAATCATTTCTATTTTTATTACTAGTTTATATATTAATTTATTTAGTTAGTTGTTTAATAAAATAGTATTCATTTTTTACTCTACATAAATTATATGACCCTATTTTTAAATCGTAACTAATATAATTACTTTTTCCAAAAAGTAATTAATATATTTAAAAAAAAATATTTTAAAAGTATATATTAGTTAAATATCATTATATATCATATTATTTTAAAATTATTGATTGAATTTAATTTAACTGTCATTATTATTAGTACAACATACATGATAACGTTGATAAAGAGGCCAAGACGGAACAGGTTAAGCGGGTCCCATGGTGGCTGCACTTTTTGGTACTAGAAATGGAGGGTTGCGATTAGGGGCTCCTTCCTCCTCCGCCATTTCACGTATATATAAAGACCTGAACGCTGGAACAGACTCCATTCATTTACGTTAATAACACAAAACCCATAACCAGAAAAAAGGGAAACGCCTCTATTTCTTATACTACAGTAATTTCCTTCCCACTCCTCCTTTGTTAGTCCATCTTTTTAGCATTGGTAATCAGCCCGTTTCTTTGTCGTGCTCCGAGTGTACGAGTATTTAAGCGTCTCGCGTGGTTCCTTTTTTATATTTGCTTTTGCTGTATACATGCTCTAGTAGCTGCAAGTTCCTTTTCTGGCTAATCTCCACGCGACTAAGGTTGGAAGATGCCGGGCGGCATAAGCCTCGAAGAGATAAAAAACGAGTCCGTCGATCTGGTATATTTTTGTTCTTTCATCTCTTTACATCAATCATATTAATTTGATACAAGCAAGTAGTATTGGGCGGTTGTTTGATTTGCTTTTCAAATCACAAAAACGAGCAATTATGTGTAAATCATATGCTTTTGTGACGTTCTGCGTTCTGGAATTTTATGAAACGAGTGTGTATCTAAACTTCTAATTTCATGTTTCACTAAAACGGTGGAGGTTTTCGATTTTTTAAGGAATTTAAGCCAAATTAAGCGCGAAATCATGTTCTGCGATATAATCTCTTTTTCTTGTATGTTTCAAATGATTCATGATTTGACGGTGAAGTAGCTATGTTTCTTAATTTCAACAAGCATCTTCGTTCATTCCAAACAAATTAAGCGATGATTTGTGGCTACTTGAGCTTAATACGTATAATCTACGTTGACGGATCCATAATTTTTTTTGAATGAACACATATATATTAATAATAAAAATTTTATTGGTGTGAACACAAATAAAATTTTAAGATAGACATTAACAATAATAATAATTAACTGGCTGAAAAATTCAAATTTCAAGATAAATACTCGCACACCCTCAAATATACGTAGATCCGCCGTTGTATATCCATTTTATTTTCTTTAATTAGTATGATATCTGTTTGTAGTAAGATCGACTACCGATTTTCTCTTTATCCTCCAACTATGAGCATTGATCACATCCTTTTCACTCTCTGTATTCTTTCATTAATTTTCAAATAATTAAGAGGTTTGGATTGAGCTAACAGCTTGGGACTAGTGTGGGACAGTAGGAGTTGCTATTTTTCGCCATAAATCTTGTTTTTGCTTTTCAACGTTAATTTTGCTATTGAAAAGTAAACAGAAGTTTCCTTTACTTCTAGGACTTTTAAGAGAATGCTATGATTATGATTTTTTCAATAGAAATTTGTTATATATATTTTACTTCTGTTATCTGAGTTTCTTTTGTGTTTTTTATAATTTATTACATGAGATGATCTTGTGAAATAAGAAGTTTATGTCTTATTGCGGATAATTTATATGGGGGAGGAGTAAAAAATGATATTATATTTTAAAAAATTATAAAAATATTTTTTAAGTGTGTAGAGGCAAAGGGAAACGATGAAGGCGATGGGTATAATATTATTTTAGAGTGATGTTAATTTTATTTTTAATAAAATATAATAAAACATTTTTTCAGAAAAATATTAGGTTTTATTTTCATATCGGAATTAAGATTTATTGTTGACATCTAAGTTTAAAATTTGATTTTTTATATTAATTATCAGTATTTGATATATTGATCAATTAATCTATATTAAATATCGTAGAGACCCATTACAAAGACGATGCTCTCAACTTAATTTATTTCATTCAGCAACATTATTATTCAAATCCTTAATCTTATTTAAATAATTCAAAAATTATTTATTCCTTTTTGAAAAACATATTGTACCCCATTAATTTTGCTGTTCATAACATTTTTATTGGTGGCGTAACAAATCAATGGATAAAAAATATATATATGTATATATATTTTAAAAATATATAAAGTTATAGTTCATTTTTTTATTTTTTAATATAATATATTTTTTAAATAATAAAATCTACGTCCTAAAAGATTATTATCTATTAAAATAACCATCCGGATCATACAAGCATTCCCACTCATAAAAAAGTTACCAACCATTTAAAGGTTTTAAAGGAATATTTTTTTATTAAACTAATGTGATTACAAAGTAATATATATTCTAAACATTATCAACTATTTAACAATAAAGCATAATTACCTTTGCAGACGCTGGTGTTCGAACCTATAACCTTTAAGAATAATAAAAAGAATATTTACTTTTATATATAATAATTATGATTTTTATTCACCACTAGATTGAAAAATGATAGCCTAAAACTCGTCCGTTCTTCTATTTATAATAATCTAACCATACTATAAAATAAATTCCACATATTTGCTTTAGGCTTATGGATTTTTTGGCCTTCGAAGTTGAAGAATTTAGGTTATACTTTTCCATTTTTCTTTAGCTTTGGGCACACTATGTCTATGTTTATGTCTTTGTCATCGTGGATCACATAAGATATCATATCATGGGAAGGGAGATGAATTAGGGACGACATTAATAGAAGGCCTTTTTATTTTATTTTAATTTTTATTGTTGAAATGTGCTGCTCGGTTTTACATAAGTTACTGCTATGGCGGTGTTTCTCCTTCACAGGGAGTTCTTTAATTGAAACCCACCAAACCGTTTCGTACATACATACATACATTTAAATAAACTTCTATTTGACCCCATTCACATTCTGCAATGTTAGCATTAGGTTTGTTTTGATTTTGAGGCTGATATCAGGTGGTGGATTCTGTTATATAATTTTAGCTTCTACTCTAAGCTTCAGTATCTATAAAATTTTCATCTGAAGTTCAATATTTTTATTGGTTCTCACTTGCATGGCCATATAAGTTCTTTGTTATGCAACACTTGATTTCTACTTAAATGCATACACATGCACACACAGAGATAGACAAAGCAATCATTCTTCTTAGGTGCACTTTTGAATTTTGATTGATGAAACGATAGTTAAGTTGGTTAAGTGATAATTGCTTATAGGAACGGATTCCTATCGAGGAAGTTTTCGAGCAACTAAAATGTACAAGAGCAGGCTTGACTACCGACGAAGGCACCCAACGCCTTCAAGTTTTTGGACCAAACAAACTAGAAGAGAAAAAGGTCTATACATTACCATAATCTCTCACGTACCTGTTTCTAAATTTCCAGTTTGTGTTCAGTTGTATAATCTGGTATATAATATGGTGCCAACAGGAGAGCAAATTTCTCAAGTTCTTGGGTTTTATGTGGAACCCTTTGTCCTGGGTCATGGAAGCTGCTGCTATAATGGCTATTGCCTTGGCAAATGGTGATGGAAGGCCTCCGGACTGGCAGGACTTTGTTGGTATCATTGTCTTGTTGGTGATCAACTCCACCATCAGTTTTATCGAAGAAAATAATGCTGGCAACGCTGCAGCTGCTCTCATGGCTAATCTTGCTCCCAAAACTAAGGTGGAAACCAAGATCCAGACACTCAATGGTTTGTTGAGAATTATCCGTCTTATTTTTCTCATGATTTCAGCTTGGTCTTGTACCATAATATAGGTTCTTAGAGATGGTCGATGGAGTGAGCAAGAAGCAGCAATTCTGGTTCCTGGGGATATTATCACTATAAAACTTGGAGACATAGTTCCAGCTGATGCTCGCCTTCTCGAGGGTGATCCTTTGAAGATTGATCAGTCTGCTCTCACTGGGGAGTCTCTTCCTGTCACGAAGAATCCATCAGATGAAGTGTTCTCTGGATCAACCTGTAAACAGGGTGAAATAGAAGCAGTTGTTATTGCAACTGGTGTTCACACCTTCTTTGGTAAAGCCGCCCACCTAGTGGACAGCACCAATCAAGTTGGGCATTTCCAGCAAGTGCTTACTGCCATTGGTAATTTTTGCATTTGCTCCATTGCTGTTGGAATACTCATTGAGATAATAGTCATGTACCCAATACAGCACCGCAAGTATAGGGATGGAATTGACAATTTACTGGTTCTCTTGATTGGTGGAATCCCAATTGCTATGCCAACTGTGTTGTCTGTCACCATGGCTATTGGTTCCCATAGGCTTTCTCAGCAAGGGGCTATTACAAAGAGAATGACCGCCATTGAGGAAATGGCAGGCATGGATGTTCTCTGCAGTGACAAGACTGGGACTCTGACTCTAAACAAACTTACAGTTGATAGAACCCTAATTGAAGTGTTTACAAAGGGAGTCGAAAAAGAGCATGTTTTACTCTATGCAGCAAGGGCTTCAAGGACTGAAAATCAGGATGCTATTGACGCCGCAATTGTAGGAATGCTTGCTGATCCAAAGGAGGTATTATTTCTTTTTCAAGTCTCTCTTCTTCTATTGTTACCGTTAGGTCCTAGACCTCTGTGTCATCTTTTACACTGATCGGCCAGGCACGAGCTGGTATCCGCGAGATCCATTTCCTACCATTCAACCCCGTAGACAAGAGAACCGCTCTAACGTACATTGATTCTGATGGAAACTGGCATCGTGCTAGCAAAGGTGCTCCAGAACAGGTAATAATACTTTTCTCCCATTTTGGAATATAAATTTTTGAAGTTTTAGGTAGATAGCTTCTAACTTATATGCTTTCAATGTTTTTGGAAGTAGATCTTAAATCTTTGTAATTGCAAAGAAGATGTCAGGAGAAAGGTTCATTCAGTTATCGATAAATTTGCTGAACGTGGGCTTCGATCTTTAGCTGTTGCAAGACAGGTCAGAAAAACAAACTTTTGAATGATTCATGTTGAATAGATAAGTCGATTGGTGTAGTCATATTGTTTAGTTTCCATTTCTACAGCAAGTACCTGAAAAATCAAAGGACGCTCCTGGAGCACCATGGCAGCTTGTTGGTTTGTTGCCACTTTTTGATCCCCCGAGACATGATAGTGCTGAAACCATCAGAAGAGCTCTAAACCTTGGAGTAAATGTTAAGATGATTACTGGTAAGAGTTTTTTAAATTGTATTTAAATATTGTACATTGTCTATAGTTTAAAGACGCAAATTTTGTAATATTTTTCTCATACCAGGGGATCAGCTTGCCATTGGCAAAGAAACTGGCAGGAGGCTTGGAATGGGAACCAACATGTACCCTTCATCTTCCTTGCTGGGTCAGGACAAGGATGCTTCAGTTGCTTCTCTCCCTGTAGATGAATTGATCGAGAAGGCTGATGGATTTGCAGGAGTATTCCCTGGTGTGTTTAATTGTCAAATGTCTACCTAAATATGTGATATTCTGAAAAATGGAAATTATTAAAATGCATGTTTTGGTAAGAACTTGGTCGATCATTAAAGATATGTTGGCATCTTATTATTATTATTATTATTATTATTATTTTGTAAGAAAAGAGTCGTGTGTTGTACTTGGCGCTTGTTATCATGCACATCACTTATTGATTTGCAGGAACATCCCTAAGTCTCTTAGGTCGTTCCTGATAGTATCATTATTTTATTTGCCATAAGGTCCCCTGCTAAGTTCCTCCCTAACAGTTTGTTTTTCACGTCAATGACAGAACACAAATATGAAATTGTTAAAAGGCTACAGGAGAGAAAACATATTTGTGGCATGACAGGCGATGGTGTCAACGATGCTCCTGCTTTAAAGAAGGCAGACATTGGAATTGCTGTTGCTGATGCCACAGATGCCGCTCGAAGTGCTTCAGACATCGTGCTTACTGAACCTGGATTAAGTGTCATTATCAGTGCAGTACTGACCAGCAGGGCTATTTTCCAAAGGATGAAGAACTACACTGTAAGCCACATCGAAGCTTAATTTTGTTTGCAATTTACAGTCCTTTACTCCACGGGGAAAGTGTTTCTAACTTCGTCTCTTGTTCCTTTCGACTTCTATAGATATATGCTGTTTCAATTACCATTCGTATCGTGGTAAGTATATACAGACCTGCTGAGACTTGAACAATAATAATTGTAAATAATTTTACAAATGGATTAACTTATTCATATTCATTTTTGGCAGTTTGGCTTCATGTTTATAGCCTTGATATGGAAGTTTGACTTTGCACCCTTCATGGTTTTAATCATTGCCATACTAAATGATGGTGAGATGAGTTTTATCAGACTATTATTACTTTAATATGTCTTTGTAAAAGCCACCAGGAAACCTACCATTGTCTTGTATCTGAGTTATTTCATCATCACACACATCTATAGGTACAATCATGACAATTTCCAAGGACAGAGTAAAGCCATCTCCACAGCCTGACAGCTGGAAACTCAAGGAGATTTTCTCAACTGGCATTGTGCTTGGAGGTTACTTAGCACTAATGACAGTTTTATTCTTCTGGGCAATGAAAGACACCGATTTCTTCTCTGTAAGTTCAGTTTTACCTAATTTATGCCTTATTTTGATGCGTTTTTCTTTTGATTTTGCTAAGTTTCCTTTCTTATATTTCAGGACAAGTTTAATGTTAGGCCACTGAGGGATCGTCCTGAAGAAATGATGGCAGCTTTATACCTTCAAGTTAGTATTGTGAGTCAGGCCCTCATTTTTGTTACACGGTCTCGCAGCTGGTCCTTTGTTGAACGTCCTGGACTTCTATTAGTCGGTGCATTCATTGCTGCTCAGCTGGTAAGAAAATTTAACTCATCATTTGAGATATCATCCGTTCGATAGTCTGCTTTTCCCTTCGTATGAATCTATCATAGCAGGCCTCGCTTAATTTTCTGTAAATCAACTAGATGTATCATTCCTAGTACAGCTAAATCGAAATAGATGCTTTTTGTTGCAGTGAATTTTGACAAATAGATAGCTTCCTGTTAACATATAATGAAGCTTTAGCCACTTGTATTTGGCAGGTGGCCACTCTGATAGCTGTCTATGCAAATTGGGGCTTCGCAAAGATAAAAGGAATGGGTTGGGGGTGGGCTGGTGTAATCTGGTTTTACAGTGTGGTGACTTATATTCCACTTGATCTTATAAAATTTGCGATCCGTTACGTTCTTAGTGGAAAGGCTTGGGACAATCTTCTGGAGAACAAGGTAGGAGTCATCATGGCTTTCGATGGATCTCTCCATTTCTGCTATGTAGTATTTATATTTATTTCTGATTCATTTGCACTTATTATGCTGTGTTCCTATATAAAGACCGCCTTCACTACAAAGAAAGATTACGGAAAAGAGGAAAGAGAAGCACAATGGGCAACTGCACAGAGAACGCTGCATGGTCTTCAACCACCTGAAACCTCGAACGTGTTCAATGAAAGGAGCAGTTACAGGGAACTTTCAGAGATTGCAGAGCAGGCCAAGCGTAGGGCTGAGGTTGCAAGGTGAGTTGAACTAATTTTCATGCATATGCACAAAAGAAAACATCCTTCTTTTGGGATTATGATCTTAATATATATAACTTATGTTGTAGGCTGAGGGAGCTGAATACGCTGAAGGGGCATGTCGAATCAGTTGTGAAGCTGAAGGGACTTGATATCGATACCATTCAGCAGCATTATACAGTTTAAAGCTAAAGCCGCAAGCAGCATACGAACGAAGGATCATGATGATCATGTGTTCCTCTCTCCAAAAAAAAAATTGACGACGAACAAGGCCTATGGCCAATTTTATGAGAGACAAAAATAATGAAAAGGAATCTGTAATATTGTTAGTATTCTAAGTCAAGGTTATGTAAGTACGTTCAACTCATAACCTTGCTTCTACATCTACGATTCGCTCTTGCTTTCCTTGTATGATGGATAAACTTTTTAGTGACAGATATATGTTGACATTGCATTGTTGCATTGCAGGAGTCTACAACCTTTCCTTTCCATTCGTTATAGTATACATTACAGAATCGAATGTTGATTTATTCTCGAGTTATGGTGGACTTGAAACTAACCCATGTCGGGCCGAGTAGCTGCAATTGAGATGACGGAACTTGTGCATTAAGCAATCAAGTGATAAAAGGATGAGGAATAAGTACATCCAGTAACTAACCTAACCACCTAAATGTCCTTTACCGCGACGAGAGACAACTGATCGTGCACAAAGAACGGCAATAACTAACATTTTTCGATATACAGAGTGGAAAGTTATACAGGGAAGGATCTGGCATATACTACATTTGATATCACCCAGTTCACCGTAACAGCTGACGCTGTCATCCTCGTAGATGCTTTTCGTGAGCCATTTCGACAATGCTTCTTCGGATAGCACAGTGCTCACATTACTACCCGTCTTTTCTTCTAAGTCAAGTAATTCCTGTCATGATATCAAGCTGAGCTAATTCCACTGTAACAACACAGACTGGAGAAAGGATCATACCGAAACAAAATCGAACCTCATATGACGAATTATTTATATCCAGTCTCATTTGTCTATACTGGTCGTAAAACTTTAGGCCATCAAGGAGCAAGCCAGTACTCATTTTGACATCGATTTGTAATCACCCAAAACCAGTACGCATTCTTGTATTGGGACAGACAGTTGCTTCCTCCATCTCCATAGAGGTGCAACGTTTAACAACATTTTATTTTTAATTTTTTGTCTGTTTAAAGTTGCAGGTATTTTATCTCTTACATTTTAAACGATGGCCGCCCTTCAATTTTTGTTGTTCTTTCTGTATCTAGAGGTAGTAGAACAATTGTTGACAACATTTCAAGAGAGGAAAGGGCCACTGAATAATGGTTAAAAATACTGCCTTTCGACGAGTGTTAAAACATGACTTCTTTTTTTAATATTATTTCTACTCTGATTTTTCATAAAAAAAAATAGTATTACATTCATTCAGACCTTGCATTTTTTTTTACCTAAATATTTTTTAGTTAAAATCTAGAGTGACCTT
Organism: Hibiscus syriacus; assembly: GCF_006381635.1. NCBI lineage: Eukaryota > Viridiplantae > Streptophyta > Magnoliopsida > Malvales > Malvaceae > Hibiscus > Hibiscus syriacus. Next base: position 1,630,163 of record NW_024062680.1, on the reverse strand, counting down.
ATTTCCAATCATTTATCGAAATAATAACCTTTAGTTGGATTTTATTCAAAAAGAAGAAATAAATGTAACATGCATCGGAGATGCGTGTTAACACGAATTGAGCATGAAATCCTAATAACAAGTGCATGTACATCAAACCCATCCTAATAACAGGAAAACAATTAAGGGCATTTCATCAGAGCAGATTCTTTAGGGAATGTTGATGACTAAATAAATTTAATTAATCACAGCTTAGACCTTCACTTTCCACTTTTATGTCACTATATTGAACATGAAAACCAGCAAATTGCCTACAAGCTAGCGACTAAATTAACAAGTGAATATGAAAGAAAACTTGAAATGCTATACCTGAAAGTATCAATTCTCTTATCTACCAACCCAACACGGTACTTGCTTGTTATGTCCCTTACCCCACCACCCATTTGCTTCGCAGTCGACGTAACATAGTAAAACCGTGCACAAGATATACGCTTAAACATCTAAAACACCAACATATTACAATCACACAACTGCAGATGCAGTTCGGCGAAGATCTACCCCGTTATCGATTTTGCTGCCGGTCGTTCTGCCTTTGAAACTGCCGTACCTTTCCCGCCTTGGCAGAAAAAGGGAAAGGAGCATTTGTTCCAACCCCTGCACTGTGTACTTTGCATATTTACTGGAACTTGCATCTTGCTCCACCAATGGCCCATAAGTTTGCATATAGCTTCGATAGACGGGTAGAATCGCCTGCACTATTAGTTGGCATGTCTTCTCCCTCAAATCTCTTTCTGAGATAACCCAACCAGACTGCTTTTTATACATCTCGTCAAAAGCTTCATTAAAAGTCTTCAACCTTTTCTTTACGAGATCACGAGCAGTGGCACGACCACCTGAGAACAGAATTAACCCTTCACGGCTTAAATGGCCAGGGAGCTTACCCCAGCTCTCTCTTACGAAGTCCGCGGAATAATACTCCTTGTACTGTTCATGATCTTTCAACCAAGTATCTCCCATGAGCTCTCCAATTTTTGTTCCCTTTAAGTGTTTGTATAGATGCCAGTGGCTGTTCATGGCAAAAAGATAGGACAGCGTAGCATCACCATATGCCTTCACCCATGTTTCCAAATTCAAATCAACGGCCTTAATTATTTTCAAAACCTCATTAACAAGAATCATCTCCTGAAATTTTTTATGCTTCCAGCTTTGGTGAATGACAAGAACTTGGGTCAGGATCGGCTTGTACTCATCACCGAGCAGTTTATTGCAGTACTCAGTTATGAAACACACCAATTTAGGAATGCTCCCATCCTGAGGAGGAGGGATCTGCCTCTGTAATTCCACCTGAACAAAGATTTCCCAGAAAATTTCGGCTGCACCGTCAATAACCCTCTTGATGAGATCTCTTGTCAGGTTTTGGATCTCAATGCATGCTGCTCCACCAAAGAGCCTGTTGAAATCCAATCTCAATTTTGTTCAAAGATGCAAATATATCCAATAACTTGAGAAGCTTTAAAGGTTCTTTCTTGCTTTCGGTAATAGTCTTCCCAAACTGAAGAAAAGCAAGAATGCCAGCTTGTGCAGCTATTTTTGCAAAACATCCCATCCAAACATCCAGGCCAATCCTCTCGAAAACATCATTACAAAGTTTGAACTCTGCCTCGAGTAAATGCTTTACTGCAAACTCCAAATGTTTTCCCCACTGTCCTATATACCCCTCTATGCTCTGCACATCGTTGAACTCTGAGACTGAGATCTCGAGATAATCCAAATCAAGTGCCTTCAAGCTAGCTCTGACATTTGAACTACGAACTTCAACATAGATTGTAATGCACTTCTCAAGTCTATTATTGGCAATCAGCCTACCAAGAATTGCTTGCAACTTCTGAATAACAGTCACCGGCAAGGGTGACGGTGCAATGCATGCCTGTTCGCCTAGTGATGGAGATGACATTGGAAGTGGCACGCTATGCTCCGTCAATAGTCTTCTAAACTCATTTTCCAGTTGGTCCAATGCAGCATCTAAAAGCCCCCCATCAAGATGTATTATTTCCCCATCATTTTGCAACTCCCTTAGGCCCTTGAGTGATGTCTTCAAATTCGACAAATACCGTCCATCAGCAACTCTGTTATCCTCCAAATACTCAATTATATCTTCCAACCATTGAATAGCCAATCCGCAGTTATCACCAAGAAACCTCAATGCCTCTTCGAGGCGTTTCAACACTGATAAATACCCAGGAAGATCATTCCTGGGATCTGATAGAAGGGACTTCTCAAGTCCATGGACGGCATCAAAAACCTTAAGCACTGCTGCAGCAGGGCCTACAGCTCGGTTAATATATGGCCCCCAACAGCTGCAAGCGCGTCCTTGTCAGCACGAATTGGGCGGACCGCAGCCTCTAAGGAAGGCAATCTTTGGTTGATCTCCTCTATTCTTGGTCCAGCCTTTTCAAGAGCCAATCCTAGGGTTTTTGATTTCTCTAAGCTGAGCTTTAGTGACTTTCTTGCAGCTATCAAATTATCAATACAAAATTTATTCTTGCAATCATTACCAGGTGCAGATGGGTCCATCTTATTCCCCCAAAGGAAAAGCCTAATCAAAATCCAAGCTTGTAACCACGAATACGTGTGAACTGAAACTACAAATTTAGAGATCTACAAGCAGTTCCAAAATGGGTATTTTATCCTTGTTTACTTCTCATGGGAAATTTTATCAATTTCCCACGAATTCATGTAAGAAAACCTCTTTATTTTCCCCCTTTATTCTTCACCAAATCAACCCCTAAAAAGAAGACGAAAAGGAACACTAAGTGGGTGGGGAGAAAGCGAGTAAAAGAAACTCACTTCGGAAACGGAGAAGCACAATTGTGGGGTGAGAGAGGTGCGCTGAACCGACGAAATGAGCTGGAAGGAGAGAGTTTGAGCGGAATCTGAATCGTTGAGTTTTGGATCCAAAGAGAAACCCTAAAGTATACTGAGAGTATAACAAAATAGAAAGAGAAAAAAAGTAATACGCAAATTGCGAGAGTGGGACGCAAATTGCGAGAGTGGGAAGAAGGACGAGAGCACCTTTAGAATTTGTCTTCTTTTAACTTTTATTTTTTGCATTGAAGAAAGCGCTGTCCATCGTTGGCCAGGGAATCCTTTTAAATTGAAACATACTTTTAATGTAATTAACACAATAACAATAATTTTAGTCTGAACAAAAAATATACATTCTATCAATTTGATTGTAATTTAAAATAATTTAATAAATTTAATATTTTATATTTAAAATTTTCATAAATTACGTTAGTCCATTCGATCAAAGCAATAGTTAGATAATTATATTCTACTATAATGCATCAATAAATTACTGTTAATTTATTATCATATCAGAAAAAATATTTATAAAAAAACAAATAATTTAAGAGAAAAAAAAATTAAATTAATAGACATTTTGAACAAAAATAATTAAATTTAAACAAATATAATATATAAAATTTTGAGACTATAACTATTATTATATTAGGTCATACTATTATTTTACGTATTACTTAACGATTAATTATTTGTTATAATAATATTTTTATTAAATAATTGTATCATATATATATTTTAAAATAATTTGTTTGTAATCGAATTAATAATTAATTGATATAAACTATATTTTATCCTTATTATTATTCATAATAATAACTAGTTAGGTGAGATATACAAATGGTGCACCCAACAACAGGGTGATAATTTATCAAGTCCCCAAAGTATTAAAAGTTATGAAATGGTCCATTGATTATAGGACAATACTTTGTTTAGTCTCCCAACTATTAAAAGTTACAAAATGTCATCTAACTATTCATATGTTCTAAAATCGTCATTTTTCTGTTAAAAATTTAATGATAGTTTGAGCTGGATGTTAACCTAGTGACTGTGATATGATAAAATTTGATCCCAAAAATCTCAAATAACTATTATATCTCCGTCAACATATTAACATTTAGCTCAAGCTGTCATCATTCTTTTAACGAAAAAAGATGTGTTTGGAATATATGAATAGTTTTATGATCATTTTGTAACTTTTAATAATTGATTGACTCAATAAAATAAAAACCGATAATTAGATTACTATTTTGTAATTTTTTATAGTTAAGGAACTCAATAGAATAGTGTCTTATAGTCGGGGGCATGTGTGTGCTTTACCCTAAATAGTTTAATATTTTATATATCAACAATATAATTTTTTAAACTCGATGAATTGATTATATATCATTAAGTGTATTTTATTAAATATAATCCCATATTTGCAATGTCAACACCCTTTTTTCGGTTGGTTTGTTTGGCGTTGAATTGAAACTTGAATAATAGCGTGAGAATTGTTTCATAGGATTCTCTTGAACCGCCCGAAAGAACAATGGCGCGCGTGTACGTGGGTAACCTAGACACACGGGTCTAGGAGCGGGATCTTGAAGATGAGTTTCGTGTCTTTGGAGTTATTAAGGGGTATAGTTTTGTTTTCTCTTCCGTTTTAACATAGGTGTCCGTATTTTTAAGCATGATTTTGTTTTTCATAATTCTCCAAATGCTGCTCTTCTTTTGTTTTCCTCCAGTGTATGGGTTGCTCGTAGGCCACCGGGTTATGCTTTCATCGATTTTGATGATCGCAGAGATGCCGAGGATGCCATTCGTGAATTAGATGGTATTTTCAACAATATCTTTTTTTTTAGTATGTCACTTGTTGCATCCTAAATGTTTTGTCCAGTCAGCTGTGATTCCTTTCTCGTTATAAACCAAATATGAAAAACTAGAGAATGCCTTGGTTAGGACTTAGGAGCTAGCACATTGATTACTGGGATGCTTAATCTTGAGGTTGTGGGATCGAGTCCATGGAGGGTATTTCATAATTTGGAGGTCTCCTACGGAAGTTGTTCTCAACCTAGTGTTGGGATCATCCTACTATCTTACCTCCCCTTACCCCTTATATATGGGAACAAGGGACAGTCATTTTTTCTTTCCTTGTTAAGCTTTATGATGGAAATCATGGTTTTGGTATGCCCTTTCCGGTCTTTACTTCTTCAGAACTAGATATGGCTTTATGAAGAACTTACCTTTTCCGTATTTGCTAATAACAATTAACATGGATCAAATTTACAACGGGGATCTCTCTCCTTTTGTAATTTTCTTAACTTCTATTGATTTTTGTCTAAGGAAGTCTACAAAACTTGTTGGCAGGAACATAGCGTTTATCTCTTTCACCCACCTAGATGCAAGTCCCTAATTTTCTTTTTCTTAATGGCATCTTTAATGAGCACGAGTTTCTCGTTTGAGACTCACAATCTATTTGGTGTACTTGGAACAAGCAGGAATGGCTGGAGAGTAGAGCTTTCTCATAATTCTAGAGGCGGAGGTGGTGGCCGTGGACGCTCTGGTGGTTCTGATTTGAAGTGCTATGAATGTGGTGAGCCTGGTCACTTTGCTCGAGATTTTGTCATCCATCCTCTGTCCTATAGATTTGATGATGCTCACAGCTATTCACTTTTATACCATTTGCTGTTAGATATACGAGAGTGAAATATTTCTACTGAATTTGGTGCAGGAATGGTGTAAGAGAGCACCATCGGAGCAGGAGCTAAGTACCACGAAGATGTAGCTTTTATGTGAGGAGACTGGATAGTGTGTTTAGTTTGTTTGGGCTTCAGTGCTACTGTTTAAAATTGGGCAACGCCCTCAGCCTCTTGGATTTGGTTAAGTTCGTTTCTGTTTTTCTATATTCTATGTTGGTTTTCTTTGCTTTGTCTATGCTAAATATTCCTTTCTGCATAGTAAAGAAGAAGCTAAAGGCGACGTCTATAAATTTTGTTGATAAATCATTCCAGGAACCCTGCTAAAAGTTCATGCTTTTTTTCTTCCTTTTTGTGTTGAGGAGCTTTTCTGCGTCTGCCTCGGTGCTTTTCTGCTTCTACACTCCCCTGGGGTTTACATCTTTGCTGGCCAGCTATGGGTTTTTCAATACTAGATGATTGTGGGTCCCATTTGGCATCGTCTCTAGTCTCTACTTGGCTATTTGCTACTGTTTGAACGAATCTTTCTCTCCGGTTGTGATGCAACTTCACTCAAACTCGAGTGGCGTTTCTTTACTTTTAAGTTTTATCTTAAAAGGGATCTGAGGAGCATCGTCAAATGCTTCTCTGGCAGGTACTTATATCTGTTCTACAGAAGTTGATATTTTAGGATCCCTGAAACATTGAATTTCTTTGCAAACTTCTAAAAGAGAGACAACAAAAAGGTTAAGAAGGATACTTTCTGTTTCAACATGTTTTTGGTCATGCAATTAACTAGCAAGAACATGTTTAGAGTCCTCTATTTGGGTTTGAAAGCTGGGTTGCTGAACTCGCCGTTCTTTACTGTCTCCGGCTGTCTGCATCTGCATCTAGATGATGAAAAGAAGTCTGCTTTTGAATAATTCATTATGTTTATTGGGTTGAGACTTGGGAGGCATCTAAAATGGGGATTTTCTGTGATGGTTGATCTTTAGCTACAGAAGCGGATTATCTTCGACTATGATCGTCATAGGTTAATCATGGTTCTTTACAGTATTGGGTGCAAGACAAAGTGTAGCTGAAGTGAATTGTCACTTCCCTTTGGTCTGGTTCAACATTAGGAGCTACAGTCATAGTTGGATGAAATTTTTATTGGCTTATTGAATATATTTGCCACATGTGAACGAGAGTTTTTAATGGAACCGGTCATATTTGATTTGGCTATTCATTTACTTTATTATTTTTTTCTTATCAGGCGATAACATCTAAATAAAAAAAAAAAGTATGCGGAAAATAGTAAAATAATAAATTATTATATGTTCTTATTTTTTTTCCTTACCACGTTTCATTTGTGCAAATAATCAAGACAACTCAAAAAATTATTCTGGTGATATGTTCTCTTTATACATTTAATTCGAGAGCATTCACGTTCGTTATCTATTTCAACTTTTTATTTAATTTAATTCTTCACTAAATAGATTGTATTATGAATCTTTTAAATAGAATTTGAATTATTATTTTTACTAATGTACATGTTCCTTGCCTTTCAAAATGATTAAACTTTCATATAATTTCCTTCTATGAAATAAAAACTGTTTCTCATTGAAAAGAATGACGAATCAAATGTACTTTCTTTTAAGTGATTGTATAAGTTTTTTAATATTGTTGTTTTATTATCCATCTATTTTAAAGATTTCTTTTAAAACGTTTTTCAATTTCAAGAGTTCACTATTTTCCAGAGAATTAATAAATTAGATATGTTTTTTTTTAATATAATAGCAAACAATACATTGATTTTTATAAATTCAATTTTATCATAAATACAAAATATGTTTCCTATATAAATTACAAATAAAATAAAAGTGCGTAAAGAATGATTTATAAATTCAATTTTTTATTTGGCAACGTGTATACGGATGGATCGTGGTAGAAAATTATATAAGTAAGTTCAATTTTCAGTTGGTAGAGCGCAAGGCTATTAATTTTGTGGTCGTGAGATCAAATCTTACGGTAGATAATTCATAATTCTGACTGCCGGAGATCTTTCATGAAAACTGCTCTCAACCTGACGTTGAGACAGCCTACTACCTCACCTCATTACATATAGGAATAGAATCTCCTAACCTCATTACCTATATGAGAATAGGGTACACGAAACAATAATATTCCTGTTTCACACCGGCACATCATTGCAATTTTCATTGGTGAAAGGTAAACGATTCTCATACTCCCATTAACAATTTAATTGGTTTACGAGCCACGTGTATCATATTACTTGAAATTTAATATTCCCAGGATCTGCTTCCGTAAGAAATTGGGTAGTTCTGCGGTGCGGCGCCTAAAAAACAGTTAATATACGGCGTGATCGGTTAAATAATTGACCGGTTAAAATTTATACCGGTTATGTTATATTATTTAACCGGAAATATTATAAAGTACAATAACATACTAGGTAGCGTTTATATAATGTAATAGGTAGCACTTATATTTACCTATTTTATAAGTAATCCGGTATATTTATACCGATAGTATTGCAAATTTACCTATTACATTATATTATATTGAAAGTGTCCATACTTTTTATAAAAAAGATCGATACTTCTTTTAAAGTTATGTAATTTATGTTTCAATTTTTTTAATAGTGTTTCATGTTTTCCACCTATATATTAATTAATAATTTCATTTGCACAAAAAATTATTTGATTATTGATATTTTATAAAATATTATTTAGAATTTTTAATTTAATAATAATATATATCGTAACGTAAAAAATAAATCATTAGACGCCTATAATTACTAAATTAATATCTTAAAACTCACTCAAAAGATAACCTTAAATTAATGTTTTCCACAGTGAAAAAAGTATGGACACTTTTATAAAAATGATAGACACTTTACAATATAACCACTACCTATTACATTATATAAACGATACCTATTACATTATATAAGCGCTACCTATTACATCATATGTTTACCTATTATTGAAAGTGTCCATACTTTTATAAAAAGGATCGATACTTTTTTTAAAAGTTAGGTAATTTATGTTTCAATTTTTTTAACAGTGTTTCATATTTCCACCTACAATATTAATTTAATAATTTCATTTACACAAAAATTATTTGATTGTTTTGATATTTTATAAAATAATATTTATAATTTAAATTTAACAACATTAACCAAGATAATAATAAATATGTAATATATATGTTTATTGTTTTTAATTTAATAATAATATATACAACATCAAACACATTCCAAGCTATAAATTACAAGCTAAGGACACTTGAAGAAGCAAGAGAAAACTATCCAAACAATCAAAACGAGAAAATCCCAACATGATAACAACTGAACATATCATATCAATGTTCAAACTCAAGTTGTAGATTTTGATTTCCTTTTGCTTGACATCATATGAGATTTGAATTTTGATTTCCTTTTGCTTGGCACCATATGAGCTTTGGATTTTGATGAGCATCGGAAGTATTTCAGACTTATGATTTGGGTGGTACTCAGAAGCATTTCGGACTTATGATTTTAGTTGCTATTTGTTTACCACCCAGATCATACGCCCGAAACGTTTCTGACGCTTTAAAGTTGACCAAAAAATACAATGGTCGGGATTTCCCTCGCGTTTAAACGTTGGAAAAAAACAATGGAAATTAGGAATAATCAATGATAACATGCATATTGGCTTGGGCTAATATTTATAGTGGAGCCGAAATATATATTGAAATTCAAACTCAAATTGAAATTTAAATTCAAACTCCAATTACATATGAAATGAATTGAAATGCAGTGTTAAATTGAACATGAAAATTGCATAATTGATTCATACTGTTCAAGTAACATGCTTTATGAACCATCAAGCTAAAAGACAATATTGATTGAGTTCAAAGCTGAGTTGTGAGTTGATGGAGTTGTCACACTTGTCACATGGTTGGAATAAAGTAATTGATTAATAATTTTATTTGCACAAAAAATTATTTGATTGTTTTGATATTTTATAAAATAAATTTAGAATTTGTAATTTAATAATAATATATATCGTAACGTAAAAAATAAATCATTAGACACTATAATTACTAAATTAATATTTTAAAACTCACTCAAAAGATAACCTTAAATTAATGTTTTCCACAGTGAAAAAAGTATGGACACTTTTATAAAAAGGATAGATACTTTACAATATAACCACTACCTATTACATTATATAAACGATACCTATTACATTATATAAGCGCTACCTATTACATCATATGTTTACCTATTATATTGAAAGTGTCCATACTTTTTATAAAAAAGGATCGATATTTTTTTTAAAAGTTATGTAATTTATGTTTCAATTTTTTAACAGTGTTTCATGTTTTCCACCTACAATATTAATTTAATAATTTCATTTACACAAAAATTATTTGATTGTTTTGATATTTTATAAAATAATATTTATAATTTAAATTTAACAACATTAACCAAAGATAATAATAAATATAATATATGTTTATTGTTTTTAATTTAATAATATATATACCGTAACATAAAAAATAAATCATTAGACGCCTATAATTACTAAATTAATATCTTAAAACTCACTCAAAAGATGTATATACCTAAATATGTAGTTAACAAACATACCTAAATATGTAGTTATTGTACATACCTAAATTTAATGATAATATATACTTGTAGTTATTGTACATACCTAAATATGTACTGCGAATTTAATGGTGTACCCACCCTTTAACTACCACTACCAAGGCCACATCCTATTGAAAGCAGCACGACTGAAACATGTTCAAAATGAACCTTTGCTTACATCTCCATAAACTCCTGGAGCACTGAACTTGCACAACAAAATTTTTGCCATGGATAATACTAATGTAGACAATGTTAAGCCAACCGAGGAATGCCATGAAGTACATAATGTTGATGAATCTGACAGATTGGTTGGTCAGCTCTTCTGTTCACGTGATCAAGCTTGGCACTTTTACAAGGGATTCGTACGGGAACATGGGTTTAGTACGTAAGGGAACAACACGGCTTGACGTGGAAGGGAATTGAAGACAAGAATTTTGTTGTTCCAAAGAGGGTTTCGAGTATCAAAAGTCAATAATGTTGATCGTCAACGTGCTCATACGCCAGTCACAAGAACAGGATGTAAGGCTAGAGTCGTAGTTACAGCAACAAATACAACGATCAGTGGGTTATAAGTAAGTCTGATCAGAAACATAATCATGCATTGTGCACATCTGCTATGACACCATTTATGCGTTCTAATAGAGCTGTAAGTAAGGCTGATATCGATGAGGCAACAACATTGAAAGAGGTCGGTTGGCACGTCACAAGTAATGAACTATTTAACGCAGCAGGCAGAGGGCTATCATAATGTTGGATTTACACATAAAGACCTCTACAATGCACTTCAAAGAGGTAAAGCAAAGGAAATCGTCGATGGGGATGTGAATGCGCTTATTGCCTACTTTGATTATAAGAAACATGATGATCCCGGGTTTTTTATGACATACTCGGTAGACGAATCGGGGCATTGTATAATCTTATTTGGTCGGATTCTACATCGAGATCGGATTACACATGTTTCGGTGATGTAATTGCGTTCGACACAACGTACAAAGTTAATTTGTATGGTCGACCAATTATGCCTATTGTTGGTGTCAATCATCACCATAACACAATTGTGTTTGCCACTGCCATAATCGCTGACGAGACGTCTCAATCTTTCGAGTGGGTGCTACAGAATTTTTTAGAAGCCATGATGAATAAATCACCTATTTCCGTTGTAACCGATGGGGATAGGGCAATGCAGAGGGCTATCAAATCTGTTATCCCTTATGCTAAGCACAGATTATGTTCTTGGCATCTTTCTCGCAATGCAAGCTAACATTGGTGACCCAAAGTTTACAGCAGCATTCTCAAAATGCATGGCTTCCTGGTGGACAACCAAGGAATTTGATATTCAATGGCGTTCGATTGTTTCAGAATTCAACGTCCAAAAGCATCCATGGGTGATTGAGAAGGGAAATACACGACACTTATGGGCACAAGCATATCTAACCGGTCATTTCTTTGCCAATATTCGCTCAACACAAAGGTGCGAGTCTATGAATGCTTCACTAGCTATTGCACTGAAACACAAGAAGACATATTTAGATGTTGTTCGTGCAATTGAAGATGGAATTAGTAGAATGCGTATGAACGAGTTGAAAGCGGATACTTAAGTTCCCATACGAAGCCCTTCCAGCACAAAACTGGTCGACCTTGAAAGCCATGCCGCTGCGATTTTTACCCGCGAATCTTTTCGTGTGTTCCAAGATGAACTTATACGGGAGACATTGTACCGGATTGAGGCAGAGATTAAGTCCTTATCAGATGAATGTCAACATTATATTTTGTCAAAGTACGCAGAAAAAAATAGGAAATTGAAATAGTTTTGATTCTCGTACGAAAACTCTAATTTGCTCCTGCAAAAAATTCGAGACCGTTGGACTTCCGTGTCGCCATCAACTTCACATTTTGAAGCAATTGGACTACACATATTTGCCGGGACTTTGATTCAAAGTAGGTGGACTAATGATGCGAAGGCTTCTGCACCCAGCTATGTTGATTTGAATGTGTCTCCATAAGTGATGCAAATGGCAAGGTTCGCTGCTCTACGTTCAACGTCAAGTAGGTTATGCTACATGCATCAAAGACAGACGAGTCTTTCAAAACCGCAAGAGATGAGATGAAAAACTAATAGAAGAATTAGAAAACTCGTTTGGTTTGAATCATTCAGTCAACCAGAGCATTGTAGTAAACAATGTTCGTGACCCTCAACGAAAACAACGCAAGCGAAAAGAGTGCCGAAGAACAAGGTCGAGAAGAAAATTAGGCAATGTGGGTACTGCAACGGTGAGGGGCATAACAAACTAACATGTCCTCAAGTCAAGCTCAGTTTGAGTACAAGCACACAGCCTACATCAACTGATTTTTTCGAAGACGGAATGGAATGACAACGATCTCCATATAATATATCGTAAGTATCAACATGACTCCTATTGTATGTACATATAATATTTTGAATGAAGGAAGAAAAAACCGCGTTACTTAAAATTACCGACACTTTTTTAAATGGTATCGACACATTTTTCTTCCAATCTGGACATAAAGTACAGACACAATATTATAAAGTGTCGATATAGGTTGTAGACCTATTCGCTCATAAAACCGGTATATTTATACCGGTTATATTACAAAATTATCTATTACATTATAAATCTGGGTTCCGATGTGTAAATGTCGATACTTTTTTAAATCGTATCGACATATTTTTCTTCCAATATGGACATAAAGTACGACACAATATTAAAAAGTGTCGATATAGTTGTAGACCTATTCGCGCATAAAACCGGTATATTTATACCGGTTATATTACAAAATTATCTATTACATTATAATTATGGGTTCCGATGTGTAAATGTCGACACTTTTTAACAATGTATCGACACATTTTTCTTCCAATCTGGACATAAAGTACCGACACAAGATTAAAAAGTGTCGATATAGGTTGTAGACCTATTCGCGCAAAAAACCGGTATATTTAATATGTTGAAAGTGTCCATACTTTTTATAAAAAGGATCGATACTTTTTTAAAGATATGTAATTTATGTTTCAATTTTTTTAAGTATGTTCATGTTTTCCACCTACAATATTAATTTAATAATTTCATTTGCACAAAAAATTAGTTGATTGTTTTGATATTTTATAAAATAATATTAAGAATTTTTAATTTAATAATAATATATACGTAACGTAAAAATAAATCATTAGACGCCTATAATTACTAAATTAATATCTTAAAACTCACTCAAAAGATAACCTTAAATTAATGTTTTCCACAGTGGAAAAAATATAGACACTTTTATAAAAAGGATAAATACTTTACAATATATTAAAAAAGTATAGACACTCAAATGTATATGTACACATAGAAGCAAATATGGAATAATTAATGAAAATATACACACAATATTTAGACCAAAATATAAATACACAAAAATGTTCAAATAATGTACCGACAAACAAAATTAATCCGATGAAAAAGGGTTATTTCTAACGAAGTCCGGAACATTAGAGGCCTTCAACAAATTTTCCAAATACTCTCGTATGTTTCCGCCTTTTTCTGAGGACATACATAAATAATTTTAATTATCAAACTAATGAGGTGCAATTTTACTAACAATAAATTAAATTCGCATAAGCATGAATAAATTTGTGTCATACCTAGAGCTTTGTCGTTCGAATGGGAAGCAACATCAAAGGTATGTGGACATATGTAATTGTATTTCTATATAAACACATAAGTTGTTAAAATAATCAATGTCTGAACACATGTTCAACTGGAAAAACATATTGCATAAATGCAACTTACCGGATTATAAATCATTTTTCCGCTGAATCATCGACCAAAAGTGTATTTAGCTCGTTAAAATCTGGACACGCGTTCCAAACATCATGAGATCTTTACAGTAGGTACAGAATCGTATGTTTTGCATTTTTTTTGATCCTATTCACAAACAGTCGAACATAAATATGTAGGAATCATAGACGACGAAAAGTCAGCAAACTGTAATGACATTCATCTTACCCACACGAATAGAAAATGCTCGGAAAATACATGTAGTTTCTCAAGTACACGGTCGACGTTATGCCTGAGATTGTAATCAAGTTTGAATGTTAACATTCAAATGTATATTAACGATTTTGACTACAGTAATTCAATTGCCTCAAACATGTTCTAACCTCATCTTGAAGACCAAAGGGAAACAACAAATTGTCGACACAAAATTGCATAAATTCAAATAATCCTCTTCTGAGGACAACATCTACAACATGAAGAAAAATTGCATAAAGTTCTACGCTTATATGTTAAAATAATGGATACAAAAGAATAGAATTAAAACCTGCCGGCAGTCTTGGATGTAGGCAAGGACACCATTGAGATCAAAAATTAAAAGTTTTCTTGAAGGCGGCGTTGCAGACACGATATACTTGTTTGGATCATCATCTCTCATCATCATCATCATCGTCATCATCTTCATCGCCAGCTTCATCGTCATCATCATCATCATCTTCATCGTCAGCTTCATCTTCTGCGACCGCTTGGTTGTCCACATCTGTTAAAGAAAATAAAATAAAGTTCAGAACGTGTAATGTTAAGAAACATAGATAATGAATTACCTAACTCGTTTGATGTCGTTGACGTAATTTGTTACGCAACATGGAGACTTCACGTTGCAATGATGAAATATTGGATCGCATTCCACTCACAAGGGAATCAATATGCTCCCGAATATTGACCATGTATTCCATCACAGTCTTAATTGTGACATCATGTGCAACTGGAGCTTCTTCCATCATTGCGTCTCCACTTGGTTGCTCTTCTTCATGGCCAACGGGGTCCATTTCCTCCCTCTCTTGATCTAATCCGACCTCCTTGACACGCTTCAACCGAGTTTTTCAACAAAATCATATCCCGCTTTTTTAATAAATACCATGTCAATCTTGCAGGTTAATCGAACAGGGGCGTCATGCGAAAAATCAACTTCCTTCTTCTTCAACAGATGGGTGATGACACATCCATATGGTAGTGTAGTTGAAATTGTTGCTCCCTTTGTGACCATATATACAACTGTATTAAATATGAGTTTTGCAATGTTTGGAGCCGTTTTGGATTTATACTTTGCTATCCACCAATAATCGTTGTCTCGAAGCGTTGAATGTTTTCCCCACTAGGCCGGATATACCATGTGAGCATTTGTGAAACACTATCGACTCTACATCGAGGTGAATTGGGCTATTTCTAGTAACCGTTTAATTGTAGACCAATCTACACCATTTTCATCTGAATCCCCTGTATTCGCTACACCTAAACCCTCCGCAATAGTTTCTGGAGATATATATATCCTTCCCCATGACATGTGTATTAATTCCTATTATATTAGTCTTATTAGGCTCGTGCTGTAAGGAAGCATTGTTGTAGAAGACTCTAACTAGGTTGGGATAATATCTTGGTTCTACACCAAGGAATTCAAGCCAACCCCAAGATGTAAATGTGGATTTAAAACTAAATGCATATTTATCATCAAACAAGAAACCCAGGTCAATGACACGTTCGGGACGAATCTTCCTTACTTTAAAAACTCGTCTGCCATCTTTGTTTCTCCATGTCGGATCTAAAGTTCAGAGTTTCGAAGGACCTGATTTCCTCAGAAGAATTGTTTGTTACAGAAGGAGGTGGTTGAGAAGAACTGGGTTGAGAAGAGCTTTGAGAAAGACCTCGCTTCTGACGCTGACGTTTTGGAGCCATTTTGGTTGGATGCTACCCTATTACAATGGAACACAAACACATTCAGGATAAAAACTCCAATATAGAAATCAATCAACCCATAAAATATCGATAAATTTACCTGAATATCTGATTGTCACTTATGATAACGGTAGAAGAAAGAGGAAGATCTGCCTGCTTGCCTTTATGTTTAGGGTTTCTCGATTAAGAGTACTATATCGTAAACGGTGGAAAAACACTTGATATTTAAATTAGTATCGACACAAACTATATTCGTGTCGACACATTATTTAGACATATTCTCTCATAAAACCGATATACTTGTACCGGTTAGATTGAAAAATTACATATTACATTATACTTTTGGGTTCGATGATTTGGGATCGACACTTTTTATATATGGATCGACACTTTATGGGTGCACCCTGTTTTCCATTCATTCTGGAAAAAAAATATCGACACAAATATATTAGTGTCGACACATTATTTAGACATATTCTCTCATAAAACCGGTATAATTGTACCGGTTAGATTGAAAAATTACATATTACATTATACTTTTGGGTTCGATGATTTTGGGATCGACACTTTTTATATATGGATCGACACTTTATGGGTGCACCCTGTTTTCCATTCATTCTGGAAAAAAATATCGACACAAACTATATAGTGTCGACACATTATTTATACATATTATCTCATAAAACCGGTATAATTGTACCGGTTAGATTGAAAAATTACATATTACATTATACTTTTGGGTTCGATGATTTTGGGATCGACACTTTTTATATATGGATCGACACTTTATGGGTGCACCCTGTTTTCCATTCATTCTGGAAAAAAAATATCGACACAAACTATATTAGTGTCGACACATTATTTATACATATTATCTCATAAAACCGGTATAATTGTACCGGTTAGATTGAAAAAATTACATATTACATTATACTTTTGGGTTCGATGATTTTGGGATCGACACTTTTATATATGGATCGACACTTTATGGGTGCACCCTGTTTTCCATTCATTCTGGAAAAAAAATATCGACACAAACTATATTAGTGTCGACACATTATTTAGACATATTCTCTCATAAAACCGGTAGACTTGTACCGGTTAGATTGAAAATTACATATTACATTATACTTTTGGTTTTCGATGTTTTTGGGATCGACACTTTTTATATATGGATCGACACTTTATGGGTGCACCATGTTTCCATTCATTCTGGAAAAAAAAATCGACACAAATATATTAGTGTCGACACATTATTTAGACATATTCTCTCATAAAACCGGTAGACTTGTACCGGTTAGATTGAAAAATTACATATTACATTATACTTTGGTTTTCGATGTTTTTGGGATTGACACTTTTTATATGGATCGACACTTTATGGTAAATTTGCCTTTTACTTCAAAGTATCAACATGACCCTTAATGTGTAAGAAAATGTACAACAACATACTGCTAACTTTTCTCATCTCATTCATAATTATATTCACATACAAAAATATAAAGTATACAAAATTATAAATCTTATACAAAATTAACCCTACATTTACATCATTGCATCCTTTTGTTATTCTTATGTAATATTGCAGCTTTTGTTATCTCCTGTCTTCGTTCATCTCCTGTCTTCGTTTTTGATTGTGGCTTACGAGATCGTTTAATATTCGCGATCGATCCCAGTCTCCAACAACCTATATTCAAATTGTCAGAACGTTAAGTATTGTCAACTACAGCATTCAATCTACGACTTTTAACAATTTTACCACAAACGATTTTTTCTATCCACTTACAAAATCACCAGTTGCCCCTGTAGAACCGATCGATTCCATCCACATCATCACATACATGCCGCAATCATATCTGTTACAAATTTGAAAACCACACATGTCAATTATGATGGATACTGCATAAATTAAGCTTTCTATTTGTGATAACATCTCATACCCATTCAATTGCTTATTCTTCTTATGCTCCACAAATTTGAAATTTTCAAGGGATACTTTCCTAGAGATCCACATGACTCAACCCAAATGCGTTTCTTATTATAAGAATCTAATATTTTAATCTGCATTAAAATAGAAGAAGTTATGCACCAAAAAAAAATAGCATTATAATTTACATAATGTCCTTTCATACATACATACATACCAATATCTTAGCATCCTTCACTCTCTGTTTAGCTGCTTCAGTTGTAAACATACTATCATATATTATTACAACACGATCTACCATATCCAACACCAACAGATACCAATGTGAATTATGGTAGTTTATTGTGATCATGATCTGCAACAAATTTCACACCAATTTGACAAAATTCAACATTCTATATCCGAAAACATCATTTGCAATTGGCATGGTGTCTTACCTCTCACAGTCGGTGAATTTCACATAGTTATCCATATGACACCCAGAAGGTAGAAATACCCTCAACACTTTCTTGTTGTTGGCATCCAACGCCTGTTGCTGTAATTACGCAACAAACATTATTAATTTACCGTCTATAACACTACTTTTCAATATTTATTAATTTAACTCACCACTAAGAGGTATGGAAGGTAGCCAATCCTCCGGAGTGACTTTTGAGAATCGTAGCATATGGTCCAGGCGAGCAAATCGATAACCTAACAAAATTAATTACACAATCAGAACATATTCAATAAGTTTTAACATTTTCTACTTTATACTTACCACACCGCCAACCCATTCCGTAGGCTTCAACGTTGCAACGTCGTATACAATAGCGAATTGATTTCCCATTGAGATTACAGAATATCTGTATGAATCATTAGGATTAATATGTTGTCATGAAATATTTAAATATCACTCACAAAACAATATATTTCACTTACCCGATTCTAACTCGCTATTCCATAAATAATCACAAATTGCAGCTTCGATGTCATCAATTCCGCTTGGAATATCCGCTTTTTCAACCTACAATTTTGCATACAAATTTTTGTCACACCAACATAATAAAATCAAATTAAGTATTCTTTTATTAAACTTACCTTCTGCTTCTTCTTCTGGGGTGCAGGACATTTCGAATCCAAAACTGCTGCTATAACACTCTCCGGTGTATAAATGACATCGACTTCCTTCCTCCTCATTTCATCTCTTCTTCTTCCTCCTCCCTCTTTTCTTCTTCATTTTTTCAGTTCATCGTACTTTTTTCTACATAGTCTTCATCTCTTTTATTTCACCCTTCAATTGAGCTCCTTCATCCGAGTATTTATCAACCACCCCCTTCACCCCGTAAGTTCACTCCTCAAATCCACAACCTCCTTCACCACTCCCTCAAATTTTTCTCCCGTCACCATCTTAATATCACCCCTTAACCCCAACTTCTTTCACCACTTCACCCTCAACACCTCTACTTCTTTCACCACTCCATCTATTTTTCATTCCACTACCCCCTTATGCCTCTCAAGTGTATCTTCGACTCTCTCGAGTTTCTCTACGAATCGATCAAGTTTCTCTTCGACTCTTGATTGTCTTTGCATGATTTCAAATTGGATTTTTTTGATATCAGCCAATTCAGACATCAAAATGTCGAAGTTACTATGTTTTCCCTCACCGTCGTCCCACTCACTGTCATCCCCAATACAACCATCCCTCCTTTTTCTCCTCTGCCTCCACTGCCTCCTACATCCTTTCCAATAACCTTCAAAATTAAATTACAATATTAAGACATTGATTATATTCTTAATATTATTTAATTACATTTATTACCATTTCTTGCTTCTTCCCTATATCCAACTTCAACTTCACCATCACTCTAACCACCTCTTCCTTCCCCCATGCACGGATGCGTGCCACTCCGGTTCTTTCATAAGCCGGCACTGCCTCACAGCCCGACCAAAAATCGAACAGTGCAACCTGCATTTATAATAAAATTTATATTTTTATATAAAACACAAAAAAGTGATTCAACTCATTTACCTCTAAGATTGCTATGCACCCTTTGAGGTATCTCTGGCTGCCCTTTTAAAGGTGATTATTGATTCAATCAATCTCGAATGGATATTTAGCCCAATTGAATTCACCCTTCAAGCCTTCATCGCAAATGAGCTTCATATATTCCTTGTTCATTGACGTATCACCCGTTGGACAAAGAAATATCCCGACAAGGTACAATAGAACTCAGGCCTTCAGCTCATCCCCCCAGTAAGATCCACTTTTGATATCCTCTTCAACTTCAGCATATGTCACCTTATGATTCAAACCATATTTGGAGGCAAGTGCTTTCCAGTTCTTACTCCTACAGACTTCTATAACACTTTTGCCTTTGTTTTGTACCCTCAAGACGGCTGCAGCAGTCGATACCCCCAGAGGGAATGAATAATCACCATACTTAGCCATACATTGACTGACGTCAAATTGTGCCATCAAGGATCGACACAATTCCCTTCGAATAGGTCGATCCCTTACTCCGATCAACGATCCAAAACCTATTTCTCCCAGCACATTCAACTGACCCTTCTCCTTAAGGTGTTTAATTAATAAATTCACCCTTTTAATGCTGCATCTTGTCGACACTTCCTACATTTTTTAACAATATATAATGTTATAGTTCTTATATATTTTGTATCAACGTATTTACAAGTTTAATGAATACCTTATTTTCATGTGCTTTCCTCCGTTCTTTGTATTCTTTACTATCATTCATTGACTGTGTGATGTAAGGTTCCTTTTCAGCATCACTCATTGAATTCCATTTGGACCTCACATCTTTTTTCACCTAATATTAAACATAAACGTTTCTTAATCAATACATTAACACTAAATACTAATACTACTCAATGTCAATTTCATTTTACATACCGAACCGCTCTGTGTGCCATCTCCCTTCATCCTTTTGCATTCGGCCATACTGTAACATTTAAAATTTGTAATCAATTTAAAGTTTATCGATACTTTAATCCAATTACCATTTCAACAATAATAACAAAAGGACATTGATACTTACTAGAAGTACATATATCCACCCTTTGGTTGCTTTCGAGTCTCGGCCTCAATTTCAAAGTCATCTGCTCCACCAACAATTTTCCAACCCATTGACTCCATTTTTCCTTCATATATCAGTTTACGCAAATCAAATTATTTTGTTACATACACTTTATTCAATATACAAATATAGATAACTACTCTTGTGGTAAAACGGTTTTCTTCAAAAGAATTTGAATGGCCACACCAAAATGTGTCGGCACATTTATACAACCTATAATATCATTTTCTACCTATAATATTTAATAAAAGTATCGACATTTATATTTTTCCTTGAATATCTATTTCTACCTGCAATCGGTCCCAAATGCTTCCTTACTCCAAAACCCCAAACAACACATAAAAAACCCTATCGCGATTACTGTAATAATAAAAAATTAGGGTTTCGACAACATACTTTTCGATTCGACTGCAGCAAAAAACAAACAAACTTCACTTTAGAAACGCCTTCTGAAATGCAGCAACAATTACGCTTCGATTTCAAAAACTCGTCCGTTCTATCTTTTTCAGAGGATATTTAGCTATGGCCTTTATTTTCATCGGATATGTTATTTATATTTAATCGATACAAATACAAAAGTGTCGATACTTTTATGTCAGGTGTCGATACTTTCGAAAGGATAATTACCTATTTCTTTGAAAGTGTCGATAATTTATTACACGTACTTACGAAAGTATCGACACTTTCAATATATCCGGTATCATTTTACCGGTTTTATCATTTTGATACCGGTTTTATCATATTTTTACCTGTTATATCGTTGTGGATCGATATATTTTTTTAAAGTATCGACACATTATATGTGCTATAACTGCTTCTCTTTTAAATTCACAAAGTGTCGATCTTTATATAAAGTA
This sequence comes from Hibiscus syriacus, assembly GCF_006381635.1. Classification (NCBI taxonomy): domain Eukaryota; kingdom Viridiplantae; phylum Streptophyta; class Magnoliopsida; order Malvales; family Malvaceae; genus Hibiscus; species Hibiscus syriacus. Next base: position 1,608,436 of record NW_024062680.1, on the reverse strand, counting down.
TCGACACTTTTAATATATCCGGTAACGTTTTACCGGTTTTATCATTTTGTTACCGGTTTTATCATATTTTTACCTGGTATATCGTTTTGGATCGATACATTTTTTAAAAGTATCGACACTTTATAGGATTTAAAACTGCTTCTCTTTTAAATTCACGAAGTGTCGATCCTTATATTAAAGTACCGACACTTTAAATGTATCCGGTAGCGCTTGACCGGTTTTATCATTTCTATACCGGTTTGTCATAGTTTTACCTGTTATATCGTTTTGGATCGACACATTTTTAATTTGGATCGACACGAACCGGTAGCACAATTTTTAATATTTCTTCATGACTTAGACCTACTTTTATAAGTATGGACACTTTTATAAAAATGATATATACTTCTTTGAAAGTTATGTAATTATGTTTCAATTTATTTAATAGTGTTTCATGTTTTCCACCTACAATATTAATTTAATAATTTAATTTACACAAAATATTATTTGATTGTTTTGATATTTTATAAAATATTATTTAGAATTTAAATTTAACAATATTAACCAAATATAATAATAAATATGTTTTCAACAATGAAATAAGTATGGACACTTTTATAAAAATGATATATACTTTTTTGAAAGTTATGTAATTTATGTTTCAATTTTTTTAATAGTGTTTCATGTTTTCCACCTACAATATTAATTTAATAATTTCATTTACACAAAAAATTATTTGATTGTTTGATATTTATAAAATATTATTAAGATTTTAAATTTAACAATATTAACTAAAGATAATAATAAATATTTTCACAGTGAAATAAGTATGGACACTTTTATAAAAAGGATAGATAATTTACAATATAACAGGTAAAAATATGACAAAACCAGATTCATTATGACAAAACCGGTAAAATTTACTTGATATGTTAAAAGTATGGACACTTTTATAAAAAAGATAGATACTTACCGATAACCAAAGTTTACCGGTTACCAAAATTTTTAATAGTTTTTCATATTTTCTACCTAAAACATTATTAGTTGTCAATATAATAGGTACCGCTAAACCGAATTTATTAAATACATTTTAATGTATCCGGTAATGCTGTATATTAACCGTATATTAACCTGCCTTTCCTGAGACATTCCTAGGCCTGTAAACGAACCGAACGCACACGAACGGAGGTATGTTCATGTTCGTTCATTTAATAAATAGACGAACATAAACGAACACGAACATAAACGAACAAATTTTTTTTTTGTTCATGTTCGTTTATTAAGGAATATAATATGTTCATGTTCGTTCATTTAATAAATAAACGAACATAAACGAACACGAACATAAACGAACACGAACATAAACGAACACGAACATAAATGAACACGAACATAAACGTTGGAGACCCTACCTTCCATTGTTCTTTCATGAAAAATAGTCGACAATGCAAATCAACCAAATCTACAGTGATAAATAGCGTAAGAGTTTATTAGCAGTGATGAAATGTTTGAAGATATCAAATATTTTGATCGATCTTTTAAAGATATTAAATGATTCACACAACTTTAATTTAACGCTATAACATTTATCTTAGTGGTCCATGATTACATATGAACAATCATTTTTCGCTATTACACTCTTTTCAGAAATTGCATAGAAACTTTTGTTTTGTTTTCTGGCAAATTCTATATATTTTTCTCTTTATTGATGCTCATATACTTCCGATTGTTACCTTTATCTTCCCATCTATTTCTAGAAAGAAGTATGATGTTTTCTTGAGTTTTAGATGTGAAGATACCTGCAATAACTTTACATATCAACTATTAAGCCAAATAAAACAGAGAAAGAGATGAAAACAGACCTGTAAAACTTCATATTGCACTATAATATAACTTGTTTTGAAGCTTTCAGCGATCGTCTCCACTCTCTAGTGGACACTAGGGTTTGGGAAAAAAGGGAGAAATGAATATAGGTGCGATGTGCCTCACAGGTTGACATATTGGATTTAATCTCTAAATAAAATTGGGTTAATTATGGAGTTGGTCATCAGAATATCATATTAATTAATATTTTTTAAGATACTTACAAATTGGTCACCAAAATTGATTTAAGAAGATTGAGTTAAACATAAATGAATGAACATAAACGAACATAATCGAACAAACATAAACAAACATAACCGAACGAACATAATCGAACGTTCACGAACGTAAATGAACGAACGAGACCTATGTTCATGTTTGTTCATTTAATTAAACGAACAAAAAATATTGTTCATGTTCGTTCATTTAATAAATAAACGCACATAAACGAACTTCCCGCCCACGGTTCACGAACGGTTCGCTGAACGTTCAGTTCATTTACAGGCCTAGACATTCCCGTAAGAAATCTTCATTGACTCTCTTCCTATGTCAGATCTTGTTGATTCTCAATAAATTTAAGAGTGATTTAATATATTACAAAATTTTACCTAAAACATGATTGAGTTATTCTATGAAAATTATCACTTAAAATCATACAAGCCATCAATTATTGAACACAATACCATTAAAAAAATCATATAAAAGGTATTTACTATTTTATTTAAATTCATATTGCAAATAAATACTTATATGTAATTTTTTTCATTTAAGTATTTAAAATAATTTTTTGTCATAGTAAGTATCAAAAGTTATATTTTGATCAAAATAGATATCTTAAGTTTTTTTTTTATCAAAACAGCAATATGTACCTAAAATTTACCATCATTTTCATCTAAGTTCTAAAAAATCGACATGTGATATCAATTAAAAAATAATTTAGGTATTTAAATGAAAAAGATAATTTTTTTAGGTATCTATTTTATCAAAAAAATATTTTAAGTAATGTTTCGATCAAAATGATGATTTTAAGTACTTATTTTGACTAAAAAATATTTTAGATACAAAATATTATATTTTAATTACTTACAAATAATATAAACATTTTATTTATAATTATTTGTTAAATAATTTTCAGAAGAAAAATATATTTTTTACGCTAAAACTTTCTCTTAAACGAAGCCTCATGCAACTATAAATATATACAATTTCTTATATGGATTTATCAACTTCCACGTGAATCCACAACCCCTAAATTTAAAATTTTTCTAGTGAAATTCTCACTAAGATCAAAAACCCAATTTTGTTTAAATGGCATATCATTGTGAAAGCCCTTATCCAGTACTCTCAAACTCGAAAATTGCCATTATCGGAGCTGGAGTTAGTGGCCTCGCGGCTGCTAAACAGCTATATCACCATAACCCCATTGTTTTCGAGGCCTCAGATTCCATAGGTGGGGTATGGAAAAGCTGTGCTTATAATTCTACTAAACTCCAATCCACTCGTAAGAATTATGAGTTTGCAGAATTCCCATGGCAGAATCGAGACGACCCAAGTTTGCCTTCTAAGCTTGAGGTTTTGGATTACTTGGAATCATATGCCAAACACTTTGATGTGTTGAGGTTCGTCAAGTTCAATTCAAAAGTGGTTGAGCTCCGATTCTCCGGTTGCTCGGAAACAACCGACCTCACCGGAAACGCAGGGTACTATTGGAACCGTCCATTGGTAGGCAAACCCGTTTGGGAGATTGCGGTGCAAACTAACGATTCAAACTGCCTTAAGATCATTTCTTTCTATCTACATACAAGTTTCTTTTTTAAATAAAAGCATATGAACTGACCTTAATAAAGAGATGAAATATATATATATTTCTGCTGGCCTTTATTTGCAGTGGTATGCCTTTGAATTTGTCGTTGTTTGCATTGGGCAATATGGAGACATACCCAGAATTTGTAACTTTCAAAACAACAAAGGCCCTGAGATTTTTAAAGGGAATCCTTCATACCATCGATTATTGCAAGCTGAACAAAGATGCTGCTTCTCAGCTACTTAAGCGGAAGATGGTTGTGTTTTGGCTATAAAAAATCAGCCATGGACTTAGTTGTTGAGTGTGTACAAGCAAACCAAGGTAACTTTCCATTAATTATGGTTAAAATGTTAATAATGAAACAAAATTAGGATTAATTTTTTAATTTCAAATGCACCAATTCAAGCAGAAATTATTTCATGGATTCTTTCTACTATGTCATTAATGGTCCCAACTAATTAAAAAGATACACATCAATCTTTTTTTCTATGTCATTCACACACATAAATTTTATTTTACAAGTCAATTTATTCATTAATGTATATCAAAATTAAACCTAAATTTAAATATTAATTTTAAGTTTTCATTAATACATATAATTTTTTTTACCTATCTTCATCCAAGTTTTCTTTCTTCCTATTTATCCAAGTTCTTTTTTTCTCTATCTAAAGTCTCTTTTTACCTCAAATTCATGTATAGGAATAAAAGTAATTGTTAACTGACAGTTCATGTCGATGTTGTCAAAATACTATTCAATTGCATATCAAGGAACACATATTTCAAGTTATGACCAACTAACTGTATATAAAAATTGTAGAATAAATATTCATGGAAAATAACAAATTTATTACTTGTCTATATGAGGTTTCACCAAGGCACAAATAACTAAGGGACAACCAAAAATAATTTTAAAATATTAATCTAATTTGCATGGAGGGAGATGCATTAGAATGAACTCTGAACTTATGGCATTGACAGAGCCATTAACATCCAAATACAATTCCACACTTAGCTTGACTTCTTTGTTGGCTTTAACACGTAACAAAACTTTTAAATTTGAGTTCCCTTCAATTATCATCATAACTTAATAAATTAAAACTTTAGGTATTTTAGTTTAGTGAGCCAGGAAAAAAAATTTGGATGAACATAAATAAATAAATAAACTTTGAGAAAAAAAAAACTCGGATGAAGAGAGATAAAAAAACTTATATGTATTAATGTAGATCCTAAAAATAATGCTTAGTTTAGATTTAATTTTGATACATATTAATGAAAAAACTGGTTTGTAAAACAAAATCAATATGTGTGAATGACATGAAAAAAAGATTGATGTGTATCTATTTAATTGGTTGACACTATTGATGATGTGATGGAAATAGTTTATAAAATAATTATTTCAATTTAAGAGTGGAGTTATAATGATTTTTCTAAAGATATGCTTCTTTCTTTATTTTCATATAGGGATGGATTGAGAGATCGACGGGGTGATAGTCGTCCAAAAAAATTTTAATTTTCATTTATTTTAGATGTTTTGTTTATATTTTTTTATTGGTAATATGTTTTAGTCTCTAAAATTTATTTAGTATATTCTCTTCAAATATTATAAGTTATTCCCTAACATAAAATTATATTTTCGATCCCTGTTTTCAAGCATTGGGTTATTGTTAAGTAATTTAGTTTGCATGAAGGAGCCGAAGGGCAACCATGCACCATGGTGGTAAGGACACCTCACTGGATTGCTCCAAATCATTGATTCTTCGGTTTGCTTTTTTCCCTCTTGTACACTACAAGATCTTCAGAGTTCCTCCATGAAAGACCTAACTAAACCATACTCAGGACCCTCCTTTGCTACCTCTTATCTCCCCTGGTGAGTCCAACTTTTCTTACATGAATCCCTTCACACAACTTTCTTTCTTACATTGTGTGTGTCTATGTGATAGAGGCGTGGGGCTTCGAAGTTCATGGAATCCTTCTTGCTTTGGAAGCTTCCATTAAACAAGTACGGACTGAAACCAGACCACTCATTTGAGGAAGACATCGCAGCGTGTCAGATGGTCACCGTGCCGAAAACTTTCTTTGCGGAGGCTGATAAGGGAAACATTGTATTCAAAAGAGCTTCCGCATGGTGGTTCTGGGAAGAAGGAATCGAGTTCGGTGACAATACGAAAACGAAGGCCGATGTTGTAATTCTCGCAACCGGTTAGAATGGAGTGAAGAAACTTAAAACAATCTTACCCGAGCCGTTCCGGAGTGTGATTGAATATCCGTATGGGATCATGGCCTTGTATAGGTATGCTTGAGAACTCTATGATTTTTTAGACTAATAATAATAATACTTGAACCAGCATGTGATGATTTGTTTTTCAGGGACACGATCCACCCGTTGATACCGAACATGGCGTTTGTAGGTTACGTCGAAAGCTTTTCGAACGTCCGGGCATCGGAGCTTCGTAGCATGTGGGTTGCTCGACTTATCGATGAAAACTTTAAGCTCCCGAGTACCGAAATCATGGTAGAACAAACGTTGAGAGATATGGAATTTATGAGGAAGAAAACCAGGTTCTACAAGAGGCCCTGCGTTGCAGCATTCAACATCAACCACGATGATCAAATATGTGAGGAAATGGGATAGAGCTCTTGGCGGAAAAACAGTGGGTTATTGAAAGCATTTTATTGTTTGATATTAATAAATGCATTGCAGTCAGGCTTATTGTCAGAAAAAAATAACACAAAATCTCATAGACAAATTTGCTTATCCGTAATATTATCCGTAATTCTTATCCATAAAAATTACTTATTAATCTACTCATAATTAACTTTTAAATAATCATTCATTTTTATTATAAAAAAACTTAAAATTATCTTAAAAATTAATGTATACAATAATAATTCTAAATAGTTAAAATTATATTTTCTTCTAATAGTCTTAGTTAATTATAAAAATAATATTAATATTTGTTCAAAATCTTTCTTAATTATTTACAATGCACATACATCATGTAGATGCAGTAGCTTTCGAAATCTTTAAAGAAAATAAATTTTTTATTTATAACTAAAATTATTTAATAGATTCTTAATAATTGAAATTATAAATTACATGATAAGAAATATTTATATTATAATTTTTCCAAAGCAAGGCATCCGTAGAATTGATTTAAATATCACAATACTATTATAATGCTGATCAACAAATTCAAACATGGAAAATTTAAGCCATGTATCAAGCAAATCGTAGGCCCATTGAACCCATACGCCATATCATATAAGGATAAAAGCCTAACAGCCAAGACCCAAGAAAGGCTTTCTTGAGTCAGCCTAGAGATTTGGTGGATCGACATGCTACTCTTATACGTAGAGATGAACATTCGATAGAGTCGATCGAGTTGAGTAAAATTATTTCTAGTTGACGAGTCATATTTTATAACTTTAACTTGACTTTAAATTTTATTGAACCAAATCTAGTTTGTAAAATTCGAGTTGATTCGAGTCAAATTTTCGAGTTTATATTTTAATTTAATTATAAATGTTTATGATATTATTTGATTATAATTTAAATATTTTTTTATAACTATATACAATACATGTATATCTTTTCATATATGATATACATATATCATACAGAGTCGAAGGACTCTACTAAAACTTGAAAATCAATCAACTAATTATTAAAAATTTAGAGTTATTCAAGTTGTATTTTATAACTCGATTTGAACTTAATTTTTTAATCCAGTTGAAAAAAATCAAATTTTAAGTAAATCGAATTTTATTTACTCATACGCATTTAAATCACGTTATTTAAGATGATAGGGTATGATGTAAATTCTAAACTAAAACTATAAAATTTAAATTTAATTAAACAATTAAAAAGATTATTTTTTATCAAAAATGAAACAATAGCTGTCATGTTATAAAATTATAGTAATTATTAATATGATAAATTATATTGGGCAAAATTCTCCAGTTAATGAGTTGAAATAAAAGATTCTTCAGATAATACAACCCAATAATTATTTGTTCATTTGGGATATTTGCTACAGTTCAAGAGTTGGTCATCAGGTCCTCTAGACGACCTCCATAAGTCGTCAAGTCCTCCAAACGTTCAAGCATTGGTTTCCTAGATTTCCCATAAGTAACGGTGATTACCTAAATTGGTAATTAGGCTTTTAGTCGAAAGGTCGCCAAGTCCAATGTTTTCCTTTGTTTCTCATAAGTAACAACGATTACCTATATCGGTAATTAGGCTTTTAGTCGAAACATCCATAGGTCAGTAAGTTCTTCCGGCGACTTTCTAAACTTCCTCGACATGTACTATAACATTCACATTAAATCAAAAAATAATAGTTAGACCTTTTTTTCAACAAATAAAATTTTTCACAACTCTACATCAAATTAGCCATTATATTGCATACCCAAAATCAAAATATACATAAATATTGCACACCGGGAACAAGTGGAAACTGGAAAGTGACACATGCAAGCAATCCAATCCAAAGATCGATTAGAGGACAGCTGTAGAAGCAGTCAATTTACTGTTATTTTCCTCATTACTGATGACTACGCCCACGCCATAACCGAAAGGCGAAAACATAAAAGGTTCCTTTCTCACTGAAACTGACAGCTCTCGCCTCTCCACCCTCCAATTTTCAACCCGTAATAAAATCCTCCTATTTGGCTAAGTCTCTTCCACGTTTCTAACTTCCATTGCTTGCGTCTAGATCTCCTCTGCCCCACACCGCACCATCATCGACCAACTTGGTCAAAGCTTCAATCATAACAGAAACCAAGCCTCAAACTCACCTTTCAGAATTCAGACAGAAGAGCAAAGAGGCAAATTCCTTGTTGAAATGGCCTCCAAGTTGTGCGACTCGTGCAAATCAGCGACGGCCACTCTCTTCTGCAGCTCTGAATCCGCCTTTCTCTGCTCCAACTGCGACTCCAAAATCCACGCCGCCAACAAGCTCGCCTCCCGCCACGCTCGAGTCTTGGTCTGTGAAGTCTGCGAACAAGCGCCGGCTCATGTCACCTGCAAGGCTGATGCAGCCGCTCTCTGCGTTACTTGTGACCGAGACATCCACTCGGCTAACCCTCTCGCTCGCCGCCACGAGCGCGTTCCATTGGCTCCCTTCTATGGTTCTGTCAAGCCCAACACGGCGTTTAACTTCCTCGACGACCGTTACTTCTCCGACGTTGATGGTGACGCTGAATACGGCAGCAGGGAAGAAGCGGAGGCCGTATCGTGGCTGCTCCCCAACCCTAACAACCATAAGGCTATTGAAAGCCCGGACGTGAACGCGGGACAGTACGTGTTTTCCGATATGGATCCGTATCTGGATCTGGATTACAGACATGTGGATCCGAAAATGGAAACACATAAGTATGACCAGGAGCAGAACAGCTCTGCAACTGACGGAGTTGTTCCTGTCCAAAACAAAACCGTCCAAGCTCCGCTTGTTAACGATCACTGTTTCGACTTGGAGTTCACTACACCCAAAGCCTTCCCTTATGGCTACAACTGCAACCCTCACTGCCTTAGCCATAGTGTAAGCATTAAACAAATATAAGCAAATACTAGTATCAGGTCTTTTCGCATAGTCAAAGTTTCAAATTTTAACCATGTTTTTTTTCTATTTACTTTTTGTAGGTGTCATCATCATCGTTGGATGTTGGGGTGGTGCCAGATGGTAGTGCAGTGCCGGACATATCAGTCGCGTGTGGGAAAGGCTCAACGGAATCAACCCATCAGGCGGTGGTGCAACTTTCATCGGTGGAGAGAGAGGTGAGGGTGTTGAGGTACAGAGAGAAGAGGAAGAACAGGAAATTCGAGAAAACGATACGTTACGCCTCGAGAAAAGCTTACGCAGAGGTGCGGCCGAGGATTAAAGGGAGGTTCGCAAAACGCAGTGACATCGAATTCGAGGTCAATGGCGGTAACATGTATGGATTCGGCGTCGTTCCGTCGTTTTGAAATTAACCTCCTCCCATCTCCTTCTAATGTAGCCTGTAATAATATTTTACGACGAATTTTTGGAGTTGTAATTTTTACGTGTTTTCTTTTTTTCCTTTTTACTTGACTACTCACTAAATTACTGTTTTTGTTCAGTATGCAGTATGCAAGAAAGTGAAGAAAGAAGAATGTATTGCCATCTGTAATCCAAATAACTACGGAATCTGGACCATTGGTTCCGCAATGTGTCATGTTTACAGTATTAATGATTATAGGTTAAATTTTGGTTTTGGTACCTCTACTCTGAACAAGTTTGAGATTTTATTATTGTATTTTAATTTGGCATAATATTTATAGAATGCCATTAGTTAATTCTCAGTCAAAGTGTTAGCATTAACTCATGATATTACAAAAACAAAAGATTAAATTATGATGATTATATTACAAATTAAAAATAATATGTAAGGACCGCTATGGTTGGTTGTGCACTCGACAGGTACGTGACTAGAATCGTGGTTGTCGAGATAGCTCCCAATCTCTTTGGAGTTTTCTTTGTCATATATGATATCAACGAGGATCGAAAGAGGTTTAGGGTTAGAGAGAAAGAAGGATTATATGATTTTTCTAAGAGAGTTTGAAAGTTTAGGTGTTATTTTGTTTACGTGTCACTTCATTGAAGTGATACGAATTAATGACTTAATGATAGAAATGAGATAATTAATTCAGTATATTTTTAAAATCGAAGATCAAAGTAAGATATGTAGCAAATAAAAATGATCGATAAAATATTTTATTATTTGTATTTGTATTTAATGTGTGATTCTTCTAAGTTAAATTAGCGGAGTAAAAATTTCAAAAACATATTACTATTTAAATCTATTTCATGTTTGTATAAATTTCATTTTTATTTTAAAGGGCGTATAAATAAAAGGGCATGCACTGCATATTGACCTGCAGGTAAAATTTTAAACCATTAAGCTATTTAACTATTGTTATTTTTAATTATAAATGGTGTATTTATAGGGCTGGTTTGTCTATCCTCTCGTAAGTTGATTTAGATGTATACTCAATTGGTCAACTTTTCTTTTTAATTTTTGAAGAGTTGAAATTTCTTATTATTCTATCAATAATTATTTATTTAAATAATAATTAAGCTGCAAATATCAATCTTTATATATAGGGCGAGGTCTTATTGTGTGAGTATCAATTTTTGTGATACTCAAACTGCTTCTTTAAATATAGTATTTATTTTCCATTTACAACAATAATGTGAAAGCATGTCTGTCCATCTCAAGCTGAAAATGCATGGACATGAATTATTATTCATGCTTCAATGCTTTAAAGTAAAAGCTATTTATGACATGAATGGAAAGTATGGATATTTATTGCACACATTAAAGTAGATGATGAATAATGATAATTACATAAAAAGCAGCAACCATATCATAGATCAGGTTGCATTTAAATCCATTAAAGTTAACACATACAAGACAGTAATAAATATAAAACAATAGATAAATCTAGGATTGACGTTCAACGGAATTTTAATATTTTGAACACTTAATTAGGTATAATATTGATTTTTTTTTCGTCATTTTATTATACAATTTGATATTTAAAATTAACATTTTTCTTAAATTAGTGTTTAATTTTTTTTTATCGTTGATATATGTGTTGAGATGTCACTTAAATAATCAATTAAGTTATTTATGTGATATTGATTGGTCAAATATTTGGATCTGTCGTAACCGGTTTTCGCCCGGGCACTAATTTTGCACTTACTTGGCGGGAAAAGTGATGTGAATAAATGGTTTTTAAAATAATTTGGGAGTCACCATCGGCCTTTTGGGTTAGGTAGGTTGAATACCTAAAAATTATCTTTTAAAAGAGTTTTAAGAAAACATCAGTTAAAAGATGAATTGATCTGCGTTTATAACCAAAAATTCATTCTTTTTAATAATAAAAAGGGATTCGTGGTCGGTTACGTTTAGGGAATGATTAGCACCCCTACAACGCCCAAAATTGGTACTTTTAAATTATAAATTGTCTCTATTATTGGAAATTTAAAAATTCAAAGATATATTTAATTCATAATTCTATTATTTTCAAATAATTTTAAGAAAAATATATTAATATACATAAATAAGATATTTACTTATTTAGAAATATCAAAAAAGGGCTTCTAGGTGCTTTAAGACAGCTCTTTTCTTTGATATTAAAAAATAAATAAATATCAAAAACATTTTATTTTAATATAGTAAGATATTTATTTATTCAAAAATATCAGAAAAGAGCTTATAGGTACCTTAAGACAGCTCTTTTCTTCGATATTAAAAATAAATAAATATCAAAATATGATTATTTTTCTTAAAAGTAATTTACAAAATTAAATTTATAAATAGAAAAATAGAATAAATAAATAAATATTATATATATTTATAAGACTATATATATTGACATAATTAATAAATAATAATAGTAATAGTAATGATAATTAAATATATATGAACATAAATATATAAAAGTAACATATGATTAAATAAAATTAAAACATGGTATGAAAAAAAAATAAAAAGTAATAAAGCTTGTAAAATAAATGAAAATATTAAACTTAGGGACTAAATTATAATCTAATAAAATTAAATACCTAATTTGTAATTAATTATTTAAAATTATAGGGATTAAACATGTTATTTTTCTTATTTATTAATTTAGTGACTAAATTAAAATTATATAAAATTTGAATATCAGATTAAAATAAATTAAAAATATGTAATCGGGATTAAAATATTAATTATTAAAACTAAAGGACTAAATACGTATTTTATCTAAAATATTTATAATTACGGTTAAGGGCTAAAATATAAATAAATAAAATTTAGAGACCAAATTAAAAGGATCATAAATTTGATTCAGTGACTAAAATGTAAAACATATAAAACAGAGGGACTACTGACAGGGTTTAACGTTTAAAAATTACACAAATAGCCCTCCCCAAAACGGCATCGTTCGGGGAGGGCTATTTAAGCCCGAAACGGCTTGCCCTTCGGGCCAGCTCTCTCATTTGCTCTCTTATCATTCTCTCTCTAACTGAGAGAGAATGAAAAACACTCTCCCCTCTCTCTTAAATTCCCTCGTCTGTGGGAATTCCGACAACCGTCGACAGCCACACGCCGTCGCAAGTTCCGCCGCCGGCCACCGCCTCCTGTGGCCGAAAATTCCCAAATTTACCTAAAATATAGATCTAAACGCCCTAAGACCGATTCCGGTCTTTGTTTTCCCTAAAAACCCTTAGGCTCCTGTAGATCTAATTTTTTTACATCTGAACTTTTGATTTCACGGTGGTTCCACGGTGGTTCGGCAGCTCTTCGATGGTGAGTTCCTTCTCCGTTTCTCTCATTCTCTCATTCTGTCTTTCGTTTTCTTTGGATATGGTTGCTCTCGTCGTTACTGTGTTATGTCTTGCTGGGTATCTTTGTCGTTCATCCTCTCTGTTTTCTTTTTTTTTCTTTTTGCAGGTGTGGTCATATAGTCTCGAAGAGGCTCTCGTCGGACCAGTCAATAGAGAAAGCTTTGGTGAGTCACCGAACTTCCAGTGGTTACTCACCTCTAGAGCAGCGATGTGTATGACCTCAGGATGCTTCTGGAGCATTCTAGTGAGGTGGTGTCAAGGTAGCAAGGCGTCGGCAGCTGCTGGTTGGGTCACCTGGCATTGAAGGTGTCGGTTGGCTGACGAACGGCGGCCATATTGCCCTAGGGTATCATAACCCTAGGGTTTCTGCTAGCACCATCTGAACCGTTGGATCAATGCTAGATCCAACGGTGGAGAAACAAAGCGGCGACAGTACTAGGATAGAAAACCCTAGTTGGGTTTTAGGGTTTTTGATGGATTTGCTCAGTTGGGCCAGAATTGGGCTACTATTTGGGTTGTAATTTGGGCCTATAATATATAATAAATAATAATATTAATAATAATAATAATAAATAATAATAATAAATATAATAATAATAAATATAAAAAAACAAATGTAAAAAACTAGTGTCTTCAGCTGCATCTCTTTGCTCATTCTTGTATTAACAAGAATAGGGCAAAGACAAAAAGACAATAAGTTTTTTTTTCATTTGACTTCATTTGATTATGATGGTAATGTTGAATAAAATCTTCTTTGGGTTTAGTTCTTCTCATTATGAACTTTTCCACTGGGGATGATAATTTGTCTCCTTTTGTGATGTAATCTAGAAATATTGATGTTGATCTATCTCTTTCTGTGATAGAATCATGCAAAAGATTGAACAAGTTCTTCTCATTATGAACTTCTTCTTCCTTCTTCAGATGAGTTCTTCTCATTATGAACTCTCTCTGGAAAAGTTGATCCATCGAGTGATGAATTCGAGCAAAAAGTTGAACAAATTCTTCTCATTATGAACTTTTTTCTTCTTTCTTCAGATGAGTTTTTCTCATTATGAACTCGCCCTGGCAATGTTGATCCATCAAATGATGAATTCAAGCGAAAAGTTGAACAAGTTCTTCTCATTATGAACTTCTTCTTTCTTCAGATGAGTTCTTCTTATTATGAACTTTATTTGGAAAAGTTGATGCTGATCTATCTCATTCTGTGATAGAATTATGCAAAAGGTTCAACAAGCTCTTCTCATTATGAACTTCTTCTTCCTTATTCAGATGAGTTCTTCTCATTATGAACTTTCTCTGGAAAATTTGATCCATCAAGTGATGAATTTAAGCAAAAGGTTGAACAAATTCTTCTCATTATGAATTTCTTCTTTCTTCTTCAGATGAATTCTTCTCATTATGAACTCTAACTGGCACTGCTGATCCACCGGGTGATGAATTTAAGCAAAAAATTGAACAAGTTCTTCTCATTATGAACTTCTTATTTCTTCTTCATATGAGTTCTTCTCATTATGAAATTTCTCTGGAAAAGCTGATCCATCAAATGATGGATTTGAGCAAAAGGTTGATCAAGCTCTTCTCATTATGAACTTCTTCTTCCTTCTTCAGATGAGTTCTCATTATGAACTTTAACTTGAAATGTTAATGATGATCTATCTTCTTATGTGATAGAGTCAAGCAAAAGGTTGAACAAGCTCTTCTCATTATGAACTTCTTCTTCCTCTTTAGATAAGTTCTTCTCATTATGAACCTTCTGGCAACGCTGATCCATCGAATGATGAATTCGAGCAAAAGGTTGAACAAGTTCTTCTCATTATGAACTTTCTCTTCCTTATTCAGATGAGTTCTTCTCATTATGAACTTTCTCTGGTAATGCTGATCCATTGAATGATGGATTTGAACTTTGCTAAAATCTTTGAAATTCCTGTCAACATTTACCATGGATAAAATGAATGAAAATGCTCCTATTTTGCAAATGTCTAAATATGATGCATGAATGTTGATGCAATCTTCATTTGACTTCAAAATGGTGAACTCGGTTTTCCTCCACTTCATCATTTATTGCCAGGGTCACCTCTGGATATCAGTGTAGCAACTTATGCTATCAAGCTTGCATTTCTGAAGAACCATCTGATCAACTTGTATCTTTATGTCTTCTTTGCTTCATGAAAGTCTCAGAAGAATTGTTTCATTTGTGGAACTCTTGTCGTAGTCAGAACTATGACCTTGATGCCCCATTTTATCTTGGATAAAACCAACTTTCTTTGCTTGGAGTTGCGCAGAAATCCGATAAAGCTTTCATCTTTGAAAAGAGAATCTGTCATCTTTAAAAAGGGAATCTATCATCTTTGAAGAGTGTAGATGTAGATATGCCTGACTCAGCAGGGATTAATTAGGAGAGTAGAGTTTGTTCTGATTTGACTCTTGAAACACATCATAAGGAGAATTTATCTCAATTCCTTTCATGTCCCCACATTTAAATGGTTCTTGAACAAGGCAACTTGGATCATATCATGTCGAGATGCTTAACAACAACCTGTCGTTCAACCTTAGTTGGCTCCACTAGTTTCTTGTTGTTAAAATTTCAGCTCTCCTTCTGCGGAAAGAGATCTTCATCTTGTATCTCACTTCTAATCTTGAAGTTGAAGAATACAAACTTCATCTTGGATCAATAAATGGAAACCATATGATTGCAACATTGGTTCATCACCATAATCACTGGTTCGTAAAACATTTGACAATACATTCATCTTTTCCTGTGGTTTCTGTCGAGATGTAAAACACTTGACAACACCTTCATCCTTTTCTGTGGCTTCTGCTCAGATGTTCGTAAAGCATTTGACAACACATTCATCATTTTCTGTGGCGTCTGCTCAGATTTCTCAATTATTGAAGCTCTTTGCCTAGTGTTCAAAGTTTTTGTATGATATCACAAGATCACTTGAGAACAAAACTCAGTGGGGATACAAGTTAGATGCTGGTATGACCAAAAATAGTTGGTCAATTTCACAAAATGTGCTAGTGATGAATTGAGTAAGAGATACCAATTGATCTTGATATTGTCTCAGGCAAGGGTAAGTGTGATATTGATCACGTTTTCTTCTGTAATGAGCATTGTAGGAATTAGAAACACACCCACTATAAGAGCCATGTATGGAAAGATATCCGTAGAATTCTTGATGCTGGGGATGAAACGCACATGATAAACCAAATAGATGAAAACTCGGTTCAGTCTAGCTGGCAATAATAACCCCAATAACACCGGGAAAGAGCAATATACATGAGCTTCTCTCTTCAATGTCATCAAGTAAACAAAACTGATGTGAAAAACAGCTTCGTAACCTCAACAGTATGGTTGAACTAACTGACAGGAATCTCAAAGAAATATTTTCAATTATCACCGACACACAAAAGGCTAAATTCAGATTTCGAGGTCTCGAGGAATTGATCCTTGGATCGAATGGTCTACAAAGGGACCATCTTTATTCATGCAACCATGATGTAGCTTAACAAAGAACACACTGTCATGTGACATATGGTTTAAAAAGATTGGTATTTGAAATCATACTTGCTGAATAAATATTCGTTCAACAACAGGACCCTAATGCAACTGCCTGATAAACGAAGCAATTATGTGTAGTCAGATTGACTGTTATTGTTTCACCATTTTCATTCTTCATATTTTTCTGTCTCATTGGAAATATCTGCTCAAGTCAATGATTTTTAACACATGATGATGTGGGCCTTCAGCATGCCCAACAATTGCTGATACGAACGTTCAAAATACATCAACATTCTTGATTCTGATTTAAATGGGCTTTCAGCATACCCCGATATTTGCTTCTTGTTAATCTAAGCCTTCAAAATGCCCCACATGGATCTGTCTGAAGGAACCTTTAAAATGCCCCAACATTTGCTGATACAGATGTTAAAAGTGTGCTCAACATTACTTCTTGTTGAGATGAGCCTCTAAGAATACCCAAATATTCATATTGTTGTGAGCCTTCAAAATGCCCCAATATTCTATTTCTGATTGAAATGGGCCCTCAAGATGTCCCTCTAGATTTGTCTGATTCACTCTCAATGTCTGTTTGACTGAAATGTCATGATCCCCACGAGGTCCAATTTTGACAATGAATTGTTGTAGGTACTTGTAGCTTTATTCGTGCCCCAAATTTGTTTATCTTGAATACTCTAATTCTGGTGTCACTAAACAGTAGTATTGTCAAGTAACTAGAGAAATTCTCTTCATGTTGTCACAAATTTAAGAAGTACTTAATCATTCTGACAGAAACGTCTGAAATATGTGTCTTCTGAATGAGGTGACCATTTTCTGTATCTGGAGGGGTCTAGTCAGACAGAGTAGTATAAATTGCTTGGTAATCTATTCCAAGCTGACACAGTGGCTTATCATCTTTCAGTGAAAGCCATCTCTGAAATATACTTTTCTGTGGAAGAGAAACCAATTTATGCAAACAGTAATCTGATGCACTGGCAAGACTACATATACAATGGTACATGCTCTTGAAAAATCTACACCCATGCAACATGTTGATTCTGATAACAACTCATCTGATTATGAAGCGATCTTTCAGGATGATTTCACAGATATTGATAGTTCTTTCTGATACCGAGGAAATCCTGAATTCTAATTCTGATGAGGAGAATAAACTGTTATACTTGACAAAAACAGGATATTCATAGGTTGAGGCTTCAATAGCCATGGAGAGATGTGGTCTGAATTCATCAATTACAGAGTTGACAGATTTTATATGTGCTGCTCAAATGGCTAAAGCTGTCGACACACTTCTTTCAGGAGAAGATAGGAAGCCATTATGCAATGACCCCAATTACAAGAAAAAGCAAAACCCAAGCTATGATTTTTGGAAAAGGAAGAAGCAGATGAAGCTTGAAAAGAAGCTTATTAATGAAGACGATTATGCAATTCATCTTTCAAATCCAATGATTGGTTTTGGGGTTCCTACCGAACCAGATCAGATAACTCAAAGAACACTTCCAGAAGATGCTATTGGGTCTTTTATTTCTACTATGAGCAAATTCATCTTTCAAATCAAATGATTGGTTTTGGGGTTCATACCAAATCAAATCAGATAACTCAAAGAATACTTCCAGAAGATGCTATTGGGCCTCCTTATCTCTAACACGATAACGTGGCACTTGCTCCGGTTAATGTTTGGACTGGAATATTACAGTACTTATTCGATGTAGAGCCAGAATTTGTAGATTCAAAACATTTTCATGCTACTACACTGAAAAGGGGCTATATTCATAATCTGCCAATTGAGAACAGATTTACTCTTATCATGTTTTCTCCACGCGCTAGACATGATATTTTTCCATTGACAAAGAAATGATGGCCTTCTTGGGATCCAAGAACAAAGTTGAACTGTTTACAAACATGTACAGGAAGTGCCAAATTGACAGAAAGGGTCTGTAAGGCTCTTGAAGCTTATGACGATGAGCCACCTTCGAGTGTCCAGAAGTATGTTCTTGATGAGTGCTGAAAATGGAATCTGGTATGGGTTGGAAGGAATAAGTTGTTCCACTTGAACCTGATGTGGTGAAAATGCTTCTAGGTTTCCCTAAAAACCATACATGAGGATCTGTATAGAGACATGTTCCATGCTAGTATCAATGCCCTGTCTCTTTTCTCTGGGATCAATGATGCAGAAGTTGTCTTTTACTGTCTTGACATACTTTTGAAAACAGATGTGCAAGAACTGAATGATGATCGGTTGGAGCAATTGATGAGTAGATTTTTCGAATTCGACCTTGTTGTCGGTGGTATCCAGCGTAACAACCTTACTGGAAGAAATAAACATCATCAGCATGAACTAGAAGATTTTTGTTGGTTCATTTTCTTGCAATGACTGTTACGACAACTATCTCTTCTGCTGCTCCAATATATCCCCCTCTTTTCGAATTATGAAACGGTTTAGTTGACAGGAAAATTGGTCATCTTCAACTTTTGAAATCCTGTAACCAATGTTACCCTATATAAAAAGCCTATAATGGTAGATTCTGTTCCAATGTCTTATTCTGTGCCATAAGTCCTCAAATTCGAATTCAGCAATCTTCTGAAGGACATAATGGATATAATCTTGTCAAGGAAATTGATCAGCATGGAAAAGGCAGCAATGTTGTATCAAGACTTGAGCCAGCATCATGGTATAACCAGAGTGCAGGTAGTGACTTTTTCATGGCTCTATGATGTAATCTTCTAGAGAACATGAATTGATGGTTGGGGAAAATAATTTGTCTGGTGATGCTTATTGACCTCAGCATGGGATAAACGATAATCTTTCTTGATGAGCTACTAATAATGTCATAGGAGAGTATCACAAGTTCAATTTTTCAGACTTTCTGGCTTCTTGGACCACTTGCCTTCAAAAATGTGAAGTGTTTCATTATTCTGGCCTCGTTCATTCTTTTTCTACAACAGAGATAGAATAAGAAACAATTGCTTCAAGGACCTTCCTCATTTGAGACTGTCATGTTTGAAAATGTTTTTTCTCCTTTCTTTATTGAAGAATGAAAGAATTTTGTAAAGTATTACCCCTTTCAGGTTCACAATATAATCAAATCATAAACAATGAGTTTAATGAATATCAAATAAATCAACTACATTTTTAAATTATTCAAAAATCATAGTCCTATGGTAAGTGTCAAAATGATTGATTTGAGGTGTAGGTTGATTTTGGTAAAGTAGGTTCTTTCAAGTTGGTTCAGTATGTCGCTTCGGGCTTCCACTAACTTGAAGAAATGGTTGTTATGCTCATCTTGTAGAGATACTTTTTGATTCCAGAATCTCAGGAACATCTTTTGGGATGTGCGATGCTTCATTTACGAGCTTAAGATCGTCTCTTATGTCATTGTTGCACCATTTAATATTCGAGCCGCCTTTCTAGGTTTTCAACTCGAATCCTCCTTTGGTTCTAAGATGTTATTTAAAAATTTACATCTTGAACCCCCTTTTATCATTTTTTATATCATGCATTAAAGATTTTAAAAAGAAATTTTTGCAAATAAAAATCAATCTTGAGAGGCGGAATGAATTCTGAAGATATTCTCTCTTAATTGGATGCCTTCAATTTTGCTTTGCTTGACTTGGATCTGCTTTGTTGGGGATTTTTCTATCATCTGGATCCCTCTAAAATGCCAAATTTTGGATTCATTTCCATTTTTTCATATCTTCATCATTTCTTGCTCTTCTTATTGAATATGAATATCTGAATTAATTGTACTTGATCCATCTTGTAACTTGAGACTCCCTGGAGTCACCCATCTTGATTCAATTTCTCCCCTTTTTTCTTCTTTCCTTTTTTTTCTCATTTTTCCTTTTTCATCTTTTTTCTTTTTTTCTTTCTTTGCTGGATTTTTTTTGCTGGATGAGTATAAGACTTCAACTATTTTGAATACCTCTTTTTCTTTTTTATCATTTTTCTTTCTTCAAGTATAATATTTGTTGACAGAATCTAAGTTTATTTGGTTTCTCAGAACTTTCCCATCCATTTCTGCCAAGATCAACGCTTCTTCGAAAAAGGTCTTTTTTACAACGTATGGTCCTTCCCAATTAGGCATCCATTTCCCCCGGAAATCTTTATGTATAGGCAAAATCTTTTTCAGCACAAGATCATCCTCTTGGAATTCTCTTGGATGTATTTTCTTATCCGTTTCTAATGCATTTGCTCATGGTAAAATAGCTTTCAATTGATTCTCATCAATAAGGTTTAATTGATTAAATCGAGCTTAGATACATTCAGTCTTCTACAATTTGTCCTCCTTTAGGATACAAAATGATGGGATCTTAACTTCAATTGGTAATACTGCTTCCATCCCATAGACTAAACAATAAGATGTTGCCCCAGTAAATGTTCGCACAGTAATTCAATATGCATATAAGGCAAAAGGTAGCTTCTCGTGCTAATCCTTGTAAGCTTCAGTGGTCTTTGTAATGATTCTCTTAAGGTACTTATTTGCTCCTGCAAATGCCCCATTCATCTTTGGGTGATATGACACTGAGCTGGCGTGCTTGATCTGTGCTCGAAGTTTAATCATCTCATACATAGAAATCTTTGTAAAAAGAGGTATCTCCAGGGGAATGAATATTCAAGATTAACTTTACTTACATGAAAAATGCAATTAATGCATGACATATTTATTTCAATCAATCATTTTTTTCTCTGAGTATGCTCCAATCACTCAAAATTATGATCAATGAGTTCGTCCATGATGCCTCATCTCGTCTCTTCTTGTAGTAAGATTCACGGATAATTGAAAGTTTGGTTCTTTTGAGGTCTTTTGGTTTATGATGGTTTTGTGTTCGGAAAGACAAATGTGTGACTTTTGAAGTCATGTATATGGTGGAATGTAGTATCATCAATCAACTATACCCGAAAAGGTAAACATCTAGAGTATGTGTCTCAAAAATAGGTGGAGACATTTCCTCAGAATATTTGTAGTGTCAGGATTTGGTTTGAGTAATTGACATTGGATGGGATATTGAAGATATAATTTTACCACTTGCCAATAGATCTATAACTCTTGAAAAATTAAAAGAATATTTAATCTACTTGATACTCAATAATCTCAAGATTAAAATTTGACTCCTTGCTCATAATCATAAAAGAAACACATTTATTTATTGCACAAAAGGCAGAGAAATGAACAAAAAAATATTCAAACAAGATGTTGAAAGTAAAAAGGTACTACAGTGGTAGATAACACTTCCATTTGTTTATGCATCATTACTCCTCTATTGTTGGGTGTGTACTTGGCCCAGGATTTTTATCCTTATTTGTCCCCCATTTCTTGATCATTTCTTGTGTCAAGACTCCCTTGTCGACGAGCGTCTCTATTTCCTTTAATAGTGACCAATAATTCCCTGTTGAATGTTCAGATACTCCCAAGTGAAAATTACAGAAGCTATTTTGATCATAGCAATGGGCATAAGGCTTTGGTGACACCTTCACCAATCTTGGTGTAATGTATTGACCTTTAACCAAATGAGGGTACAGGTCTGAGATAGATTCTTGAAACACCTTTAGAGTTTTTCTTGCTCGCGAGGCTATCACTTTCTTTGATCGTTCTGAACGAATGAATGCTCATTTCAGCTATAACTGGGGTAATATTAACCAGATTTCTTAAGTTGTCCTTTGCCTTACTGGTTTTCGGCAAATCTGATACATGTATCTGAGGTGTCTTCTGGGTTATATCTGCCTCATTCTTTCTTAGACCTATAGGCCAATCTCGAATTACATCCATGGGAGCCTTTTGATTTCTTTTCCCATTTTCTTGTGCCCAATATTCTTCGTAGGATTTGGTTACATTAGTTTCTGTTGCAACAACGATTTCTGAACATTGAACCTTAACCCCTTCTTTTATCTTGCATTTTTGAATTGCTTGCTCTAAAGGGTCTTGGCAATTTCCCTTAAGGTTACCAGGAACCTTAACTGAACATTTTGGAATTCCAGTCTGATTTATCCAAGGAACTTCCTTATAGGTCTAATTCTCATTTGGAGGCCACTATGATTGATTAAGTTGTGGAGTAACTAATCTGGCTGAGACCATTTTTGGATGCAACTTTTCACTCGAACAGTGGAAGGGAGGAAATTGAAATCCATGCACATTCTTTTTATTCTTGATCACTCTATAAGGTTTGACATAATGTTTAACTGAATAAGACCTCACTGTATTAACCCCATCTTCTTTCTTGACTTTAGTATTGTCAGAGCCTCTTATGTTGCCATTCTTGATAGCCATTTCGATGATTTCTCCAATTATGATGATATCAGAGAAATTATTAGGGACAACCCCTATCATGTGATTAACATAAGGAAATTTTAATGTGCTGATGAACAAAGTAGTAAACTCTTTTTCAGTCAATGGTAGATGTACTTGAGAAGCAACGTCTTTCCATCGTTGTGAATATTGTCGAAAGCTTTCATTGCACTTCATATTCATGCTTTGCAACATTGTTCGATCAGGGGCCATATCAGTCATGTGCTTGTATTGACCCAAAAAAGCTTGAGCTAAATCCCTCCAAGAACGTATTTGAGTACGTTTTAGCTGATTATACAATCTGGATGCAGACCCAGATAAACTGTCTTGGAAACAGTGGATCAACAACTTTTCATTCTCTACATAGCCAGTCATACGATGACAATACATAGTGATATGATATGAAGGGCATGTGGTCCCATTATACTTCTCAAAATCTGGAACCTTGAACTTTGGTGGAATAACCAGGCCAGGGACCAAACTTAGTTCTTTGGCATCAAACCCATAAAATGACTCAACTGTCTCTATAGATTTTATCACCTTTTCTATATTTTCCAGTCGTTGAGTGAATTTTTCTTCTCAACTGATTTGTTTAGGTCAAGGACCTCATTACTAATACAAAATTCATCAGGCTTCAACTCAGAAGTAGTAGGACAATCAGTGGAGAACGATGCTCCAGCTTGATATGGTGAGTTCTTAACAGCGAAGTAAATCGGTGATTGAATTTCCTGGGGTACAGAGGTGAACTTAGGAATATGAACAGGTGTAACACCCAAAGAATTTGTGGGGTTTTCAACAAGACACTTTCCAGATGTCTGGTGCTTCTCAATCATTTCTTTCATATTGTTCAGTAGATCGATATGAGAATTTGTGATATTAGCTTCAATTTGTGCCAACTTGCTCCTTAATTCCTATTGTATTTCTTTATGCTCTATCTCAAATTTGGCTAGCCTATCCTCAGTTTCTTTAGACATTTTTCTTGTGTCGTGTTGAGCGTTCTTGCTTCAAGGAAAAACCAAGATCACTTCGTTTGAAATCTTTATTTTTAATGAATGAATGTTTTAATGTATTATGACATAAAAATGCAAAGATGCCAAATGCAAATGTAAATATGTGAATGTAATAATAAGAATACAAATTGTGCAAAAGCAAACATAAAAATACAAATGCAGAGATGCCAAATGTAAATATGCAAATGTAAAAATGTAAATGTAAATTATTTAAAATACCAGAATATGACATCCAGTTATATTAAGACTGCTATTTTCTTGGATATTGAAAATAAATAAACATTATTATTTAATTAAATATGTTTTAATGCATGATATAGGTTTAAAAATGTAAATGTAAATACAAACGTAAAAATGTACAAATGCAAAATACAAATGCATGTATGAAAAGGTGTTACTCAAGAGTGATCATCTTAGAACAGATTTCATTGAACGCAAAAGTTTCGGTACATCAAACAAAACTTTACATATAGGGATATATTTCATTCCTAACTTCTCCAAAGCCAAATTAGTCTATCAGGTTAAGGGACATATTGCTTGTCTGGACTGCAACTTCTTCCATGACATTCTCCTTCATCTTCTGTGTCATTTCTCGGAGTTTCTCATTTTCCCTTGTAAGAGAACCTTTCTGTCCAAGAAGTTCTTGAACAAGATTCTCATATATGTTGCAGCTTTTTTTCAGATTGGTGACCCCTGTTATCCACTCTTCTGGGTACTTCCTAGGCCAGCATTTTGAAAGGTTTGATTGATCTTCTGAAAATCTTCATGCATGGTTTTCATTTATGTGCTCAATTTCTTGTTTTGGTCGTTCAAGTCCTTCAAATAACATGCTTGAGCTTCATAAAAACCTCCTCCACTCTGAATGCCCTGACTGATGCTCTTACCATAGACTGCTTTTGGTATCAATCTGGCAGAATCTTTGTGGAGTACTTTTGGTATTAATATAACCGGTTTTCTATGTGCATTGCTCTCTTCCATCCTCGGAGTTTCCTCAGGATGTCTTTCCTTGGCCGCATCATATTTTGTTTGATCATAAAACTTTTTGTCCATTTACGATTTCTTTCCAATTTGATGAACATCTTTCTAGTAAACACCTTTTGATTATGTCATGATCATGCAATGCAAACAAAAGAAATTCATGCAAACAAGTTAGAGCACAATAAAATGAGAAAGGAAAATAAATTGGTTAGTACCAATTAATAGAAATAAAAATTCTATCTATCAATGTATAAATCTTAACCTCATACTTTCTAGTTCCATGTTTTGTTTGGAAAAATTAACTAACTGCATGATTTCTAGTTCGCATGCATTTATTAAAAGACAAAATTAAAACTCATTTCTCCTTTGTGTACACCTATGAACAGAGGTTCAGTACTGTCTTAGATCATGTGAATTTCTAGGGTTTATTATATGCAGAATTTCAGTTCTAGGAGTAAAGGTACTCGAATTGTCCTTGTTGATGCCCCCTTGGGCTGTCAACCTTCAATCCTAGTCCATTACAGACCTAAACAGATCGAGTTCAATTCGAGTGGACACATTTCTCTATGCCTGACACGGAGAATAAATTCTCACGAAGACATAGAGCATATGAACCCCGAAAGTTACTTGCTAGGTCTGACACGGAGAATAAATTCTCACGAAGACGTCGCTTTCACTCCCACTTAAAAGGGACAAGCTTGATTAGAAAGCTTATGTTATGCAATGCAAGTGTTGTGTGTGAGGAGAAATGTTCAAACCTCTAACAGATAAATAATGAAATAAAATACTTGAAAAATAAAATGAAACATTAATAAAATAATATTATGAAAATAATAAGTATATATAAAAATTTTGAAAAGAAAGAATTAAAAATTAAATATATAAATTTTTAATTTTTAATTAATAGAGACAATTTATAATTGATTTTAAAGTTTGACATTCCCCAGCAGAGTCGCCAAGCTATCGTAACCGGTTTTCGCCCGGGCACGAATTTTGTACTTACTTGGCGGGAAAAGTGATGTGAATAAATGGTTTTTAAAATAATTTGGGAGTCGCCATCGGCCTTTTGGGTTAGGTAGGTCGAATACCTAAAAATTATCTTTTAAAAGAGTTTTAAGAAAACATCAGTTAAAAGATGAACTGATCTGCGTTTATAACCAAAAATTCGTTCTTTTTAATAATAAAAAGGGATTCGTGGTCGGTTACGTTTAGGGAAGGATTAACACTCCTACAACGCCCAAAATTAGTACTTTTTAATTATAAATTGTCTCTATTATTGGAAATATAAAAATTCAAAGATATATTTAATTCATAATTCTATTATTTCAAATAATTTTAAGAAAATATATTAATATATATAAATAAGATATTTACTTATTTAGAAATATCATAAAAGGGCTTCTAGGTGCTTTAAGACAACTCTTTTCTTTGATATTAAAAAATATATAAATATCAAAAACATTTTATTTTAATATAGTAAGATATTTATTTATTCAAAAATATCAGAAAAAAGCTTCTAGGTACCTTAAGACAGCTCTTTTTTCGATATTAAAAATAAATAAATATTAAAATATGATTATTTTTCTTAAAAGTAATTTATAAAATTAAATTTATAAATAGGAAAATAGAATAAATAAATAAATATTATATATATTTATAAGACTATATATATTGACATAATTAATAAAGAATAATAGTAATAGTATGATAATTAAATATATATGAACATAAATATATAAAAGTAACATATGATTAAATAAAATTAAAACATGGTATGAAAAAAAAATAAAAAGTAATAAAGCTTGTAAAATAAATGAAAATATTAAACTTAGGGACTAAATTATAATCTAATAAAATTAAATACCTAATTTGTAATTAATTATTTAAAATTATAGGATTAAACATGTTTTTTCCTTATTTATTAATTTAGTGACTAAATTAAAATTATAAAATTCGAATATCAGATTAAAATAAATTAAAAATATATACTCGGGATTAAAATATTAATTATTAAAACTAAAGCACTAAATACGTATTTTATCTAAAATATTTATAATTACGTTAAGGGCTAAAATATAAATAAATAAAATTTAGAGACCAAATTAAAAGGATCATAAATTTGATTCAGTGACTAAAATGTAAAACATATAAAATAGAGGGACTACGGACAGGGTTTAACATTTAAAAATTACACAAATAGCCCTCCCCAAAACGGCGTCGTTCGGGGAGGGCTATTTAAGCCCGAAACGGCTTGCCCTTCGGGCCAGCTCTCTCATTTGCTCTCTTATCATTCTCTCTCTAACTGAGAGAGAATGAAAAACGCTCTCCCCTCTCTCTTAAATTCCCTCGTCTGTGGGAATTCCGACAACCGTCGACAGCCACACGCCGCCGTAAGTTCCGCCGCTGGCCACCGCCTCCTGTGGCCGAAAATTCCCAAATTTACCTAAAATATAGATCTAAACGCCATAAGACCGATTCCGGTCTTTGTTTTCCCTAAAAACCCTTAGGCTCTGTAGATCTAATTTTTTTACTTCCGAACTTTTGATTTCACGGTGGTTCCACGGTGGTTCGGCAGCTCTTCGATAGTGAGTTCCTTCTCCGTTTCTCTCATTCTGTCTTTCGTTTTCTTTGGATATGGTTGCTCTCGTCGTTACTGTTTGTGTCTTGTTGGGTATCTTTTTCGTTCGTCCTCTTGTTTTCTTTTTTTTTTTTTTTTTCTTTTTGCAGGTGTGGTCATATAGTCTCGAAGAGGCTCTCGTCGGACCAGTCAATAGAGGAAGCTTTGGTGAGTCACCGAACTTCCAGTGATGACTCACCTCTAGAGCAGCGACGTGTATGACCTCGGGATACTTCTGGAGCATTCTGGTGAGGTAGTGTCAAGGTAGCAAGGCGTCGGCAGTTGCTGGTTAGGTCACCTGGCATTGAAGGTGTCGGTTGGCTGACGAACAGCGGCCATATTGCCCTAGGGTATCATAACCCTAGGGTTTCTGCTGGGACCATCTGAACCGTTGGATCAATGCTAGATCCAACGATGGAGAAGCAAAGCGGCGGCAGCACTAGGATAGAAAACCCTAGTTGGGTTTTAGGGTTTCTGATGGATTTGCTCAGTTGGGCCAGAATTGGGCTACTGTTT
The DNA here is from genome assembly GCF_006381635.1 of Hibiscus syriacus. Lineage (NCBI taxonomy): Eukaryota > Viridiplantae > Streptophyta > Magnoliopsida > Malvales > Malvaceae > Hibiscus > Hibiscus syriacus. The sequence goes on along the minus strand of NW_024062680.1, from coordinate 1,580,512 downwards.
GGGTTGTAATTTGGGCCTATAATATAATAATAATAATATAATAATAATAATAATAATAATAATAATAAATATAAATATAAAAAACCAAATGTAAAAAACTAGTGTCTTCAATCATTAATGTTATGTATCACAATCTGATTTGTTCTTAAAGTGACATATTTTTTTAATAAAATGTATGTATTTATATTCAAAGAATACAACAAGTCACTACACAAAAACTAGAGCATCAACCAAAAAAACGATGCTCAATAAAAAATGCTATGTTTCAGAGCTGATGTTATGCTATGTCACCGTCTTTGTAGTTCAAATTCTTGGAAAATTCAGGATATTCCAAGGGAAAGCAACGGGGCTGCAGACAGTTTGGCTAAAGCAGGTATTGGATTAGTTTAGTCTGCTGGTTTATAGTGCTTGCTCTATCTTGATTGCCCTTTGAGTTTTGGCTAGTGTGTATCCTGACTTGGGGTGGCTTTGTTTAGTCGGTGTTGTTGGTGGGTCTTTATAGCTTGTGCTGTGCCTTTAGTATGTTTGTTTAGTTATGCTGGAACAGGATTTTTTTTTTTTGGTGCAGGGATCGAGTCTGTTGCTGTTGTTTTTGTCTGTTTTGTTTCATTCACATGGTGGTTAGTCATGTACTTTCAAATGACATTATCATGTTGTGCTCTTTTTCCTCCGTTAGGATTAACGACATTTTTTTAATGATGCTCGTGACAATATCTTGTTTGATATGATTTATCCAATCTGAATCAAACATCTTACCTTTCAAAATAACAAAAAATAAAAGTATGCTCCAATCTATACGAAGCCTAGCATTTACAGGATAAAGTCTATCAATCTCTCTCCCATAAAGGTTAAAACGAACCAGCCCCTATGATATTGAAAATCTCTAACACCCCATTCTTTTATTTTGTTCCTCCCAAAGACAATAGATGAACGCACTTCAAGCTAATTTGAGTAAGAGAACAATGAGCGATTTACCTTTGAGGTAAGATGTCGCCCACTCCAAACCAAGCTCCTGCTAGAGAATTTTGGAATTCAAACCACAAAGGTAAGGACGGCTTTCAAATCTTAGGGACTATTTGTTTGTCTCTTAATGGAATCATTCAGCGTTGAATGTTGAACCGCTCAACATTCAGCGTGTTTGTTTCGCACTCTGAATGATTCAGTGCTGATAAATTCAGTAAAATAATGCTGAATGGTTTAGCACAGAAATACATTCTGAATCATTCAGAGTCAGTTATCAAACAACATGTCACATTCAGAGCCAAACCATTCAGAGTCTCTGAATCATTCAGCATTTGAATCATTCAACGCTTAATCATTCTAAAGTAAACAAACAGCCCCTTAGTTGAGAACACAGTCGAAGAAAATATGTCCCTTGAGTATCACCGCACAACACAGAAGCTACCAACAACAATCCCCATTTTTCGTATTTGGTCCTCTGTGGCAAGCCTATCGAGAACGATGAACCAAGCGACCACAACATACTTTGGAATATGTATCGGAAACCATAACAATTTGTGCCACCAAACCTTACTTTCCTCCTAATCTCCGACCAAAGTTAACCAGTTTTCATAAGACTCGAATTAATAGCAGAGAATAGCACACAAGTCTCGCATCTCAAAGGAAGGATTTTCCTCAAACTTCAATTCAACGATTTCGACTCAACTGTCCAAAAATCAGCCTCTTTATTTTTTTCAAATTTAAATATTAGTTTTAAAATATTATAAACTTAGGAATCGATTTTAATTTTTTATCATTATTTTATCGATAAATATTAATTTATTAAAATATAACATTGAACTATTGATTTATTAAATTGATTTTAATTTTTTTCATTATTTTATCGGTAAATATTCATTTATTAAAAAGTTATGTGTAAAAAATAGAAAATTAAAAAAATGCATACCAAATATATCACTATTACTTTTTTACAGTTGATGGTTAAAAAAAATATCAGCGACGATTTTATAAAAAAAAATTGAATGAGCAAAGTAGAAAATTATAGTAAATTAGTGACTAATAGTTTGATTTACCCAATCAATTATTGTTGATATTTAGCTATCTTTGTAGAACTACATGAAAAATAAATAAATAAAAAACCAAATAATAGTGCCCGATCAACTGCAGATACCCAATCGCCCAATCGATCAGTTGGTTCGAGGCTTCTTAGGCTCATCGCCAACGCATATAGAAATTCCAAAACCCTGGCTTCAGGGCTTATCAGAAAGATTCTGCCTCTAAATTTTCCGGTCTCAGCATTTGAAATGGCTAAGGAAGCACAATCTTTGCGTCCATGGTTTCTGGATATATTACCTTTATTGGTGGTTCTCTTGATAGCTGCTCATGTCTTTGCTTTGGCAAGCCATCCCTCTTCAGATTTAACCATTTCTTCTTCTTCTTTTCCTGCGTAATCGATATTTGATTCATTGTTTTGCTTGTCATAGGTTTACTGGATCTTCAGATTAGCTACCGAAAAGCAGTCCCAAGAAGAAAGGCACACTAAGGTACACCGTGTTGGAAATTTGAAAATATTAGGTTCGTTCAACGCTTTTTTTTTTCTTCTTTTAATTCGTTATCGGTTATTGGTTCCATGATGTTTAATTAATTATGGTTAGTGTCAAGTCTGCTGCAACGTTATAACCATTAATCCATCTATTCAATTTATTTGGATGAGTAATTCCTTTGTTATTCCAAAGTGTGGTGGTTGTGGATGGAAATCAACATAGATTGCTAATCATCTATTAGTACGGTTGATCTAAAAATGCTATCTGTATGCTTCTCAATCATACGAATTATGTATTTGACAAGTTTTCAATTTTCATTTTGGAGGGTTGATTTGATTTCCCAGAGATAGGAGGGTTGCATTATAGTGTATGATCATTAGTCTGTGGGTTACCTTAGTATGATATTTGTGATCTTGTAGTGGACAAGTTTTTGATTTTTTATTTGGAGGTTTGATCTGATTTGCGAAGCTAGGAGGGTTGCATTGTGGTGTATTAAGAGTACTCTGTGGGTTCCAGAGTCCTTTTTATTATGCTACTGTGATCTTGTATAGGACAAGTTTTCAATTTTTGATTAGGAGGTTTGAACGGAGTTTTCTGTGCTAGGAGGGTTGCATTTTGGTGTATTATAGAGTAGTTTGTGGGTGCAAAAGTCCTTTTAGTTTGATATCGGTGACCTTGTATTGTCTCAAATGCCTTCGTCTGAAAGTACCTAAGAGTTTTTAGGTTAATCACATGTATGATGTCTGTTTTGATTCAACAAATAATAGTGTTTCTCCATAAATGCGTTGGCTAATCTTTTTTTATGGCCTAGTTAAATAGAATATAGAAATGGTAGCCAAATATGTATATTCTCTCAGTCTCACTGGAGGTTATCATTCTTGTATTGGACAAGTTCTGAATTTCTGATTTGGTGGTTTTATTGATTTTCCTGTGCTAGGAGGCTTGCATTATGGTGTATTATATAGTAGTTTGTGGGTGCAAAAGTCCTTTTAGTTTGATATTGGTGATCTTGTGTTGTCTCAAATGCCTTTGCCTGAAAGTATCTAGGAGTTTTTAGGTTAATCACTAGTATGATGTCTGTTTTGGTTCAGCAAATAATAGTGTCTCTCCAGAAATTTGTTAATTAATCTTTTATTATGACCTAGTTAAATATAATATAGAAATGGTAACCAAAAATTCATATTCTCATTTCTCACAGTTTTAGTGGCAGTTATCATTATTCACCAAGATTACCATTGATATGAACTTTAGTGTTGCAATAGATTGTTGGCAAAACTTTATGTCTGCCAATATTGATGTCAGCTAGTTTTACATTGATCATAGCCTTTTCCAGCAAATGCTAACAATTGAGGTGAGACAATGATTTAACCTTTCTGATTTCAAGACAATGTGGTAAATACAGACTAGTTAGAAAGAATCCCCTCCCCCCTCTTCTTTCCAAATTATCGATTTGCAAGTACAAGGGGACTTGCGGAACTGGGGAAGATTTTTGTGAGAAACTTCTTGTAAAGTGGACTAGCATACACGTTGAACGGTTGAAGCCCCGTTTACAGAGGGTAAGAAGATAAAAAGAGTGAACTTTTTGGTCTTAATTGCTTCTATTGCTTGGATACAGTGATATATAGATCTGTATTCATTTGTCAATTCACATTTTAAGTATCGGTATTGCCTTTCTCATTTAGTTAATTGTAACTCTCCGGTTATCTAGTTTCTTGCTCGTTGTATTTGTGGGTAATCCTAGTCTCTCCCTTTGTTTATTCTCAAGGAAAGCAAACTAAATGTTATCTTTTTTTGCTTTCGCAGGAGATTCCTAATGCTGGATTTTTATTCTATGTAGGGACAGGTTTTTATAAGATGATTACAATAAGTTTTTTGAATCCATAATTTGCCATGCAACTCATGTTTCATTGAACCTTAGTTTTGTTTCATATAAAATGTTTGTTTATTGTTGTTAAAAATGTTCTTGACTTTTACCTTTATGCTTACCCTCTTGTGTTGGATTATTATTGCTATTGTGTGTTGTTTAATGGGGTTCAAGTTCCTTCTTCCATTAGCCAGCCAAGCCAAGGGACATATTTGTTGGATATCCATCCAGCAATTCTTGTTTTGCAATAGTATCTTCAACATGATTACTTATCGGGGCTTTTTGTCCCAGTTACACTAAAAATATCTCATGATTTACAATATGATAATGTATACATCTGTTGTTATCTGTGTGATTGGCTGTGCAATTTGTGCATCGTGTCTTTTTGTTTTTGGTTTTGCATTGTCAGATATGTAGTGGTCAGCATTCGGTTGATTCAATTTATATATCGATTCAGTTGGTTCAATTTATATGGTTAATCGAGTTTTATGTACCTCTATTAGGCTTCGGCTGTGATTTTGTTATATTACAATTAGATTAATTTAATAGGGTTTAGTATGGACATCAAGGACGATTAGGCTTTTAATTGGTTCATTTTTAGCGTTAGAGGTGTTCGTAGGCTGGGTTGAGTTAGGAATTATGTATGAAAGGAACATACTTTATGTTTATCCAAGCCCATCATTCGTCTCGAAACAGGGTCCCTCAATTTTTGTTCAAACACGACCGTATTTATAGTACTCATTATTTTTATTCTAAAACTATTTTGTTTTGAATATAATAATTACTCATTATGTCCCATTAAATCTGCCTTTTTTGTTTATTTTTTTAAACTTTCCCTCATTATTATTTAAAATTTATTATTAATAAAAATATGAAAATAATATATTTTAAAAATATTCTAGTTTTTAAATATATTTTCTATCAAACTTAATTGATAAAAATATTTAAAATAATCATAGTCAAAGTTTAAAATTTTGATTTTTAAAAAGTCCGAAGGAGATAAGTTTAAAATTTTGATTTTTAAAAAGTCCGAAGGAGATAAGTTTAATGAGACGAAGGGAGTAATAATTTTATATATGATTAATGTTATTAAATTTTTTTTCTTTTATAGTTGAAAAACTTAATATACTTTTACTATTGATTTTTTAGTATCATATATTAATATAAATTTAATTATACATATATATATATATGTATACTAGAGATATAGAAAATAGACCGGGTCAGGTTTGGATCTTAACTCTTAAATGTGAAAATCCGAGCTTCATCTTTTTTTGTCCGAATTTATTCAGGTCTAATATTTTTTTATTCAGACGGACTTTCAAGCTTGAATGGATATATTGACTCCTAAAACTATGCAGTTATTTTATAACAAATTTGTTTTTTTCTGGAAAATATTATCGATAAACACGCAAGTAGCATACCAAATTATTGTAAACATATGTGGATTTTGTAAAACAGAAAGGTGGGCATACAATGGAGGATTTTAAAATGAGAAGAAAACAAAAGGCATCATCACCAAAGCAGAAATGTGTAATATATTAGACCACAAATGCCGACACTAAAGAAGAATTGATTTAATTTCATCTCTTCTTCGTCACTAGTATAATTTTGTAGCAATTCTATAATATATAAAAGAAAAAGAAATAAAATCTCAGCTTTATTCTCGGCCCACCCTATAAAGGTGTCGAGCCGTCTGTAGTGGTGGCCACACTGTACCTCGAATGAAGAAAACTTCCTAAATTACTAATTTTTTAGTTTTTAAAGTATAATTTTTTAAACGTAAAAGAAATAAATATTCACTGTTACGTTGTGATTAAATAACAATATACCCTTATCTCTTCGTCATTGTGATGAATGTATTGTCCTCTCTTTTGAATGTTGTTGCCAGACAGAATTTTCAGATTTCATCCTAAATGTAAGAGCTCTCCCTCACTCATCTTTGCTTTGCGGATAACTTACTAGTGTTCTGTCATGGCTCCCTTGAATCTATTATGGGTGTTCTGAGCACCTTGGAGAGTTTTTATGAATTATCTGGTCTTAAGTTGAATGCAATGAAGATTGAACTTTATGCTTGTGGTTTGAATGATAATTTGCTTAATCGGATTCAGTCGGCTACTGGGTTTAGGGTGGCTCATCTCCCAATTAGGTATCTCGGGGTACCCCTGGTTACTCGTAAACTCACTAATAAGGACTGTGTTGCTTTTTTGGAGAGAATCAAAGGCAAGCTTAGTCAATGGTCCACTAAGAAACTTAGCTTTAGTGGAAGATTGCAACTTGTTAAGACTGTTCTTTTCAGTATCTTTAACTACTGGAGCAAATAACTCATCCTTCCTAAAGGGATTAATATGGACATAGAGAGGATTTGTATGCGTTTTTTCTGGAAAGGCTGTGACTCCCCTGCTAGAGGAGCTCGTGTGGGCTGGAGTCATATCTGTTCATTGAAATCATAGGGGGCCTGGGGCTTAGGGACCTTGTTATCTGGAATAAAACCTGTTGTTTGTTTCTTATTAAAAACATTCTGGCTAATAATGGTTCTCTTTGGATTGCATGGCTTCGTGTGTATTGTTTTAAAAATGTGAGCTTATGGGATATTGACTGTAAAAGCCACTTCAGCTGGATTATGAAGAAGCTGTTGAGGCTAAGAGATGAGGCAAGGAGATTGTTTCCTCCTGGTACTGTCTGGGGCCAAATTAAGACAGATGGATTTGGGATAACACTATAGTCAGTAGGGAGAAGGTTAACTGGCACAGAATCGTTTGGTTCCCTGGTCATATTCCCAAGTTTTCCCTTATCTCGTGGATGATCTTCCTCAACAAATTGCCTACTAAAGATAGGTTGGCTCGTTTTGGTTTGATTTTGGAAACTGATTGTGATGTGTGTGGCTCTGGTCTGGAATCCCGGGACCATCTCTTCACAGGCTGTTTCTTTGCTAAGGAAGTTTGGAGATCTATTTCAGCTTCATGTGGGATCTGCTATGACATGCAAACCTGGGATGAATGTCTTAACTGGTTGGTTGTGAACTTTAAAGGTAAATCCCTCCGGGTGCAAATTCTCAAGCTTGCTTGGTATGGTTTCTATATTACATTTGGGAGGAGCGTAATCATAGGTGCTTTAGAGGATATACTCGTTCTGCTGATACAATTGTGTATAGGATTAAAGAGGCTGTAAAAATCAAGTTGTATAGGAATTACATACATAGGATCGATGATGCAAATAGGTTTTTGTTCACTAATTGGGGTCTGGTCTAGTACGTTTTTGTATTCTTTGTAGCAGCTATGCTGCTTTCTTTTGGATGAAATATAAGTTACTTATCCAAAAAAATAATAATATACCATAATGTATTATTGTATGAAATGGTTTCATCGACTAAATCATCGCGGAATAGTTAAGAATTTGTTAGCGACTCCAAAAACAAACATGTTTGGCTCTCTCTTAATAAGTGGTAAAATTACATTTTAAAATTTGACACTTTGATTAAAATTCTTTATTTTTAATTGATTTTTTTAAAAGTTTCCGTCTCTTTCAAAAGTTATTTTTAATATACTCAAATAAATTATAATAAAATTCAAAATTAATAAATTATAAACGATTATATATTTAAAGACTTTCGTGTGAGTAACTTTCATACTATTACAACTGTAAGGAGATTAATAACTTAAAATTTAATGGATTAAAAATTTATAATTCGATTGAGAAATTTTAACATAAAATAATATAACTTTATCCCACACTTTTTTTTTTTAAATATCAACCTTGAAGATAAAGTTTCTGGCTCTATGAATAAAAAATTATTATAAATATTTAATTATTAAAAATGGGATGGTCCTCTGGCTCTGCACCTGTTAGAGTTTAGGCCTTGTATTTTTTTTATTACAACGTGTCACCTTCTTCATCGTGAAAATCGAGGAAGTCAACAATAATAGCGTCAAATTTATTGTCGGACGGCTCTCTTCTTATATTAACCTCGAAAGTTTTGTCGTTGAAGTTACCTCACCTTTCTCCTTTTCCTTTTGTCTCATTAATGTCAACAATAAACCAACCCTACTATTTCTTTTCTTCCTTCCTATTTTCTTCTGTAGTGCAAAACTCCATCTGCCGTAAGACCCATGAAATCCGTAGATTTAGAAAAATGAATTACTTAAGATGATATGCAAATAAATCCCCTGCCAAATTAAAGTTTACTCTGAATTCGATTACGTCTTATTTATGTTTGTAATAATCCATATTAAAAAAATTAAAACTTTGAATCTTATATGATTATGAAATTAATTCAAAAGGCATATGCTTGATTTTCACAACTTAATTGGGTTGGCAATTAATTGTGAGCATCTGCCACCTCTCTTAATTCCGGAGGAATTATGATATTTTATATATAATTCTATTTTTGAAATAAACGAATTTATGACATTTTATTGATTTTATAGGGAAAACAGGATCCTGGCTTATTATTAACTCTATAATTATACAAGTTAATGTTTTCCTTTTTCTCTTTAATCACATAAATTAATTTTAATATTTAAAATCTGTAATGCGTGGATTATTATTTGATATAATAAGATCAAAATTATATTTTCTTAATTTTATAATATGATATTTGTAGTTAATTTTAGATTACGTTGAAATGTTTGACGTTCAATTTATTGATGAAATTGTTATTTAATCTAATATTTAACCACGTTTGCTGTGATGTATGCAAATTATAATTAACCCGTCACATATATTACTTATTTATTTATAGATTTTGCTCAACAACTTATAAAATCACGCGATAAAATGTTTAAAAGATTAGCAGAGTCCGGATTGTACTAAATCTGGCGGTTCTTTGTTTCCAATAGTGGCTCCATCGTAATTTACTCCAAATCCAAGGGGGATTGTACTTGTATCCTTCATCACTGCCTCCTCCACTCTGCTCACTCTACATACGAAGTACACCGATCTTCTCTCTCTTTGCCTCTGATTGTTTTCGTATTAAAGAGGCAAAAAAGTTGTAGAGAAAGCAGAAAAAGAGCGAAAATATAAATATCGTGAGCCCCACTACTAAGCAAAAACACCCAGGCTCCGCCATGGATTCGGCCGCCAAATCTTCCGCATCCACCCCCGATTGGATCACCGACTCAATACACGGTGGATCTTTACGTCAAGTCGACCTTGATACAGGAACCAACGGCTGGGCCTCACCTCCCGGTCACCTCTTCTCTCTCCGTTCCGTTAACTACCTCACTAAACGACAAAAATCACCCGCCGGAGACTACCTACTCGCTCCGCTCGGGATGGATTGGCTCAAGACAACTTCTAAGGTCGATAACGTACTCGCCCGACCTGACAATCGTGTTTTTCACGCGCTCAGAAAGGCTCAATCTCTAGGCAAATCCATGAAAAGCTTTATTTTCGCCGTCAATCTTCAAGTTCCCGGCAAAGATCATTATAGCGCCGTGTTCTATTTCGCTACGGAGGATCCTATCCCTCCTGGCTCTTTACTTTACCAATTCATCAACGGCGATGATTCGTTCAGGAACCAACGGTTCAAGATCGTCAACCGGATTGTCAAAGGACCGTGGATCGTCAAAAAGGCGGTGGGCAATTACGCCGCCTGTTTGTTAGGTAAAGCTTTGACCTGTAATTACCATAGAGGACCTAATTATTTGGAAATAGATGTAGATATCGCCAGCTCGGCAATCGCTAATGCGATTTTGCACCTCGCATTGGGATACGTGACGAGCGTTACAATCGACATGGGATTTCTGGTGGAAGCGCAGACCGAGAATGAGCTGCCAGAAAAGTTGATCGGCGCCGTTAGGGTTTGTCAGATGGAGATGTCGTCCGCGACTGTGATTGACGCGCTCACGCCGTCACCGATTCAGACGGCGGTTGGTGCGCGTGTAATGGGTTGCTCGAAGGTTAATCACCACAAGTCCGGTGATGACGGTGATGATGACGACAAATGATGTAACGAGGTAATCTTAACCCAAAAAAAAAACTCATTCTTTCTTTAATTTAAAATTTAGTAATTCCTTTTTCAGTATGTGAAGTGGATTCCCTTTGGATTAATGCGTATAGAAAATAAAATCAGATCACAGTTAACAAATGTGTCCGTTTCTGTTATTTTCTTTCGTTTTCTTGGGCTTATCAAAGGGATTGTGAAAATTGAATGAAGTGATGTTTGCTTTTTTGGATGTCATTGTTGCGTTGGCGACAATTGCTTTGAGTTTGTGGGGGATATTTTGGAACTGCCTTCTACTGTTGAGATTTTGGTGCGTGAAAGATATGTCAGTACAGATGGGATGGGACGGTGGCGGTGCTGTGTTGTGCTGCCATACTCGATAATGCTTTATCTTCTCCTCCTTCCTTTTTTTTTCACTTTTCCAAGGGATCTAATTTCAGTTTTAGTCTCTTTATTTCGATAAAACATGAGATTGATTTTTAACATATTTTAATATTGTTATTTTTCATAATATTATTAGTAGGGTTGAAAAAAGTTGTTGTAGATTTATTTTTATTAAAAAGGAAATCGAAGGAAAAGCAAATAAAGTATTTGATGTCCTGTTGATTTGGATATCCTTTTTTTTCAAAAATAAATTATTATTTTATGTATTACGCAAATATTTTTTAGTAATTTATAATTAGTTTGATATAAATATTATTTTTAACATGTTTTAATATATAGGTTAATAATAAATTATTTTTATTTGATTTTTTAACTGTTTACATCGCTTAATTTGAATTAGAGAAATTATTTTACTTATTTTGAAGATGTTTTTATATTTTATTATAGTTTTTATTCACTTTATAATACGAAGATTAAATTTATATTAAATTTTATTTCATAATAAATTATTTTAATACTGATATAATAATTAATTTTTATGTACCCAAAGGGTCATTACTGAATTATAATTCTCTCTTGCGAACTTGATTGGATTGTTTCTATATGAAAACGGTTTCTTATTTCGCATTACCGAATTAAAAAAAGCAAAAAAAGGAAATTGGAAGAGTAAAGGGAATGGTGTCCTTTTCTCACTAATTCACACTTTGAAGGCAATTTTTCGATTTTAAAATGCAAAAAGAAATTGTTTCTTTCTCGTAGCGTAGCAATGATCCATTTGCCATATTAACTTAAAAAAAATTGCATTGCATCGAATTCTTCCATTGAGAAATGTGGGAGATCATTTTTTAATTATATTATTGCCAAACTATAATTAATGTCAAAACAATTGACAAATTATGTTAATTAAAATTCAAAATAATGAAGTAATCAAATTATATCTACCTTAAGAATTTAGTTTTTTTTATAATATCATTAATATTTAATTTATTAATCCATTAATCTTAAATTAAATCTTTGTAAGATTCCATCATAAAAATATCCTTTTAATTAAAGCTTTTCTTCGTAAAATTTATTTATTTATATTTAGAAACATAATATCACATTACATCAATTAGTAATAAATTTGTTTATATTTATTATTATTCTGTAGAAAACTAATTGAAAAATAGAGTCAAATTAAGAAGAGAGAATAAGATATACAGTAGATAAGTGTGGAGAGTGCAGCGTAATTCAACCTATATAAATGGGTAGTCATTGATAATTTTATAATTTCGAGAAATAAGAAAAGTTAAAGTTCCCATTTAAAATATAAAAAGAATAAATTAATGGGCATGAATCGAGGCAGGAGGAAAACTATAGAGATTCATTCGCCTCTCATTAAAACATGTTACTTCCTAGCCATGTCAACAAAATAAAATAAAATCAAGCCTAGCCTAGCCTGGCCTAACCTTGAACTTTTGTGAACATGTTGTTTTAAAATATTTCATGCATTAATGAAAAAGATTCCATTTAATGCACGCATGAAATAGCCTAATCTATTTATACTTGGGCGATGCATGCATACGATATTTTTTATGATCATATACTTGCACTATAATCCACTATAAATTACATGAATTAAGTAATTTCCGTGATTAAGGAATCTATTGTTATCTTTTGAAATTTTAATTTTGAGGTTTCGAGTATTACTTATGCAAGAATATTAACACCATATTTAACAACAACAAAAAGACCACTATGAATCAATTTTTTCTAGCAAGCTTGCTTCGGCCTCTTGCAGCTGATAATAGTAATCATAATAAAAATAAATTAAAAACTTAATGTGCATAGGAAACATAAAAAGTTAGATGATTAAAATATATGATAAAAATTCAGTGACCATTTATGTAGTTTATCCTAACTTAAGTTTAGAGGTATAAAAAAGCTTCATAAATCACACGAGTAAGTAAGAATCCATCAAATGCATAAATCTAATCTTGATTTGATCCAGTCTGTTATTAAAGCACCTGAGCTGGGCCTTTGCCTAAACACGCTTTGTTCTTACCTTTCCATGTTCCAGCTGTGTTTCTCCTGTTCACCGTGAATTAAATATTGTATGCAATAAAGTAGCTGCTTTCGGCGATTTCCACTCCAACACCGCCGTTAAACACTGGACCGACTGCAGCTATTATTATAATCTCATCAACGGTAGTCAAGTCAAACCATAGCAATGTATAGAAGACCAGTGCCTTTGGATACTGTAAATGCCGATCTGAATTGCGCATATGCCGTTGGAGGAAGCTTTGTGATTGTACTAAAAGAGTCGATGATGAGCACCGCCCATTTTGAAAACCCATCTTTTAATGTTGCTTTACGGCCGTTAACTTGTATTTGTGTCAATGCTGTGATAAGCCGTAGTTTTGACTTATCTGGGCATTGATGTGAGTATTATATTCATTGGAGTTTGGTTTATACCAAGGGTTAAGTATCTTTCTTGGCTATAGAGATGATAATTTGATTTGAGTAACCATTAAATTCATTGAGTAATTTTAGTGGTTAAAAAAAGTTTCATTATTTCTTAAGATTTTGGATTCAAACAATTGTGTTATATATGATGCATGTACAATATCAACGACTAAGAAAAATCATGAACATATAATACTTTGTAACAATGTCATACTATTTTAAAAAAATAGTGATTTAAGTTTGACAAATTTTGATTCAATTTAATATGATAGAATCATTTTTTTAAATCGAATTAAATTTTCATTTTGTCGGGCTTTGTAAGAAGTGAGATCAAGTTGAATTGAGATTGAATTCGAATTTAGGTAAAGAATCTAAACACGAACATGAATAATAGTCTAATTTTCTTCTATATATTTTATAAATAATTGTTATTATTTTTCTACTATAATATTCAATAGTTTTTTTAATTAGGCCTCTATCTTATAAAAAAAATATTTTTTAGATTTGTGTTAAATTAAGTCATACAAACCCAAAAATTCATATTAAAATTTAGTCGAATTAATATTTTTAAACTCGAATTAAAATAGAAAAAAAACATGTTTCTCGAATCAAGTGAGCAAAAATCCATCCAATTCAATCCAATCCAATCCTTACCATCTATAGCTATCATCCATGGTATATTAAATTACGGTGACAATTATCGTAATGTAATAACTTTTAATTTTATTATAATATCACCCTAATTAAACAATTAAATGATTTATTATTATAGTTTGATATCTTAAATTTGAACTATAAACATATAATATTACATAATTAAAATTTTTAAACGTATACTACTTTATATTCCCTCTATAAAAAAATATTACCATGATATCACAATTATATTTACAATTTAAATTTATTTATGATTTTCGAAAGATAATTCATGTCTCAATACCCGTCAATCGCGATAATATGATCATATCCAGCAATAATTGTAGAAGCTAAACCCAAAACAAGGCAATCATCACCATTACGACCAAGAAGCAAACACAGGAAGCAACTACATACAACACAAAACAAGCCATAAGTATCTCAATTGATTGATTTCACCCATTTATTTAACCTTAAACGGTTATGATCTAAACACCAAAGACAATTAATGGATAGATCACCATGCTCTTTAGAACACTTAAGTAAAGAAATTAGGCATAGAAAGTAGCATAGATTTTTTCCCATAAACCAAACACATCAATATAGAGGGTTCAGATTTCAAGAGACAACGCGGCCGACAATCGGATACTTAGCTTCGAATTTCTTGACCCAATCGTTGAGGACTCCCATCTCCTTTTCCGAGAGGCCATCGAGATTGGCGCAGACGTCTTCTTCGTTCTTGCTCATCTTCGCAAGTGCTCTGCTGGCGTCTTTGCCGGCGAACATGGCGTATGCGCCGCCGGGGCCGTAGAAGGATTTGCCGGAGGTGACGTCGAAGATGCAGCCGTTGATTGCGACGTATATGGGCTTGGAGGGATCGGAGCCGTTGAATTGTAGAAGTTGCTGGGGTGTAAGATCCATTGAAAGTTGCGTACAAGAAACGGAAACCAGAGACGCCAAGTTTTAACAACCACCGGCTCTTGGTTTGGTAATGAATAAACTCAAGTTGGGGTCATGTTGTGACACGTGTTTTTTTTATTTCGATTGATTAATTAGAAATGATATAAAACATATGTTATTCCATGATAATTAAAATTTAAGATTTAAAATTAATTTATTATTCATAAATTATTCTAATATTAATATTTAGATTTAAATTATATATTATTTTTAAATTTGTATGGGTTTATATTATTTATTTTAATATTTAAGTGTATAGTTATTATTTTAAAGTTTATATTTAAGACCTAGAGTTTGTTATATTATATAAAAGAATTTATACAATATAAATATAAAAAAATAATATTTAACTATTATATATATATATATATATTCGTAAAAATTATATTTTAATTTAAATCATTTTACTCTATTATGTTTTGGCTATTTTAATGGATAATAATTATTTGTATAAAGTATATTAGAAGTCATGGACTATAATCAAATGATCAATTTAATTATTAAATCTTTTTATTCAAATAGAATACGTTAGTTTTATTAAAAAAGAAAAATATATAATTATAATAACAATTTACAATCATAAGTGTAAACTAAACACATAATTAAATTATTTTTTTATAATCATTAACACGAAACCAGACACTAAATATCATATAAGGATCATACAATGAAAATGTTAAAAACCCACTAAAAAAACTCGAACAAAATATAGACTTGAATGAGATTAACTACATCGGTAAACAAACCACAACATGTGATTAAGCAATTGAAAGACCACTGACAATTGCGAATCAGAGTCGAGCTCATGAGAAAACTATCTCCAAACATAAACCACATATACAAATTCTTTCAATGATCTAAAGCAGAGCATATCAATAAAATAATAAATAAACGTCATTTTAATCAGTCGAGACAACGTCAAATTCAACCCTAAATAAAGTAAAAAAAAATAAACCAAACGACCTATAAAGAGAAATTAAAAAAATAAAAATAAAGATAATGTCGAAATTATTTTTAGGTGGTTCAAAAATAATCATGGCAAATATATATGTTTAAAAAACGGGAGTCGCCGTCGGTCGTTTTGTGCTAGATACGCTCGAATACTTTTAAATTGAGTATGCGAATTAAAATAGATTCGGAATTCGATTATGTGTAGGGAATGTTAGAGCTCCTCACAATGTCCAAAATTAATACCTTTAGAAAATACACAATGTTCACTTTTTAAATAATTACGAATGTGAATGCAATTTTTAAAGAAATCTAGTGGACCTTGTTTAGAAGCAACACAGTGTGTTTGCACCCATTTGAAAAGGAGACCCGCATCCTTTGAGAATAATGTCGCTCTATTACATACAACTAAAAAGTTCGCAATCCAACCACTTAGGAGTTAGGACACTACCTCTTTTAATTGATATAACAAACAATTGAAAGACGAAAATAATTTTCATGTAATGTAATTTTAGAAAACAAATGATGCACGAAAAGAAAACGTCATTAGTAACCACATGGTAAGAACAAAATTATAAATGACCATGCATGAAAGCTAACTAAAAATCAATGCCCAATTTATTAATCAATTGCAAAATAGGTAGCAAATTGAATTAATTGAGAAATTTGGGCCGAATATCAATTAAGGATCAAATTGAACCTAATTAATTATTATAGCTAAATTAATAAATTTTAGGACCTAATTGAATTAATAAAAAAATTAGAGAACCTAATTACTAATGAAAATATTTGTTCAGGATATAATTGAATTGAGTAAAAAAATGACCAAATTCTACATGGTTAAACCCACTAGGACCAAAATGAATGATGTTCAAAGACGCATGACTGCAACATGGATTAACCCTTGAAACTCCAAAATAAATGATGTTCAAGTCGATGCTGCGGTCGTCGGAAAATGCTGAAAGCTGGGTAAACGTCTTTTCTCTTTTGATTTTCTATTTTGTTTTTTTCTCTTTCCTTCTCACCGGTTTGCTTTATCGTAAGTTATTGTGTCCATTGTTCGTTCTCCATCTTGAGTGTGGTCTCGAATTGAGCACTGCCTGATGTGTAGACAAGGGCTTGATGGTCACTGGTGTGGTTTGAGGGCGGTCACGGGGAGCTCTCGGAAGATCAAGTGATGACAGTGGAGCTTCTAGGGCATTTGGCAATGGCGTGGAGCTATGGTCGAGGGGCCATAGTCCCGTCTTTTCGTTATTTTTTCTGCTTTTAATTTGTAGCTAAATCCTCTTTGTATTCTCTGTCGTTGTGGCCGATCCCTAATCTTAGAAGAACCATCATTTAAATAATCTCCAAATGAGCAGTTGAAGTTTCAGTAATTTGAGACTTGAGAAGGTGGGAGAGATTTTGCGTTGTTTTGAGAGATTTCAGGGAGGTAACTCGATGGAATTGACCGGGTGAATTGGATCCACGTTCGTAGATGGATTTGTGTAAATTTGGGGTTGATTAATGGGTCTTGGTTTGAGTTTGTGTATCGAGCTTAATTCTGAGCCTAAAAATTGGATCCGGATAAAATTTAGTAACGACGGATAAGTTATAGAAAATAAATGAAAAATCAAATAAATCGATAATTAATATTAAAATTAGTATCAACGAATTAACCAACAGTTAAGAGAGAAAATGAAAATCCTAAAAAGAGTTGAGTCTTCTCTGATCTCAGTATTTATTATTTGAATGTGATTTTGATTATTAGAATTTAAAAAATTATAATATAATTAATTTTAAATAGTTTATGATAGTTATAATATAATATTTATTTAAAATATTTTACAATAATTAATAGCGCAAATTTAATATTATGGTTACGAGAAAAAAATGAAATTCCTTTACGGACTTGAGTCGGTCTCCTCATTAACTCATCATCCTTCTCATAACATGAGAAATCCTTGCAAGCAATTTCTGCAATCTTCTACATCCCCTGTTTTATCTCTCAATTTTAGTGTTTAACCCACTCAAACTCAACAACCCCAAATAAGAACTCCACACCCATTGATTCTTCACGCCGCAAACTTTGCCAAAATCTCATCTCATAATTCTTCTGTTAATCTTTATTTCTTACCAGTTAACAGCTTTTACCGCCTTATTCCAATAAAATCTCAGCGCTTTCTATCGACATTAGCATGTGCGTGAGGAGCTCTTTGTACACTAACCGCAAACCCTGCAAACATCTAGCTGACTACAAGCTCAGACATGCCCTCCATGGCTATGATTCGCTCCGGAGTTGCCTCAAAACCACCCCAAATGGATTAAATAGAGTTGTCAACCACAATACTAAAGTGCCCATATGTTTTTTCTGTAATGGGTATCGAGGCGGAATGTATATTTGTTTGATTTGCTCATCGATATCATGTTCGGACCACATTCTTTTGCATACCCAATCCGAGAAAGGCCATGAGGTAGCGATTGACATCGAAAGATCAGAGCTTTATTGTTCTCTGTGTTGTGATCAGGTATACGATCCTGATTTCGACAAGGTTGTCGTGTCTGAACAAATCAAGGGCATGCCTGGGGGTAAAAGTAGTAATGATTTTGAGAATTGTTCTGTGAGATCAAGCAAGAGAAGGAGGTTATTGGATTCAGGGATGGAATTGGATTTGAAGAAAGCAAAACAATTGATTGCAATGAGAAATGGGAGGTCGAAATCGTGTTATCCATTGGGATTGAGGGGATTGAACAATCTGGGGAATACTTGTTTCATGAACTCTGTGTTGCAGGCTTTGCTTTATGCTCCTCCTATGAGGAATTATTTCTTGAGTGATCACCACAACCGCGATCAATGCATGAAAAGAACCGGTAAAAAGCTATGCTTGCTTTGTGATATCGGTGTTCTTGTTTCGGCTATGTTCTCCTGTGATCGATCCCCTTATAGTCCAGCTCAGTTTCTTTACAGGTGCTAAATCATTCCCATTATTTTCATTGTTATATTACATGACTTACTGTGAATAAAACTGGGTCTGCTTTGGTCGCTTTATGTATTGACTAAGCTTGAAGTTCGGTTTTGATATTGGTTAAGCTTCATAATCTTGATCTTCAGGGTTGTAAAGATATTAGCCTTGAATCAAATTGTTAAGATATTTGATTCGGATAGCCTGTATGTTGCACTTGATCGAGTTGGTCTCCCCTATAACGATTGATGGATTTGGGTTGTTTTTTGAAGCTGGTGGCAGCATTCGTCAAATTTAGCTAGTTATGAGGAGCAGGACGCTCATGAATTCTTCATTTCAGTTTTAGATGGTGTCCATGAGAAGGAGAGCAAAGCGAGGAACTATAGCAAAGGTAACAATTTGTTGAGATGTTTGCTAAGGTGGTAATGATTCTCCATACTACACGTTGATGTTCGATATTAGTCATAAATACACAATTGTGCTACAGATGCAAGCCGTTGAGGTCACTTGGTACGAAGACGAGAGGTATAATAGGAAATTTGATTACTGGTCCGAGGCATTTGGAATATTGTTAATAACATGCTCATCTTGTAGAGGTGGAAACCAATTTGAGATGATTCTCTGACTTCTGAGATGAAGAATAATAAGTAATAACATACCTATAGGCATAAGAATGTTGGAATATTCTTAGAGTCACTCGAGTGTTTATAGATATTCCACTCACACTGAAAATCTGGATTCAATTATACTCGAGATGTTTTTCTTTTATGCAGGTGATGAAGATTGCCAATGCATTGCCCATAGGGCATTCTCCGGGTTGTTGAGATCGGATGTCGTGTGTAGAACTTGTGGATTTACTTCCACAAATTATGATCCTTGTGTCGATATTTCACGCAACTTAGACACTGTTAACTCAACTACGGAACATGTAGCTGTCAAGCCATTGAAACCAGATGAGAAGATGGGCTTGTCTACTCTTTCAGGTTGTTTGAATTTGTTCACAAGAGAAGAGAGGTTGGGTTCTGACCAGAAACTCCATTGTCAGAATTGTCAAGAACCGAGGGACACATTGAAGCTACTTTCGATTAAAAGAATACCATTGGTGCTGTGTTTACATATCAAGAGATTCATCGAGGAAAATCGATCAATATTTGCAGTTCCTTTTCTCATTGGACATGACTCCATATTTGTCTTCCTCTATTATTAGAAGCAGGTTCGGAAATAGACTATTTGCTTTCGAATATGAAAACACGGATAGTTCTGCAGAGTACACTATCTTTGCTAAGATTACTCATTCAGGGATGCTGGAATCGGGCCATTACGTGACGTATCTGCGCCTAAAGAACCAGTGGTACAAATGCTATGATGCTTGGATTTCTGAGGTTGATGAAGAAATAGTGAGAGCTTCACAGTGTTACATGCTGTTCTATGTGCGGAAATTACTTTACTACAAAGCAAATGATGATTTAAGTTGCGTGCGAGGTTCCCGACGCAGAGATCCATCTGTGTCTACCGCCGGTTGTTCATAACGTTGATGGTGAGGTAGAAAGTTGACCGCGGTGCAAGCGGTTTAGAATCTTCAGGCAAAGGCCAAGTGAAGAGGCAAGTCAGAATCAAGCTTAATATTATTGTTTGATGGGGGAGTTGAAGGATCAAACCCCGATAAATTACCAAAGTCTCTCAAGGTTTTATCTATGGGAATTGTTGAAGTGAATCAATTGTTTTTCATGTTTGGATTTCCTAAAGCTCTGAATTTCTTTAGCTTCAGACAATCATGTACAGAAATAAAATAGTTTATAGCATAATATCCTTTGATTTCAGAGGCCATCTCCCCACACACAAACAAGTCCTTTATTTTTTTTATTTGTTCAATTTTAGTTATGATTTTGACAATGTATATTTTTTCAGTCCATCCTATTTTGATCAAAAGAATATTTTACCAACGCCATTCTACTTAAAAGTGTTTTAATAATGTTCAAATTTCAGGTGGGAAGGGGGGGGATCGCATTTTCTGTAAATGAATCAAGGAAAAGACTAGGGAGAATTATTAAGTAATCATCAATTTCAGAAAATACAAGAGAAAGAACAATAAAAAAGAATCACAGGAAGCTCCTCTTAACAAAATGACAGAATAAAATGTACCTTTCAACCAACTATAAAAGTATGGACTCGGTTCAAAAATGGGCATTAAAGTTTAAATCTGAAACCACGAGTATATATATCTCTTAACCTAAGGCGACGTTCTTTGAAAACAATAGAACCATTAAGCATGTCCCCATTTCACACTCTAATCGATCTTGACAGATGAGTAGATAAGTCTGGTGAACCAAAAGCATGCATAAAACCCAATGGTGCCCGTCAGCACAAAAAAGGCGTATGAAGCAATCAGCATGTACCCAAAGTATAGGAGCCCTGAAACCAGCTTAGTGATCTCTAGCTTTGTGAAGAAATAGAATGTAGCATAGAGGAAGAGGTACAGAGCCGAGGAGCCGGATGTGAGGTATGACCTCCACCACCACAGATAATCTTCACTGCATAACTGGAAGTAACAGAGCACGATGGTTATTTCAGCACAAGTGATAAGGAGGATAATCAATACCAGGAAGAGGAAACCAAAGATGTAGTAGAACTGGTTCAGCCAGATTGAGGTAAGAATGAAGAACAGCTCGATGAAGACAGCTCCAAATGGAAGTATTCCTCCTATCAGAATAGAGAAAGTTGGGTTCATATACCAAGCCTGCTCGGGGATTTGCCTGGGGATTTTATTCGTCTTCACAGGATCCTCGATTGCTGGCTTCTTGAACCCAACATAGCCACCCACAAAAACAAGTGGAACTGAAATTCCAAACCATAGGAGCACTAGAGCAAACATTGTCCCAAAAGGCACAGCCCCAGAAGACTTCTGGCCCCATATAACAGCATTTAAGACAAAGAAGATGGCGAAGACAATGCCTGGGAACATGCATGCAGTCCTGAAAGCTACTTTCTTCCACTCAGCTCCTTTAAACATTTTGTATAGACGGGCAGATGCATAGCCAGCAAAAATGCCCATGAAGACCCAAAGTAATAGCATAGCTGTCATAAGACCACCTCGGTTCGAAGGGGAAAGGAATCCAAAAACAGCAAAGATCATGGTAACAAGTACCATGCCCAAAAATTGAACACCAGTGCCAACATAGACACACAATAGGTCAGAATTAGATGGAGGCCTGAAAACATCTCCATGGACAAGCTTCCATCCCGTCTCCTCTTGGGCCTCTTCTTGAGTCTCAAGTTCGTTATACCGAGAAATATCACGATAAAGTGTCCTTAGCATGATCATTGCTACCATACCCGAAAGGAAGAGAACGATCATCAAAGAATTGACAATTGAGAACCAGTGTATTTGGTCATCATTCATTAGAAGATATGCATCCCATCTAGATGCCCACTTCACATCGCTTTCCTGAAAGTCAAGTAAAGTTTAAGAATATTAGCACCTCATAGGTAATTGATGCTAGCTTTACTTCAAGAAATGGAGATACAATAGATAAATTTTTTTCCAAGTGATAGTTGGTCAACGGAGTCTACTTAAACACAAAGGAATACCACCTTTACGGAATCAGCTCATGGTTGACACAAAAACAAAATAGAAAACTGCAACTGTCAACACCAAAATCTATTTAAAGTTGAGGAGCTTGCCTGGTATTCAACGTCATAAGTGAATATTATCTCATTGTTTGCTTCAACTTCTTGAGGAGTGTTAGAGTTAACAACTGTGCGCTTATTATGGGGATCGCATGTTGTTAAACGAGTTTTTTCATTCCATGTCCCCTCATATTCATGTCTAATACTGCATTGTTTTAGAGCAAAAAGAAAATGCATCAAGCATGATACTAAAATCTCAGCCACAGAAACCTAGAATTAAAAATATTAGAAAATGCTAGAATTCAAATGAACTAACCTGTATGGTTTAACTTCAAATCCCACAATTCTAGCAGAGTCAGTTTGTGAATCCCTATGATATTTGACAGTAAATGCTAAATGGTTGTGAATGAAATATTTTTCTTCCTTGCTCTGTATATAATCAGAAAACATAAGCATACAGTGACATAGTAGCCAATATATCCACAAATTAAGGATATTTTGCTTTTAATAGATAGAATGTTTACCCCAGTGTATTTGCCTTTGAGCCCAACATGGTAGCCAAGCTGATAAAAAACGGAAGAATCCTGATCTGACCTTCTAATGGGAACAACAAGGGGGAGGTTATCCAGTATCCTGTCAAGTCAATCACAAATAATAAGAAAGAGAACCTTCTAATGGGAACAACAAGGGGGAGGTTATCCAGTATCCTGTCAAGTCAATCACAAATAATAAGAAAGAGAACCTAGGAACTAGTTATTAAAAGATTGAAAGATAAATTCCATGTCAGAATAATTAAATGGCATACATATTGACTCGATATTCATCACCAATCTTTTCCTTAAACTGCTTTGCAGTTTTGGCATCAAGTGTAATGCGGCAAAGAACAGTACACAATTGTGGCTCTCGCATTTTGAACTGCATTAATTAAAGTCAAAAGGTTAATGGCCATAAAATACGCAATCAGCCCTAAATCAACAGAAATACTAATAACTAACCACATAAGGAGAGTTTTCAATTCGGTCACCACGAAGCACTTCCCCAAGATTCTCTGTGCTGTCAACTATCTTTTCGGGTGGACAGAAAGGAAGCGAATAGTACGAATAAGGAAGTTGAGTCTTTATCGATGTCAATTTATTCACCTTCACCTTCAAAGGACCCCCCTGCAAATCCCAACAAAAGAATCAAAACAAAAGAAGGCCAAAATGGTTCCTAAATGAACACTCCCCAAAATTTCAAGGCATGTAGTGAGAATCTAGAGTGGTTTAATCAAAATCATAACCAATTAGGCACGCGTGATAATAAGCACCAAGTAACCAAACACCATAAGGATCAAATATGCTTTGGTGTTTCCATTATGACATTCCATAAGTTAAATCTCTTTCCATAATACATTTCCTAAATCGTAAGCAATAATATTCTAGGTAGCATTACAGAACATGAACAGCATAAAGCATAACTGATTAAGTACGCATGAAAAGTATGCAACTAATCACCATAAAGATCAAGTATGCTTCTGTGCTTCCACTAAGAAATTATGAAAATTAAATCTCTTTCGAGAATACAATGCCTGAATCTTAAGAAATATTATTCTAGGTAGCATTACTGAACATAAACAGAATCGAGTGGAATCTCAAATGCCTATGATAAATGCAAGGATGGAATAAAATTATAAATTAGCTAAAAGGGTGCATGCTCGACGTCTTCAAATAAAGGGGAAAAACTGAAACCGAAATCAAGTGAAATGAAGTTAACTTGTTCTAACTTCTAATTTGAACGACCTAGCTGAATCTGAGATGTAATTTCCATTTCCAACACAAATTTTTCATTAACTACAACTCTAGTAGCGATATATATGAATCCTATCAAAGCAAAAGAGGTTAGAGTGAAGATACAAATTAAAAACCAGATTGTGTAAATTAAACATCTTTCTAGGATACAGTTCCTAAATCTTAATCAATAATTATTCTAGGTAGCATTAAAGAACATGATCAGCATAAAGTACAATTACAGATGCCTTAGTTGAAAGCCAAAAATGGAATAAAACTACAAATTAGCTAAATCAGTCCACGCTCAACGTTTTCAAATAAAATAATGAAACGGAAAACGAAATCAAAAAGTGAAAAATATAGTTAACTTATTCTAATGAAAAAACTTAGCTGAATCAGACAAGTTATTTCCAATTTCAACACAAAAATTTCATTAATTTTCCCTCTCGGAAGGATCTTATTTGAATCCTATTATTCTCCGGCAAATTCAAACAAGATCAAGCAAAACAAAGAAAGAAACACAGGGAGAAACCAAAAGTCTACCTTCTGGAAGTCTTCGGGGGCGACACCGGGAAGGTAGAAGCAGTGAGAACCGTGGACCAGAAAGAGGAAGAGAAGCGGCCATACGATCGAGATGGTCAGATCGTTCGTAGATCTGGATCGAGACTCCATTTTGACGGTGGAGGAACGCTCTCTTTGAGAAGGGAGAGGGTGAAATGAGATCTAGAAAAAGGAAAGAGCGTATATATTTGTCTATTTATTAATTAACTTTTATGCCCCTTGGGTTTTGATTTTTCTTATCCACCGTGTCCGTCTGGTATGGGATCTGGTGGTGAGTCTATTCCGACTCAACTGTCGGTCACAGTCATTTGTTATGGTAATAGAGTGCCGGGTCTTTTTTTGATCCGACTGGTCGAATATGGGCCCATTGTTATTGGATTTTAGTTCCAGGTTCGGATCTTTAAAATGGCTCTCTTGTTCTCGTATGTAATGGGGTAAGAGAAGGTAAGATAGTAGGTTGTCACTAACACTAGGTTGAGAGCAACTTCCGTAGAAGACCTCCGAATTATGAAATGCCCTCCGAATTATGAAATAATTTTGATGCAAACAAATATTTAAATTATTTTTTATATTATTGTCATAAATATTTGAGTAAAGTATATTAGAGGTCACTCAACTATATTAAAATGATCGTTTTAATTATTAAACATCTAAAAGTAACAAAATGATAACCATAACGTTATTTCATTATAAAATTTTGATAAATTTAATAATTATTTTGTAACAACTAAAACAATTAATGATCATTTGAAAATTTCATAAAATTTAGAGACAAAAACGATCATTTGAGCATATTTTAATGACTTCTACTATACTTTATCTTTGATATTCATATTTGATTATTTATATATTAAAGAAAGGGAAATATATTCATTTATGGTATTTTGTATTTATTATTTACAAACTGATTTTTAATTGTTTAAACACATAATCGATTATATATTTGTGGTTTTTGTAAACGTATCTAATAATTTTAAATGCATAAACAAATATAATTTTAAAATTCTTAATAAACAATAATGTCTTTACGGTCAACATCCCACGGTAATAGCTTTGGTACCCAAGATTGAAGTCCTAGTTAGGGGTATACAAATTTGAATATCTAATCAAATCCAAAAATTTGAATCATGAAATTATTGATCTAAATTTGATCAGATTAAATTGAATATTCAAATTTTTAAATATCCGATCCAAACAAATAGTTTACTTCACCAAAAATTAATCTCATTTTTTAAGGGTTGAAAACTGATAAAAGTTGCCTAACATTTTGATTTAGGTGTACCTGTACAGAACTTTATTGTTAAAAATGTCCTTATGGTAACAACTCTTTTAAATTTCCATTATAAAATCCACCAACTCACTTTAACAACGTTAAAATTGTCTTCACATCTTTTCTTCTTTTTCTTTTCTTAGTCCCAAGTTCTCAGGTAATCACTGTTTCCATGAAACTGGGTTCGTTTCGGACAAGTCAAATGATTAGTTTTCAAACTACTGTAAAAAAATTGTATGTACTATCGTCCTTAACAAGAAAAGAACAAATACTATTACCCCATTAGATTATATATATGCATAGTGATCAATTGACACCTGAAAAAAGCAGTCATGGAAATGGAGACACCTGAACAAGGCAGCAGCTTGGCCGATGTTCTTCTTGAAAACCTTCTGCAGTTGTTTGCTAATCCATATCCGATTAAATTATCTGATCTTTTTACCGGATATCCGATTTGAATTATTTGGGGAAAAAATCAGATCAGATATCTGAATATTTAGATCGGATCACCAGAGAAACGACTTGTTCGTGTCGAATATTTTGACATCCCTAATCCAGGCGGCTGTTATCAGACTTTTAGTGCAGGAACTATGCTCTCCATAAGACTGTTATATATATATATAAAACAGGAAATGTTGTTCAAAATTCACTCTTAAGAAATAGCAGAAAGTGCTGTATTAAATTCCACGACTAGCATTCCGACGTGCCATCACTTCTGATCTCCCTACAGACTCTCAGGGCCAAACATACAAAACAGTGCGTAGAAACCTTTGGGATATATGTAAAGATTACAGCACAAGCAGTGATGCCGATGCCAACAATGAGAGATCAATCCACTGTCGTATCCTTAAAATAATCATAAGTTGAAGGAAGTAGAAAACATTTCAGTTTTGCTCACCAAGAAAAGATAATTGCAAGTGTACAACTGCAATGTTATTCGAGTTATTCAGGCAAATTATTTGATTCAATTTTAAAGTAAGAAAGGTAAATGATCCATTTCTACCTTATGCATGAGAGATTCTCTTAATATCAGCGTGTCTTGGGAGACCATCCAGCCTAAAAGCAATACAGAACCTGTAGGATGGAAATCACAAACACTATAAAGATGGTTCCAAAATCAAAAATTGATCTAACTACGTTTCTCAGCACATTCTTTAAGGTTTTCAAGATGGTTCCAAGCAGTAAAATGATTTGGATATCCTGCTGTTTTGAAAATTATCATGCAGACAAATTATTCTATTTACAAAGCAAGTTTTGCTCATGGTGCACAATTCACCGTAGGGAATTTACATGAAGAGATCAACAATCTGTATAATTAAATGCAACAGGAACAATAGAAAAGTTACAATTAAGGACAAGTTAATTGTAAGTTTTCTGTTGTTCATGTTGTATTTGATTGTAAGTTTTCTGAAACTAGAAACACAACTCTAGTCATATGCACACACTCATGGACCAACTGATCATTGATTCATGTGGGGGGAAAACTTCAAATAAACTATAACAGATGTTAAGCCATAGCATCTCAACAGTCAAGGCAATGGGAGGCAATCAATCAATAAGTACAATGCCTTCAGACTCATACAAGTGACCATATCCTGCAATCCAAACCAATATCATATAATTGGTAAATGCAATGTCTGAATTTTTCAGAAATACGGGCTTTATTCATTTCTAAATCAATGTCATAACTGGTAAAAGCAACCGTCTTTTCCTTGTATCAATTAACAAAACCATACTCTGACGTAATCGGAGCACGGGAGGTTGAAAGAATTAGTCGCATGCATTATTATGAATTCAGATGGGTTGCATGACATTAAAGATCCCAGAATTTGACAACCTATACAGAGACTACCAATACCATCAACTCATTCGTTAAGAATAATGCATGGCATTAGCTGTGAGACATGGTTTGATAGAAAGTAATCAAGTCAAACAAAATATGGCCAGAGAATTTTGACCTTTAGGTGCGTGGAAAAAAGGATAGACTGAAATAATAGGCAAATCAATTCATAATCTATGTCTTAGTTTTCAAAAGCACGCCGCTAGAGACAAAGTGAACACAGAGCGAAACACGTTTGGAGATGTAAGTGCAAAACAAAATAAGAAACCCTCTCAAACACGCTTGGAGGACTTTTCTGCATACGCACCAAGCACGCACTTCTGATACATTAGGAATAAAAGATAAAGTTTACTTGCCTAGCTGCTCGCTTGCCTCTTCCACCAAAAACATATTAATGCATGTAGTATGTTATGGTTGAGAATAGAAAAGGACAATAGAAGTAAAAGAAGAAAGGAATTCAAAATTGATAGCGAGGAAGATTATGTAGTTTTGCAAGTAAGAGTGATTTAAGATCTATTCTTGTGCTTTATATTCTGATAAATACACGAGCCACATTAATGGCAAGAATTAAGGCATTGATTCAGGCGAGGAGAATGCACAAATTTCCTTCTTGTATAATGCATGAATCCATCTGTATATTAATGGTAGGATTTGGTGCATGAATCCAGCTATACACCAACTAAATTAATAAAAGTAAATAAATAAGGCAATGAAATGTTGGCCTTTTGACATTGGGCTTTCTACCGGGATGTAAAACTAGGTGAAATGTAGTCGAATAATATTTACTTATTAAATATCAATGGCGAGGGAACAAAGAGTGTGGGGGAGAAGATTAAGTGCTTCAAGAGTGAACCAGTATATAATAGATATATTATAAAATAACATTTTAGTATAAAAAGTATCTACTAGATATATTACAACACAACATTTTAATATAAAAAGTATGTCTCGCCTACGAAAGGCACACTTCACCCTCCACCTTGCATCTAGGCTCTAGAGGCTTTTTGCATTTTGCACCTTTTTTAAAACTAAGATTCACATGATAGATTCCTATAAATGAGCAATGCTTTTTTCTGATGAAGATGTGTGGCTAGTGCTGAATATTTTAATGAAATGAAAACCCTAGAGAGCTATACATAAGTTGATGACAAGACCTTGTATTGCTTCATTGTTAATGTATTTACTGTATGAAGACAAATCATTTTGAATTCAGAAATCAACGTACAAAGGATGCAAACAGGACAAAAAATTAAAACCACAAACATCTGTAATTTACAGTAAAATATTCCATTCCCCAAAAGAAAACCTCACAGCTTAAAATACGTCGATTGCATGTAACCCTTTACCTTAGGTACAATCAATCACAGATCTAAAGCTTCTGTAGATACAAGAAATAACAAAGACTCCGACAAAGTACAGTGCTTTCGGCATATTAAATTGCTTTTGCCACACAACAAGAACTAAGTACTAAATAGATGCAAGTACTTCAAAATGAAACAAGATCAGCATTTCCAATTTGATGTCAAACTGATTGATAATATTACCTACGAACAAGCCTCGACCCAGTGTTACAAGACTAAAAAGAAATCAGTGTCTGGTGTCTCCCTGCAATAGGAACATAAAAGGCAAACAGTTTTACAAATAAGAAACGTGTTACTGTTATAAGGATTAGGATAGGGTTATAAATTGAACTCACAAACAGAAAGCTCCACTTGCATCTGAGAGTACAAGACAACCTGGTACTGCTGGATTCAGGTGGGGGGGGGAGGGGAGGGGGAAACTCCAAGCAAGACAAATTTCTATGTGAGTACTGAATATAATTTCATGCGTAGCAATAAAATAATGTAAAAGAGGAAGAAGATATGAGGGTTTGGTTAAGGAGGACCATACTAGCAACTTGTAGGCACTGGATAACGTGAATGGTCCCATTTAATTCTGTAATTCATCGTTTTGCAGCTAAATCTGCACAGTGAATAACATCAAAAGCCACGCTTTGAATCCACTAATTGTATTTAAAAAATTAACTGACATAAATTAATCATATTAATAAATAGGTATAGAAAATAACCATACGACACAGTCAAATCATCAGTAGACACACCATCTTCACTTCCTACCTCCTGCAGTCAAATTCGACTCCTCTACATACAAACCAATGGTAAAGATAGAAGGGGACGTAAGGTTATAAGGGAGAAAAAGGACAGAGAATACATGGAACAAAAACAGGCCGAGAAGTGACCGAAAGGTCAAATTCCGGCACTGGAAGCTGACAGAAAGACAAGTGAGCACACAAAAACAATAGTATAGCCTTATACAAGTGCCTCTGTATGCTCACTCTCTTCTGTCAATTTCTATGTCCCGTAGAATGAGATTTTGAGGACACAAAGAAGGTAAAAATATGAAGAATTAAAGAATACAAAACGAAAAGTGAAGCATTTGTCATATAAGGAAACAAACCCAGAGTCAGATCTGAAAATACAACACCTACGATCCATGCCGTTTTCAGTAAAAAAAATGGTTTCAAAAACGATATGTTTTAGGGTTTTCATTCCTACAAAGGTAAAAAAAAACAAAACAAAAAACCAACCCTGGTAAGAAACATAAGCTAGGAACTGAAAGAACCCAAACCCCAACACCAGGACAAGAAAAAATAAATAAAAAACTCGACCCTTTGTTCATCGTCATCCACATAGTCTTTATTTTCACTTAACTTTCAATCTCTCTCTCCATCACGCAGCACGCACAGTTGTCGGACACTTACCCAAGTGTCTTTCACAATAATCTTTTTTTGTTTCACAGAACAACAAATCCAATAATAGTGTCGATTAGTGACGCATCAACAGAAAAACTCAAAAATGAAAACAAAATAGTAAAAACCCCAATGACAGAGAGAAAAGACTCAGAAAAACTAAGAGCACTGGCGAAGATACAAGAAACAAAACACTCCCCACTGCATATATATAGGAGTAGGACAGAATCCGTCCTAAACCACTCGGCGAAAAAGATAAAAAAAAAAAGTTACTGTGTGTTGTGAATTTATTGGCCGGTTGACCGTCTGATGCGTTTCTTTGTGTTGATGGAAATCAATACCGACCGTCAGATCAACCGGAGCAGGGTACTTTCGTTCGTTATTGGTCTGGGGCTTCTTGGAAACAGGGATGATTGGACTGCGTCATTCGGGGACAAAGTTGGGCGTATGGGGTTTATCAGTTACTAGTATCCTCCACTGCTTGTTTTGGGTTGAGGTTCGTACCAACCGCCATTATGACCAATCAGATGCTTTGCTTTCCAAGTGTATAGTTGTCTTATCGTCAAAATTTGTGACGTGACAATCACTGATTTGGTGCTCCTTTTTGAGTGGCTCTATGTAACTGGCAAGGTGGTCTTAATTAGGGTTTTCATAAATAAGCACCAATTAGCACTTCGGTTGACACTGCCAATTTATGTAAATTAGGTCAGTCTTCTAAGGAGGTTGAGATTTGGAATCGTGATGTTAAGGATTATTCTCATGGATTTTGTTAACGGCTTGATCCTTTTTATAATATTAATGGATTGGTTTTTATATGGAGATCTCAACTCTCAAGTATTACCTAATAAAAAACCTTTTTTCAATTTAATATATTTTTACATGAAGAATATAGTAAGTTTTTCAGAGAATGTTGTTGGTGTGGAGAGCATAATCATTTTATTGGAGGTTGTCTGAAGAACACTAAAGGAATTTCGAGTCCTCCACAAATAGTAGTTACTCCACCTCAAGGGTAAAGGACCTAATAAGGTGCAGTCCAATACTTGAAGTATATCTAGAGGTCAGTTTACTGCAATGACTCATCAGAAGTATAACACCCTAACGCCAATGTACGTTCCAAAGAGGAGGAGGATTCTTCATATGTTATTGCATTTACTTTTGAATTGTTTGATTTGCATCGATGGATCTTGGATTTGCCATTTTGTTCATTTAATCTGATTATGGGATTAGGGTGGCTAAATGAGCATGAGACATAAACTGATTGTATTTAAATAATTTATGAGCAACCCATATCTTAGTAACAGAAAAATGGATCAATTATCCAATTTCCGTAAATCTATCCTTATACTTTGAGATTTCACAAATGTGTTTCTCCAACAGTTTTAATTATTATATCTTGAGAGAGAAGTTCAATTTAACATTGATTTGTAACCATAGATTGATCCAGTCTCAATTGCTTCGCACCTACATGGCTCTGATAAAATTAAAAGAACTCAACGCTCAATTTCAAAAGTTTTTAGATCAAATTACGGGTGTTACAAAAATTTAAAAGATAAATAAT
Organism: Hibiscus syriacus; assembly: GCF_006381635.1. Taxonomy (NCBI): domain Eukaryota; kingdom Viridiplantae; phylum Streptophyta; class Magnoliopsida; order Malvales; family Malvaceae; genus Hibiscus; species Hibiscus syriacus. The sequence continues at coordinate 1,548,514 of NW_024062680.1, read as the reverse complement.
AATATTATTATTGTTAAGAAATAAATTGATGTTTAGCTTCATAGAGATAGAGAGAGGATTTGTTGATTCAGTGTAAATCTTGTAAGTTTTATATATATATATATATTTGGATTGTCTAATGAAAAAAAATTTGTTAATATTTTTTGATATAGTAAATTATCAATTTAATAGTAAACAACGCAGAGATTTTCATGAAAAAAAAAACAATAGAATCATCTTTAAATTTAAAAATTCTAATATTGATTATTATTTTTTATTCATTCAATAATATTCAAAATAAATAAATTTAAAATTATGTAAAATTATGTAAAGATAAAGATAATATGCATGTTACTAGACGACTCCCTCAAAGCCTCCAGAGCCCACCTTTTCTTTTTCATATATATTAATTGAAAGCTAACAACTTTCCCTATAAATTCGTTAATGCCACTGCATTCTTCTCTCTGCTGCACTGCACCACCTTTGTTTTCAATCTCATCCTCACTTTCAATATTTAATAGTGGGATTAATTTAAGAAATAAAAAATGCATTTTTTAGAACGACCTTGTCATTAAAATAAAATAAAAACTCATTAACTCCCCGTTTCGTGTAACAGATTAAATATAAAATTTAATAAAAAAATCATTATCTTTCATAACCATAATGATGCTAACATTTTACGTTTTCCTAGGGATACCAACGCCATTTCACTATCATGTTTACAAAGCTCCATCTCCTTTCTTGTCTTGTTTCAATGCTCCACCCAATTGTAACCATAAACATAGATAAATACATTATTTTTTTATTAGTATAATAAATTTATAAAATTTTAAATATTTAAAATAAACTATTTTAAAAAATATATTTTAATTTTTAAAAAAGTAATCATCCTTATCAATCTATTTCGATCCTTCCTTGATCATAAATATACAATACTTGTAACTTTTATGACTTTGTATATATCACACGTTCTCTTTAAAAGTGTAATATACTTTATTATAACATTTAATCTGTTAATATTTTCATCGTTATCTTTAGTTCAGAATATCTGTTGTAGAATCATTGTCCTTCGTTAGTTGAACTCGGTTAAGCGTACCAAGCATGTATAAAATATAATTTTCACACCTCAAAATTTGGATTAATATTTTAGTATGGATAAATTATAATTTTTATTGGCTTCAATTATTTAATTTTGGAATAAATTGAATAAATGCGAATTTTAAAGATATTGAATTATCTTGTAGTTTTACCAACTTAATTTTAGTAATCAATTTTCCTCAAATTCTTTGTTTTAGAATTCTGTTTAAAGTATAATTCCTATGTTTGTTTTATTTCAAATTAGTTTTTTATTATATTGTTTATTTTATATTATTTATTTATTTTAATTTTAAAATATATTTCATAAACTATCTATTTTAGAGTTGATTTTTAAATAGGACTTCTATCTTTATCTCTATATTTATATCTATATCTATATCTATCTCTATCTCTATCTCTATCTTAGTTAAATTTGATCTGATAATTTATAAAGTATTTTTTTCTAAAGCCTATATATTGCCACAAAATAAAGAGAGAACAAATGCATTATCTCCCTCATTGTTTTGTTTCAAATTCTACGACTATTAATTTAGTTAGCTTTTCTAAGATCGCGTGACCTTTCTTCACTAAATCTTCGATTCAAGATTTAGACCATAAAAGTTTTTGTTTGTTAGTATATTTATCTTTATACGATTTAAGGTGTGTGTCTTACCGTGTTACAATAGTTTTAATTCTATTTAATAGTTTTTATGTTGAATCTGAAATAAATAAATTATGGTTGATGTCGTGATGATGTATTTGAATATTTGTGTGTCTCTATCTAGTGCTAAATTGTTATGTGATAATTGTTTGACTTGTTGAAAATTGTATTTAAGCATGACTGTTTTTTGATATTATTGTATTAAAATTTAATTTGGATAAATATGTTATGTGACACGTGTTATATATCGGCTTGGAATTTATGTTGTGTATTCAGATTTTTGAAATTTATGTAAATGTTTTTACATTCAGATCATATCAGAATTTATATATGTATATTTTGATGCCTTACACATGGGGTTGATATTGATAGCGGAAGTTCAGTGTATTCATCCGAAGGGGTAAATTTCACTTCGAATTCAGTGGCCTCTGCCTTTGTGACAAACCCCACTTCAGATGTTTTGTTGTAGTTAGAGTGGTTTTGGTGAACATACTCTTCGGACAGTGTGCGGTGTATGGGCGCATTACATTTGCATATTTATTCGTACCATGAATATTATGACTCGAATTGTGATTATGCTCGTTGATTGTTTTTCATTTATCCGCACATTTTGACTTCATTGAGCTCTATACCTCTCTCTCTTTATTTCTCCATTTCAAATATTTCAGGATATTAGCGATTGACATCTCGATGATCGGAGTCTCGGATTTAAATTATATTTTGATGAAATATTTTTCGATGAAGTGATAGTAATTGTATACTTTTTTTGTAATTTTGATTTAATATCTAGTAAATTATTTTGAATTAAATTTTGGATCACTTTCTTGATCAATGTAATTTTCACAATTCAACCATAACATCTAGGCCTGATCATATGGGTTATAATCCTAACATACTATATGTGATATCCACCTCAGATTCTTGAGGTCTTTTAAAAAATAGTTTTCTTTTTATTGGATATAAGATGGAGGGCTAAGAAAGTGGAGCTGTTGACGTAAGAAAAGTAAGGCATTGTAAGGATTGGATCATCAACAAATATTCAGCACTAAGAGCAATTAACTCTGTGGTGTTTGGGGGGGGGGGGGGAGGACAAAAGAAAGGTCACAATCGCCAGCTTCATGAACCATATGACGACTTTCGTCCGCTCGATACGTAACATTTCACGTTGCAGTAAAAATTGACTCATTATAAAGTGAACCAAACCACAAAAACCGCTAATAATAGTGAAAAAGAAAAACAATTTATTTTTATTTTATTTTCTAAACTAATAATCATAATAAATTTTATTAAAATAAATAATAAGAAATATATATATATATATATATTTATAAATTTATAAATTTAGAGTAAATGATATTAAATTATAAAAATAGTTTTTTCTAAATTAATATACTTCATAAATTAGTCATTAAAAGTAAAATAAATAAGATCATATAATAAAAAAATTTAAAAATCCAACCAAACAACTCGAAAAAAATATGATAATAAGATACAAATCAACGGCACTATTAGTGATGAAAGATAAACACCATTGGTACTAACCTAAAATGCATATAATAACGACAACACATTAACAAACCATCATCTATTAATAAAAGAGAACTAGTCTAAGATCCAAAGCAACGATAGATCATTAAAATAACTAAATAAATATCAATTGAAGAGATAACATCAAATTCAACTCCGAATAAAACATAATACACGTTATAAGAATAAACAAAGAACGAACTACAAAAAAAAAATCATTCATATTTTTTATTAGAAAAAAGAAATAATAACTAAACAAATATGAAATAATAATATGTCAAAACATTTTTTAATAATCTAAAGTAATTATAAGGTAATATATATTTATAATATATTTTTTAATTTATTGACAACATACATACATTATACATATATAACTACTCGAGTTAAAAGCTTCAAGGAAAACAATATTTTTTTAGCCACGGAAATCACTCAATAAATTTTAATATTTCAAAACTTATGGAAAACATATAAAAGGAAGGAAAGAAAAGGAAAACTAAAAGTTTATTATACAAATGAAGAGTCAAACATTAATATCTTGATACCGATAATTTCAGACTAATGACATGAACCGATATAATTTATTTCCAGCTCTAAACTTTTTTCCGGTGAAACATAAAGAATCTCTAATAAAAAAAAGTAAAAGGAAAATTTCAGCAAATGAAAAACGAGCTCCTAAACACACAATTTCCCTTGAAATTAATAAAATTGACGGTGTATCATTTTGTATTTATCAACTTGGGAACAAAGGAGAAACCATTTTCAATGACGAAGACCACTCTAGTGGGGAACAAGTACGGATTGCGGCCATAGCCACAAAGGCTAGCTATATGTCACGGACTTAATCGCAGCCCAAGTTCGTGACATTTAGCTATCAAAAGAAGAACATGTTAAAAGTAATATAATTTGAGTATGACCGCATATGAATATGTGGGAAGGGCAAAAGCTGATTGCTTAACTTTATTGGAGGAGTACAGTACATAGGTGGGCACTCGACACCCAAACTTTGTTGGGATGGCACAGTAAGTCAACCGGTTAGGCTCCGAATCTGCATAAATATTATCATCATAACTATAATATATGCATGAATAGTGAGTACATATTGAGAAAAGGTGGTAATGGAGATGCAAATGGTGTGTCAGAATTCATGTGGGTAAAGTAAGGGATGAATTAAGAGGGGATAGCGTCTTTATCAAAGTTTAAAATTACTATATATTTTATTTTTCATGTATTTATTATTAAATTTTTATATTCACTCACTTAAAATTTTATAAATTTATTATATCCTAAAATTTTATAAATTTATACTTTTAATATAATATTATGTGCATGTAGAGTAGAGCATAGAAATCATTGCCACCTTAAATATCATTTACATAGATGCTTCAAAGCTAAAGAAAAGGGAATAACAATGATCCATTATTTCATCTTGATTAAGTATTATTAAATAGTTTTGATTGCATTAATTAAAATTTAAAAGTCTAATTACAATTAATATTAAAAAAATAATAAATATTAAGCGAAAGGGTAACTTTTACCCCTATAATAAACTCAGTTTATTATTTTTACCCCTATTATATTTTCGCATCAATTTAACACTTGAAGTTGTTCAATTGTATCATTCTATACCGTACACCTGACTTAAAACTCTAAATTTATTGTTTTAAGTTAGGGTTTAAGATTTAGGATTTAGAGGTTATGATTTAGGGTTTTAAGTTAGGGATATGATATATAATGATACAATTAAATAAATTTAAAAATTAAATTAATACGAAAATAATAAATTAAGCTTACTAGCATAAAGGTGACCAACCACGCCATTAACAAACGGGGCTGGAAGAGTTTTAAGTAAGTGTTCAGAAAAAATACTTAGCCCAAACATTCATTGGACTTTAACCAAATTCAGCGGGCTGGATAAAGAAAAAAAATATCCCAACGAAGACATCGACTGAAAAATGTAAAAACAAAATTCTCCCCATGACCAGGCAATAGGAGCAACAAGATAAAATATATCATCTCAAGATGACCCGACAACTCAGATTACTTTTACTTGTCTCAATTTGGTTGTTAATAATCCTCTCTCACTTCTTATTTAATTTGATCTCTAATTATAAGTTTTACATATTAAAATGTGTTTAAATAATATATTCGTAATTAGGGTCGGATGCACTTGATTTTTTTTAGAGTCAAGTACATACATATTATTTTAAATAAATTATTAAATATAATTTAATATATCGAAAGAAGAAGAAAATATAAAAAAATTTACATATCTATTTTGTAGATCCGTTATTATTTATAATCATATAATATTTGACGAGGTGAGGTGCTAATAAAATTATACACAATGATTGATCTTACGAAATATTTTAAATATTATGAAAATATATAAAAGAACCATCGAAAATCTACGAAATGTGTAGTCCTTTTATGGGTGTAGGATTAAATTAAATAAATTTATTTTTAAATTCTATTTGGAGACTCGTTTTAGGAAGATTTATTATTTGCAATAAGAGTACAGTACGAAGTGTAGAAGCCATTTCCAATCCAAAATATATTGCCTTGGTGACTTGGTCACTCTCCTTTCTCAGCCACTGTGTACTCCTTCGCGGTCACTCATAAGGCTTTCACGGTTAGATCTTTTTTCCTTTCCAAGTCCAAATAATATGTTTTTGCCTTTTTCTCTCTTCATTTCCGGATCTGCTTACGACATCGTGAAGAAATCCTTTTCTGCAAATTCAGCATCAAGCTTCAGTTTTCATGTTTTGAGATTTGAATGCGCTTATGATTTGTTCATAGATCTGGGTTTGGTTGTATTTATATTTTCTTTCATTTGGTGTAGCGGGAATCTCAGCATTTTTCAGCTACCCAATAGAAACGAACTTGGGAAGTACGTCTACACACATGACAGAGTTAGACCTGTGATAGAATCGAAAATAAGAACTAAGACATTACAAGACAATAACAACTAAGACATTACAAAACAAGTCCTATTCTTGAGCTTGACAATCATCGTGCAAAATAGACAACAGAGTATTTAGTTTGTGTTCTATTTTTGAACATCTCTAATGTTGTGATCGCCAATCATACCAAATACTCGGGTGGCTTGTCATAGATGATAAAAGGATGTAAATTCCAATTAAGCAGTGTGTGTATAAAATAAATGCTTAGGGACATGCTTTGAATCGTCCAATTAGTGATGAATTGTTTGCTTAAAACTTTTTGAGTTAGTTTTAATCTCAGATTATCTTTTCTCATTCTCCCCTTGAATTGCTACTTGGATAATTGTAGGTTAATCAGTAAAAAGAAGCTTAACTCTGAGATATGGAAATAGCTTTTATAGCATTGATTCTAGCTGTATTACTTGGAGCTTTTGTTTTGATACCTCGACATGGTAAATCAGGTAGAATTCAAGATGCTCGTGTTCGTGTTATACAGTTTCTTTACATAGCAAGTAAAAAATTAACTAAAATTAATCATGCATGTTGTTTCCTGTTGGTGCAAATTTGTTTCATTGCAGCCCATAAGAACAAGGTTAAATCAACTGTCGATGATCCTAAGGTACATATATGGATCTTGGGGAACTTTGAAATTCAATTTCCCTTTTTTGCAGTTTTTCAGAGTTCAAATCTCGTATGTTGTGCTTTTATAGCCAAAAGACTATGAATTCCAAGTTAGAAGTGATACATTTGATAGTATTTCTTGTACGCTTAGCTGTGTTATTAATACGGAGGCATGCTAATCAATTCCGAGATCTTTTGAAATACCATTTTTCTCCTCTTAGGCATTCAAATCCTATAGTAAATCAGAAGTTATGCTACATAATAAGAGGACAGATTGTTGGGTCATCCTTAAGGACAAGGTAATTGGTGATTTTGGCATGTTGCTGGTTTTGGAACTCAGAACTCCTTGCCATACTAACATATCTCGATTATGGTTATATCTAACGATTGCAGGTTTATGATGTTACCTCATATGTAGAGGAACACCCAGGTGGTGATGCAATCTTGGCACATGCCGGAGATGATTCAACAGAAGGGTTTTTTGGGTATACATTCGTTCCTTGTTTGGAATCGCATGGAAAATTTTGAAAACTTCATATTGCCTCTTTCGGTTTGTCTTCTCTAGAATTGATTGGCTGCAGTCTTGTTTTACGTAGGCTTGGCTCTTATGTAAGACTAGATAGTTAATGCATAAATTGTCCGTTCAACATCGAAAACATCCATCAAAGTTTGTCATACTTGCACATAATTAAGGTTTTTTTTGGGTATACATCCATTGCTTACTTGGTATTTTCTTCTTTTCTGTGGAATGCAATAGGCCACAACATGCAACTCGGGTTTTTGGCATGATAGACGATTTCTACATTGGAGATCTTCAGAAGTGATTTGCAAGCAACTGTCCACTGTTGGGTTGCAAGATTAGGGAGAAAAACATTTCTTAGGCCTGTGTGTTAGCCCACTGGTTTAACCTTGGTATGTGCTTTTTAGCTCATTTAGTCCCTTTTTAGCACATTTGATTGTCGAGTTGAATGCACTATTATTCGAGGTTTAAAAGATTTTATTGCTTCATATTGAAATCGACATTGGCAACGCCAATAAGATGTTCGTTGAGGTGGTACAGACCTTGCCTTCTTACCGTTCGAGATCAAAGTGCATTTGACGACAGGGATTTACCTTAACCATTCTCGGCTCGACAATGGCGAATCCCTGTTCAAAATCCAACTAGCGTAATACATCATACCAATGTTTCATGTGCAGCAACCAAAGGATAATGATAGCTAATAATCTACTAATGGGATTAAAACAAATACCATTGGCATTGTTTCGCCATTGACTATATACAAATATTTTGAGAGAAAATAGTACAATGATGGTAATTATTTTTTTTAGAAAAAATTAGATAAATATACAGATATTCGTGCGTGTATAAGTTGGCAGCACGATCTATGAATAGGGAGCATAGTAATGATTGATAAAGTGTATAATAATTGTGTATGAAGAAGTGGGAAGCACGATCTATGAACAGTTATTTGATTAAGTATACATCTCTTTTTCTATTCTCTTCATCCTTGTGTATGCTTTAACGTTAATGAAATTAAAATTCTAAACACGATATTTCGCCAGGACAAGTGTTAGCATTTTATCAATTCGTTTTGGCCTAATTATGAATTTAGTCCCTTTACTATGCCTTAATCCTTTTACTTCAATTTGCCATACTTCAATCCCTTTACTTTTATAATGTTTTTAATAGGTCCAAATTAATAACATTGCTAGTTTCTATCATTAAACTAATATCATATATATATACTTTTATTGTCATTCGATCATACAATTAAAATCACGTAAAAATTTAATCATACATGATTAAATGATTATAAAACTTCATTTCAACTGAGTGTTTATTCTATTTGTTAATAGTAACAACTAGTTTTGTTATCAATATGAATTAAATAACAACATTAAAAAGGAAGATTAATTAAATCCTAAATTTTTCATCATAATAAAGGGACTAAAACTAGATTTAGACCATTATTTATTGTTTAAAAATCAAAATAGAAGGATAAAGTTATAGTGGGCCGAGAACAGATATTATACTGACCCTGGTGCGCGTCTTGGGCCATAGAGGCGGTGACACGTTTTCGTGGCCCTTGTAACCACTGCCCTTTGGAGTCTTTAAGAACGCACACCGCAATGATTCGGACCTCGTCCGCGTTTCCGCTCATTTCCCCACTCCTCTTGATTCTTTGACCGAAAAAATATCAAATTTACGCCTCAATCATCATTGACAATCATCTGAGATCTGTTATTTACGAGGCCCGATTTCACAGATCAAAGGTCAGATCTCTTCTCCTTCCATTTCATTTCCCTTTCTCCCGTTCCTTGTTTATAGGTTTTCATTTTGGACACCCAAGTTCAAATCATCTGACTGTCTTTTTTGCTTTACTTTTCTTTGTCTTTGTTTTTCAGATCTACTTGCGACATCGAAAACTGTACCGTTTTGTGGACCTCAGCTTTAAAGCCCTCAACTTTTTGAGGTTTGGGATTTTTGGATATTGCTTATGTTTTGTTCACGTATCTGGGTTTGGTATTGTTTATCGCTTTGATTTGTTCTACTGGAAATGTCGGATTTGCCCAAAGTTGATTCAGTTCATATTCGGGAAGTTTGGAACGATAATCTAGAAGAAGAGTTTGCTTTGATCCGTGAAATTGTTGATAAATACAATTATGTGGCTATGGATACCGAGTTCCCGGGTGTGGTTTTGCGCCCCGTGGGAACTTTCAAGAATATAAATGATTTTAACTACCAAACTTTGAAAGATAATGTGGATATGTTGAAACTGATCCAGCTGGGTCTCACTTTTTCTGATGAGCACGGGAATCTTCCCACTTGTGGAACTGAAAACCCTTGCATTTGGCAATTCAATTTCCGTGAGTTTAATTTAAGCGAAGACATCTTCGCCAGCGATTCGATCGAGTTGTTGCGCCAGTGTGGGATTGATTTCATGAAGAATAATGAGAGGGGTATCGATGTGATGCGGTTCGGTGAGCTTTTGATGTCGTCCGGGGTTGTGCTGAATGATAACGTGAGCTGGGTCACCTTTCATAGTGGATATGACTTCGGGTATTTGCTTAAGCTTTTGACTTGCAAGAGTTTGCCTGATAGTCAAGCCGGGTTCTTTGATCTGATCAATATATATTTCCCTGTGGTATATGATATCAAGCATATGATGAAGTTTTGCAACAGCCTTCACGGTGGCTTGAACAAGCTTGCCGAGTTGTTGGAAGTGGAAAGAGTTGGTGTGTGTCATCAAGCCGGCTCGGATAGCTTGCTGACATCTTGTACGTTTAGGAAGTTGAGAGATAACTTTTTCAACGGCTCCACGGAGAAATATGCAGGTGTGTTGTATGGCCTAGGTGTCCAGAATGGACAGACTAATTAGAAGAAAAAATGTTGATGGATGTAGACTACTTGAGTTTGAGAGTTCTGATTTTCTTTGTATACATTGACAAAAAGGGATTGTTGATTTAGCTGTGACTTTTCTCCTTTGCTTGCATTGTAACTGATACCTTAACTGGATCTCCAGTTGAAGTCCAGTGTAAATTATGAAGTTAGTGTTTCTATCTTTTCAATAATAATTATAGTCTTTTGCATCTTATTTACTTGTCTATTTTTCATGGCTGGATGGCAATTATCAGTATTACAATTTGTTTGTATTTATTTTTGCCCATTCCTAATATTCTTGCAGTTGATCATGTGATTATTTCATTTAAGATCATTGTAACACTAGAAGTTCTCATAACAGCATTATGGCAGCTTAATTATTTTCGGTTTTGGTATAATTATTTCCATTGCCGGTTGGAATGCGTTTGAAGAATACAGTAACCCTGCTTTGAAATTGTTGGGGGTCTTGATCCTATTATTTCAGTATGAGCATAAGAAACTTGCTTGTCATCTCTCCATAGATATGAAAAACTTGGAGGAAGTGTATCTTCCACAATTGGAGATTGCTTGTTTCTGGAGATTTAGGAATCAAAATTAATGCGGCGTTATGGTGGGCTGATGGATGAGCTTGTGTTCCTGCATACGAGTTCAGATATGGTGCAACACACCATTGTACAATATTTACATACATTGTTATGAAGAATGTATATATTGTTAGATGCTCTCTGACAAAACCTTGATGCCCATCCTTGGAACTTGAGATGTGATTAAGTAGAGTGCTAGAATACTCGAACTTGTGTGATACTTTCAGATGTAGGGTTGCTTACAAGGCTTTGTTGCACAGGCACTGATTCTAGTATGTTAAGTGAATCAAAACATGCCTAATCCTCTACCGGATCTGTATATGCATCATGCAAACACAGATTAGAAGAAGCTCAAAGGTCTATTCCAGATCGGAATGCTTCATGATTCGTGCAATAAAAGGGCTTTGCCACATTTGATACAGTAGGTTAGGCAAATTGAAGCATACATGCAAGGAAAGGGTAATGTTGCAACGCCTCGATCGGGAAGGTGTTCCTGCAAATCGCGGTCCCCGGTTGCGTGTTCATGTGACATGTTTTTCTAGTATTTGAACCCCAATTCTGGGGGTAAAATTGTGAGGCTAACGATCCAGATGTTGGTTAAGTTGAAAATAAATTTTGTTGGCTTTACAAATCTATAGCATTCAAAGATTGGAAATCTAAACTGTCATAATTCAATAATGTTTATAGATAATATATTTGAGGGATCTTTCGATTGCTTGCGCATCTAAATTCAGGTTCAATTGCCCTGGCGCACCTTTGTGCGTTTTGCTTTACAATTGTGCCTTCAACACCGATTCGGTCCTTTGAACTTCATTAACTTTACAATTCAGTCCATATCATTATTAATCCTTTAATCATATCATTATACGACGCTTTACACAATCTTCAGATTGTACCCTTCTCTTACATTTAGAGAAGACTGGTTTTATGAGGTGAACTTATAATATTTTAGACGAGATGAATTTATAATATTTTATGAGAAAAACATATTATTAATAGAAATTTATAAAAGTTTAAAATTTTCAAGAAAGACGATAGTTCCTGATCATCTTCCCTCTGTCCATCACTGCTTACAGTGCCGTCCATGCTTTGTTCATGATCTTAAAATATATCAATTTAGACATATATAAGAATTCATTAGTTAGTGCATAAAAATATTGGTTAGGATTGATTTTATTGATAGTTTAATATACATGTTATTGAATCCACTAAAACTAAGTATTGCATCATTAATAAAATCAAGTGAAAAGACCATAATACCCGAAACAACTTGTTGCTCGTCATTACAGAAAAGAATAAAGTAGTTCATCCTAGCATTCACCGAGTTTGAATGAATTATCCAGTCTGTAAATTAAAACCAAAAGGACAATATTACCCTCCCGAATCATCCATGTCATCAATATCTTCATGGTAATTGCGTCACTTCAAATTCCCCTAAAAAATTAAAAAAATTGGCAGGTCCATGTGATTTTCTTTTCACATCTTCGGTTTTTTTCCCTTTTTCGCGAATCTTTTTTTATCCCCGTCTTTTCGCCATCCCGCTGAAACAACGGTTCTCGGCTTTGACTCAACTTCATCGTACTTGGAACGAATTCAGATCCCTTAGTTCTCGGTAATTCTCTTTGTTTACGATGTATCCCTGTACAGATTTTCTGACGCTCTCTGATAAAGTAGCTAGAAAGTTCAGTTTTAGGGTTGATAATTAGCCTTTCTAATATGATTCTTATTTTTTTAGAATCACGTGAATATGTGAGTGTATGCCCGTCTTTATTGTGCTCGGGGTGAAATTTGATTGATAGTTATGAACCACTTTTACATTAAGATATGAATCCCTTATATGCGAGTTGACACGTCTTTTGCATCAAGCCATCAAGTCTGAGAGCTTAGGGTGATTTTCAATCATATCCTTTTAGATGATTCTGTTTGTTATCTGATTGGATATTTTGATCAAAAATCAAGATTTAGGTACGCCTTTCTCAACAGTTGAATGTTGTCAGAGTGCATGTTTTCCTTTCCTGTACTGCCAATTTAATTTTTGTTCTGGGATTGTTTACAGCGTCATTAATCCAATGAGGCTTGGAGGTGACTTGTCACTTTCAGATTAAACGGAATGGATATTTCATTAACTCCTGTGGTGTTTTGCCCTGATCTGAAGGACCCTTCTTTTTTGAACTTTCCCTCATCTTCCCGTAGTGTTTGTAGCAGAAAGTTCCATTTGTTAGAGTAGTTATCATTCACTGTTAACTGCACGGCTCTGTTCATTTCATAAGCTTATGCAATATCTGATTGGATATTTTGATCAAAATTCAAGATTTAGGTACGCCTTTCTCAACAGTTGAATGTTGTCAGAGTGCATGTTTTCCTTTCCTGTACTGCCAATTTAATTTTTGTTCTGGGATTGTTTACAGCGTCATTAATCCAATGAGGCTTGGAGGTGACTTGTCACTTTCAGATTAAACGGAATGGTTATTTCATTAACTCCTGTGGTGTTTTGCCCTGATCTGAAGGACCCTTCTTTTTTGAACTTTCCCTCATCTTCCCGTAGTGTTTGTAGCAGAAAGTTCCATTTGTTAGAGTAGTTTATCATTCACTGTTAACTGCACGGCTCTGTTCATTTCATAAGCTTATGCAATCATGATCCGTTGAGGGTTGATATACTTAAGATTCTGGTCTCTGCATCATTTTGCTCCATGTGTATGCCAAATTTACATGAAGAGACAAGTGACATGAATGACCATTTTAGGTTAATTTGTGGTTCTTTTCTTTGTGTGCCTGTGGTGGGTTGGGGGGTATTATTCTTTTTCCCAATTTCATCTTGCTTACTGTTTCATGGTTTATATGAAAGTTTCTGTGAGGTCTTTTTGTTCACGTTGAATTGTGAAAAATGAAAATTGTTTACAGAAGTAGATCTAAAGTAACAATATTCTACACAATCCATGTTGTTTAATTCATTACCAAAATTGTGTATTTTCGTTATCATATCACCTTCTCTTACATATTGCACTTTGTACCAGTGTTAATGCGTGCACCTAGGTACAGTTAAGCCTTGCAGTTTAGTACTAGGTAATAGAAAGCACTGTAGATTTTTTTGGGCAAGTTACATTTGACATAGCAGTTAGCACACTTTTTTCTTACAGTGATAGACATAAAAAAAGCCCCCTTTCCTTGTTTGACATTTAAGCAGGCTCTCTTTAGTTTCACAGTAGACTTGAATGCTATATCCATTCCCTTTTATGCAGTTAGTAACTACTGGTTTTAATATTTTTTTAATTTATCTTGCTTTCCTAGTTTACTGTTCAAATTTAATCCTTATATTCACAAGTTGTATAGGTGAACACTATTCTTGGTACTTTAAAGTATTTAAAATACAATTTTTATGTCTTTGTTGCAGAAGATGAGTAGCTTGGTTGAGAGACTTCGGATTAGATCAGAACAAAAACCAGTTTATAATTTGGATGAATCAGATGATGATGCCGATTTTGCATCTGGAAAATCTGGTAAAACCGAGCAGAAGTTGGAAAGGATAGTCAGAACTGATGTGGTCTGTTTTCTCTTATTCTTCTGTAATATTGTTTCTGTGTTTCCCATAAACAACATTATCTCTAAATAAGATGCCTATTCTTCCTTTCCTTTTATCACATTTAATCTTTATATAGCAGTCTTCATGTTGTGAAATGCTGAAAGTCAATTGTGGAGAGCAATGTTGGCATGTTATATCCTTTGGTTTTGTGTTTTTATTATTAATTTAGACATCAGATGTTTTGTTTGGTTCTTGATAAATGTAGTTTTACTTTCAATTTACTACTTTTGAATGATTAAAATCACAGAAAGAAAACTCATGCCAAGCCTGTGGAGAGAGTGAGGATCTCTTGAGTTGCGCAACATGTTCTTATTCATACCACCCAAAATGTTTACTTCCTCCGTTAAAAGCTTCTCCGCTTCCTGACCACTGGAGATGCCCCGAATGTGTATGATTCAGTAGTACTTCGTGATTTAGTGTACACATCTATTAGATGACTTTGATAGTTTACAGCAGCTGAGATTTACCTTTTCGCTCTTGCAGGTTGGCCCTCTGAGTGAGATTGAAAAGATATTGGATTGTGAAATGCGTCCTACTGTGGCTGATGATAATGATGCTTCCAAGCTGGGTTCAAAGCAGATATTTGTAAAGCAGTATCTCGTGAAGTGGAAAGGATTATCATATTTGCATTGTACTTGGTAATTTTTCGACTATTGTGTTATGATATTTTATTGGCAGATATTGACTACATATCTGCTTGGACGTGTTAGGGTACCTGAGAAAGAATTCTTAAAAGCTTTCAAGTCCAATCCTCGTTTAAGGACTAAGGTGAACAATTTCCATCGACAAATGGCATCAACCAATAGCTCTGAGGATGACTTTGTCGCCATTAGACCTGAATGGACTACAGTTGATCGTATTCTTGCTCGCAGGTTCACCTGATTATAACTTTCTTACGTCAATCATTGTTATATCCATACAAACACGTGCATATCTAGGTCACATGTCCTCAATTTTGATTTGGATATTGTTTCACTTTGGAAGTTTTCTGCTGGCGTAGCTTCTTTGTCTCTCTCTTTTGGTTTTGTTTTTTGTTTGTGATCATATTTTGTATTTTTTTATTATTGGTGAGGGGGTATAAATGAC
This sequence comes from Hibiscus syriacus, assembly GCF_006381635.1. NCBI lineage: Eukaryota > Viridiplantae > Streptophyta > Magnoliopsida > Malvales > Malvaceae > Hibiscus > Hibiscus syriacus. The sequence continues at coordinate 1,533,075 of NW_024062680.1, read as the reverse complement.
ATCATTAATTTAAAATTACTAATATCATCATGTTAAATTTGGTATATGCAGGTATACAATTATTATTCTCACTTTAGACTTTTAACGAGGCCTCCACTTCTTATCAAAAAAAAATCTGGATTGTTTTTTTATGTGCTGTTTTTAAAATTGGTTGCTGGTTCAGTAGCTGATGTAGAATTCTGATATTCATACTTAATTCTTCAGGGGAGATGATGATGGTGAGAAGGAGTACCTTGTGAAGTATAAAGAACTTCCCTATGATGAGTGTTATTGGGAGTTTGAACCAGACATATCTGCATTTCAACCTGAAATCGAAAGATATAATAAAATACAATCTAGATCTCGTAAATCTTATGGTAGTAAGCAAAAAAGCAGCCTTCAAGATGCTGTTGAGTCCAAGAAGAAGTTAAAGGAATTTCAACAATATGAATATAGTCCTGAATTTCTTTCTGGAGGTACATTCTGATTTTTTTCAACTTCAATCTGGAACTTGTTTGAGTATGCTCATGCATAATTTGGTCATTATCAATAGCTAACAGCATTTTAATGGAGTTCTAGGCTCGCTGCACCCTTACCAACTTGAAGGGTTGAACTTCTTGCGTTTTTCTTGGTCCAAACAAACACATGTAATTCTTGCTGATGAGATGGGTCTTGGTAAGTCCTGTTTGAGGAGAGGTTGCTTTTGAAGAAGTTTTTAGTAGTTTATATCTTGATGGGGTTGCTAATGCTTTACTTTTGTTCGGTTACAGGTAAAACCATCCAGAGCATTGCATTTTTAACTTCACTTTTTGAAGAGAATGTTGGTCCTCATTTGGTAGTTGCACCTCTTTCAACATTACGGAACTGGGAAAGGGAGTTTGCTACATGGGCTCCCCAAATGAATGTTGTATGTACATGAGCAGTACCCAGTTATTACTTCTGATTACCAATATATGCTATTTTAATTGAGGATACACATGTGCAGATTATGTATGTTGGCTCTTCCCAAGCTCGTGCAATTATAAGGCAATATGAATTTTACCATCCCAAAAGTCATAAGAAGATCAAGAAAAAGAAATATGGTCAAATTATTAGTGAAAGCAAGCAAGATAGAATAAAATTTGATGTCCTGTTAACATCATATGAAATGATTAACTTGGACACAGCGTCATTGAAGCCAATAAAGTGGGAGTGCATGGTAAAATTTTGTTACTCATTGAGTCTGTTTAATAGTTCATAAGTGATTTTGCTAATGCTTGTATCAACGCGTAGATTGTTGATGAAGGTCATCGGCTCAAGAATAAGGATTCAAAGTTGTTTCTTTCGCTGAAGCAGTATACCACGTACCACCGCACTCTTTTGACTGGAACTCCTCTTCAGGTATATTATTTGTTTTTGATATGGCATTGGAAATAGTGCAAATTACCCCAGATGGCAGATATCATTAAAATTTCAGATACCTTAATTTGGATGACACTTTGCCATGTTTTTTTAATGAACTATGAAAATGCTCTCCAGCAATGGCATAAATTATGTTGCATGTTGTTCTTTCCATCCCATGTTTTCTGATGTACTTTCTTTCTGATGTCTCAAGATGAATGTTTGATTTCCAAGTCTCTCATTATTTACTCTTTTATTCTTTTGACCACCCTTTCACCTAAAAAGCCATTGAACCTTTTATCTGAGAGGAATATTCAAAATTTGAGATTGATGTTGAGAAATAAGTCGAGAAGAATGTGTCACTTTCTTTAAGAGCTGGCTGTAACCTATATACTTAAAAATATTCATCCCATGTGTTGTGTTTGTATTCAAGTGAAGTGGAAGCTTGTTTAGGAATAAAAGTTCATCTCTAGAAGTGTCTAGATTACTTTGTCTTTGTTTATAGGGGTGATCAATTTTTTCCCGGTGATGTAAGAAAGCTACCAAATCTAGTTCTGGTTGTGTCTGTCTGGTTGCTGATCTTAATATTTTATTTTTCTAGTTTGTTATCTATTTTTGCCTCAGAATACTAAATTTTTATGTAGTAAGATACTTAAATGTTTATGGGTTGTGTAATTTACATTCATTCATGTGTATGTGCTTGTAATATTATGATCTATCTCTTACTCGCAGCTATTTGTTTTGTTTTAGAACAATCTTGATGAACTTTTCATGCTAATGCATTTCCTTGATGCTGGAAAGGTTAGTATCATGTTAGTTCTGTGGAATATGGTTTGTTATTCAAGAATGGTTGAAGGAAGATTCTACAAGGTTTTATTTTGTTCACTTGCAGTTTGGAAGTTTAGAGGAGTTCCAGGAGGAATTTAAGGATATCAATCAGGAAGAGCAGATTTCAAGACTTCATAAAATGTTGGCCCCACATCTCCTTAGAAGTATCTCTCTTAAACCTTTCCAGACAGGATCATACTCATTTAGTTACTTCTTATTATGAACAAAATGTTGTCTAACTGGTAGTGGCTTTGATCACTCCCCCCAACCCCCCATTCCTATGCACACTTGTTTGCCATTGAGAACCTATTCCTGCAAGGCATCGCAAAACACATTTGCTTTCGGTTTCCTCTTTCTTGTGATTTAGCGGGCTTTGGATTTATTGGAACTAATGTAATATTTATATTTCTTCAGGCTTGCTAAAGCTATATCCTATGGTTCCTTGATCCGTATTTTGTGTATTTACTGGTTCATCATATGGTCTTGCTGAAAAAACTTGGTGCAAATTATTTATGAATGCAGGGGTAAAGAAGGATGTCATGAAGGATCTTCCACCCAAGAAGGAACTTATTTTGCGCGTTGATTTAAGTAGCAAGCAGAAAGAATATTACAAGGCGATTTTAACTCGTAACTATCAAATACTTACCCGACGTGGTGGTGCACAAGTAAGTTCACTTGTTTTGAAACAAGCTTCATCTATCTCTCCACGACTGTATTAACATGGAAGGGTGTGCTACTACTTAGTTGATGTATATTTTTCCCTGGGCTAGATATCTAATCAATGTGGTATGGAGTTGCGAAAACTATGCTGTCATCCTTATATGTTGGAAGGGGTTGAACCAGATATCGAAGATGCAAATGAAGCTTACAAGTAAGTTATATGTGTACTTTTCTGCTGATTTATTAGCATTTGTTTACAATGATGAGAATTGCCTATCTTGACCTGCCACTGAAAGTATTCATATGTACTTTATACATCTATTTTAGACTTTTAGTCATCTAAGATTATGTAATGATCTATTGATGCCTATAGTTTTGACTTCTACCTTTTCTTTGTGGCTTTACAGACAGCTCCTAGAATCTTCTGGGAAATTGCAACTGTTGGACAAGATGATGGTAAAGCTTAAAGAACAGGGACATAGAGTTCTGATATATTCACAGTTCCAGCACATGTTGGACTTACTAGAGGATTACTGCACTTTCAAGGTGTTAACATGATACTGATCTTGTTTACATCCTTTGCTTTAGCATGGAGTTTGTATACTGAAATGGTTAGTTCACAGACATGTGGAGAAATTGTACTAATTTTGTTGTTGCTCCTTATTTATTTTTCAGAACTGGCAATATGAACGTATAGATGGAAAGGTTGGGGGAGCTGAAAGGCAAATACGGATAGACCGGTTTAATGCCAAAAATTCATCCCGGTTTTGTTTTTTGCTTTCCACTAGAGCTGGCGGCTTGGGTATAAATCTTGCAACTGCCGATACAGTTATCATATATGATAGGTTGAACAATTGACTTATATTTTCTTTGCATTTTTTTTTGTTTTCCCTTTTCTGCTTGTACCTCAAGTTCTACAAGATGAAAATGTTTCTTGTCATAATAGTTATTTTTGATTCACTTAGTCTTGCTGAGAGAGTTGCAATATATGTCATGCTCTACAGTGATTGGAATCCCCATGCTGATTTACAAGCAATGGCTAGAGCTCATCGACTTGGACAAACAAACAAGGTAAAGTTTTTTTTTATAAGAAATTAGGCCTCATTAAAAACCCCCTTCATACTCGTCACTGTACATAAGTACCTCAGCGGACATTGGAAGGAGGAAAAGAGTGCCTAAAAATTTTATTCCATAAAGAAAATACACCTCATACGTCGCTGTACATAAGTACCTCAACGGACATCGGAAGGAGGAAAAGAGTGCCTAAAAATTTTATTCCATAAAGAAAATACACCACATACATCAACAGACTCTTACAAAACACAACCCACTTAATCTCAACCCACCCTACAAACACACCATCCAAACAAAAAATACTAAACAATTACCCTATATCTGACTTAGCTAAACCGTCAGCTTCCCAATTTACAATCCTTCTTACAGACTTTATATTAACCCTATATTCCAATACAAAACTAACAATTTCTTTAACCAGCTGTGAAAACACATTAGGACATACTTCGGGATTCTTAATCCACTTGACTGCGATTTCTGAATCCGTCTCTATGATTAACCGACCCTTACCACACCATTCTGATTCCACAAACAAAGTTAAACCAGTTTGAATGGCCTTCAATTCATCTAGCATAGGAGGACTAGGACTTGTAGGTTCCGAAAAAGAACCCAGAATCTTGTTTTCTTCATTTCTCAAAATCCACATTTTTTTTATAGGAATAGGAGGTCTCATTAAAAACCTTCCTCATAGTTGACTCTTGAAAAGTGGCAACTAATTGAGGGAGGAAAAGAGTACCTCAATTTATTAATAGACCAGAATTACATAAAATACACAATACATTCTAGCCCTGAATAACATAAGATATACATAACACTCTAACCCTCGATAATAAAACAGGACATTAATACAAATAGCGTTGGGAAACAAAGACCCCTTAGCCTAACCCATCCTCAGCTAGGTCATCAGACTCAACAGAAAGCCTGCAACACTCAACCGATCCCCTGCTTAGCTAACCTGTCGGCTTCCATATTGCAACTCCTAGGAACCCATCTAAGAACGACGCCCTTAGCAGTAACAAGAACTCCAATTTCCTCCACCAAATCACTGAAAAAAGTAGGAGCAGGTTGTAGTTTTAAAATCTATTCCACTGCACATTTGCTATCACTTTCCAAAATAAGTCTACCCTTGTTAGCCCAATTGGAAGAAAAGAAAAAAACCAATCCATTCTTAATAGCTTTCAGTTCAGTCACTATAGGGTGACCCGACCCTACTGCAGAAGAAAAATTAGCTAAAGAGCAACTAAAGGAGTCTCTCAAAATACCACCAATACCACCCTGCATCCCATCTCCAGTCACTGCCCCATCAACATTAAGTTTGAACATATCCGATGGTGGAGGAGTCCAGCCAATAACCTTCTTAGTAATCGTACTATGGAGGAGTTTATCAGCCCGCGTAGGATCCCTTATTAGAAGGTCGGTCTTAATCCGAACCCCAGGGTATTTAGCTAAGAACCATTTCGCCAATCTAAATTTAGTGATAAAGAACAGAACATTAGAGTCACACTTGCCGTTTTCAAAAACAACCAAATTTCTTGCCTTCCAAATAGACCAGAAGATGACAGCCGGAATAAACCTCCAAATAAGTGAATTATGACATAGGTTCGACCACGAGCACAAAATAGCAGAAGGGTCTTGAGGCAACACCGAAGAGATATTCCATAACCTTAGGAATTTGCTCCATAAATCCGAGGCAACAGTGCACGATAGGAATAGGTGCAATAGACTCATCCTGAGAAAGACATAATGGACAAAACATCCGAAATCTGAATCCCTTTTTTCTTCAATTCCACTCTAATTGCTAATTTTTGATGACAGATCTGCCATAGAAAAGTTTGTACTCTAGGATGTGCCAATCCATCCCAAACCCACTTCTTCCACTCATAACTCTCTTCCGACCTACCCTGTAACGACTGTCTACAGGATTTGACCGAAAACACGTCATCCCCCTTTCCTGACCATCCCATGAAGTCATCCACAGATCGTTCCAGCGAAATTTTGTCGATCAATGACATTAAAGCAATCCACTGGTACAATTCCCAATCACACAAATTTCTTCTAAGTTGAATGTTCCAAACCCAAACATCATCTTCATACTCCCCAAACTCAGAAATCATCCCCCATTTATTCGTCGACAAAGCAAATATTCTGGGGAAATGGTTTTTTAAAGGCAGATTAGTAATCCAAACATCACTCAAAAAAACAATCGACCGACCATTTCCCAAATTCATCTTTGAATTCTGTCTCAAACAATCACCAATCTGATCATTCTTAGCATAGTTACTGAGGATACCTCTCCATATCCAAGAGTCTAAAGGTGAAGCCGCATTTGAAATTGAAAGAGACATACTGCTAACGTTGTTTTTGCAACAAATCATATTCTTCCACACACTATATTTTTCATTAGCAAATTTCCAAACCCATTTCCCATGTAGGACCCTATTAATCAACCTTAAGTCGAGAATTCCCAGACCACCCTCTTCGATTGGTTTACTAACCGATTTCCAATTCACCCAGTGAATTCGTTTTTTATCAAGATCTTCACCTCAAAGGAAGCTAGCCATCAACGAATTCAACTTCTGAGTCACTTTTAGAGGGATCTTGAAAATAGATAGAAAAAGATTGGCAAGGATGATAATACGGATTTAACCAAAACAAGTCTGCCCGCCAGCGACAGCGATTTAGCTTTCCACCCAGCTAATCTCTTATTAAAATTCTGGACAATCGGTTCCTACATACCCTCTGAATTTTTCCTAGTTCCAATCGGTAAACCAAGATAAGACATTGGAAAAGACCCCACTCCGCAACTCGCTTTCATAGCCCAATCTTTAACTCTGTCAGCTTCCATATTAACCCCAAATAATGAACACTTGGACAAGTTTAAGTGTAACCCAGACATAGCACCGAAAACCCTCAATACTCTCCTAATATTTAGAATTTGCATTGTAGTATCTCTGCAAAAAAGGATTAAATCATCTGCAAACTATAGGTGTGACAACTGAAAGGAATTACCAACCCTACCAATACTGAACCCTTGAAACAAACCTATATTAACAGCCTTAATCAACATAAGATTTAATAATTCCCCCACTAAATTGAACAGGAGAGGGGATAGACTGCACCCTTGTCTCAGCCCTTTGCTAATATTGAATTCCTCAGTAGGTGAACCATTAACTAACACCGAAATAGAGGCAGAAGAAACACAAACATTTAATCCATGAGATCCATTTTTCCCCAAAACCCATAACCTTCAAAATTCTGAATAAGATAGGCCACTCAACCGAATCATAGGCCCTACGGAAATCAGCTTTAAAGACAACTCCTTTTCTCCCTAGTTTTATCCAATATTCAATGGCTTCATTTGCCAAAAGAGCACAATCTAGCAATTGTCTACCCGGAATAAATGCGAACTGTGAAGGGCTTACTAAACCATTAATAACAGAGACAAGTCTTTTGGAGAGTACTTTAGAAATAATCTTGTAAAGACTGCCAACAAGACTAATAGGTCTGAAATCCTCAATTCCTTGAGGATTCACCTTCTTGGGAATTAAAGTAATAAAGGAATGATTCACTCCTTTTTCCCATTTTTTCCCTCTGTGAAAATCTTGAACAAACTGCATGATCTGGTCCTTTAATATAGTCCAATTTTTTTTTAAAAAACCCATTGTAAACCCATCTGGACCAGGTGTCTTAGCACTGTCCGACTTAAAGACAGCATCCCACACTTCCTGTTCATAAAAATCAGCCTCTAACCCAGTCTTTTGTTCCTCTGTCAATTTTGCGAAATTCAGATTACATTCATCCACCTCCAGAGAAGTTTTCTCATTGTAATTGACTTTAAAAAAATCAAAGATAGCTGATCTAATCAGAGTAGGATCAGAGATATCTATCCCAACCACTTTCAAAGACGAAATAGCATTCATTCTATTCTTATTAAGAGCACATATGTGATAGAATCTGGTATTTCTATCCCCTTCTTTAATCCATTTAAGACGTGATTTTTGGAACCAAATACTCTCCTTCCTATGCAAACTCCACAAATCATTCCTCCAAGATAATAGTTGACCCCATTCTTGTGCAGAAATTCCCCTACCCTGAGACTTTAATTCCAAGTTATTTATCCTGTTTTCCAGCTCTGATATATTTGTTCTGAAATTCCCATATTGTTACTATTTGGCCACATTTTAATCGCTTTCTTTGTTCCTTGAAGAATACTCAGCATACCCCTTCGGGCATTCTCCCTTTTTAGATCATGCACAGCATTTTGAACCACCCCATTAAACCCATCCTCCTCTAGTAAGTAGTTAAAAAACCGGAAAGGTTTGGGGCCCCAATTTTTGAGATCTTCTTCAAGTAGTATAGGATTATGATCAGATAAAGATTTTGGCAACACTTTCTGGATAACTTTTGGAAATACCTGAAAAAATGCACCACTTAATAGAAAACGATCTAATCTAATCCACGTGGGAGCTTCTCTATTATTGCACCAAGTAAATCTCCCTCCAACTAAAGGTAGATCTATAAGGTTTAAATTTAGGACAAAGTTGGAGAATAACTCCACTGAATGCCAATTCTGAGCAACTCCAATATTCTCCTCGGGATCAAGATAAGCGTTGAAATCCCCTCCTAGGCATACAGGCAAATCAAGCTGTTGTATAAAACACATCAGCTCTCTTAAAAATTCCTCTTTATCAGCCTTAACCGACGGTTCATACACATTAATAACAACACAATCAAAGTTGAGACTCTTAACCTTTCCTGATAACGCAATGAATCTATTGTGTTTAAAATCCCTGCTTACTTCAAACATATTTTCATTCCACAAACATATTAAGCCCCCTGCAGAACCAGTAGCCGGCTGAAAACTAAAACCTTTCAAGAAGTTACCCCCTAACTTCCTCAACAATCCCTTTTGGCATTTATTCAACTTAGTTTCCTGAAGAAACATAATCATCGGTTTGATTTTTGAAACTAATCTTGCAACTGCTCTTGATTTTTCCTTTCTACCAAGCCCCCTGACGTTCCATGAAATCAATTTGATTTGTGACATAATTAACAATAGCACCAAACCTTTACCATCCTGTAAAATCAGTCAAGAGCTTCTAAGAGGCCCTTTTAGCTCAATCTTCAAGTTCTCCTCTTCCAAAACATGATTACCCCCTTTGAAAGAGATTCCCAACATATCACACACATCCCTAGTAGCAGCAGCTTCCAATCTTGCTTCGACAGATTTGTGCGGGGACACAGAATTATCACTGTTTTGATCCATATTTTCCCTATCCAGACCTCTATCTAATCTTTCATAAATTCGATCATGGAAACAAAATGAAACTTCACCCTCCGAACAAGAACTACCAGACCAAGTTGGAGCAATCCTTAACATCTTGTTCTTAAGAAAACCTCTTTTTAAACCATAAGAAATGGACTCCTTCTTGATACTCCGCCCCGGATTACCAGCCAATAGCATTGGAATTTCAACCCTTTCCACCTCTGTTCCTTCTGCACTACCAACTTCCTTCCCCCCGAATTAATCTTTCCTCTACCATATCCTCATTTGTAAACTTAGCCTGTAGACTGACGTTAATTCCACCAACAAGCAAATTTGAGTTGGATTCAGACGAAGCTATATCCTGATCCTGCCTATTTGATTCGTCCATCACCTTTTTCTGTGAGTCTCCTAGTTCCTCCACCCGAGATTCTATAAGTCTACCACAGCCCAATCGATTTAAAATGACAATTGGCCCAGCAGTTGATAGTCTAATGGGCTCACTCAAGTCCTCTGATTGGGCTTTATCACTTTCATTGGAAAAATTACACCTAATCCCAATACCCTGATAATTCCCTCTCAAATTCAAATACTCTGCTGGACAGTCTGACATCTTTAGTCCACTATGTTGACCTTCTCCCTCCTGCCACATTAAATTCTGACCCCCTTTGCCGCCTGATACAACTGTACTCACATCCCCTACTAACCATCTGTCAACACTGTCCCTAGTATCCACAGCTGGCAAGTCTGGTCTACCAACCCCATCAGAGCACCTGTCTTCTTTCTCCTCTGAAACTTCATCATCTCTGAACATATCCTCGCCGGCCACCGTTGAGTTTCCTACCGAGAAACTTTTCTGTTTTATATAGACCGACCCCACATTAATTTTGACCTTAAAAGATCTCCCATACGAGCCCACAATAACAGACTTCTGTACATCAAAGGGACTGGCCACCCTCAGCAAGGCCTTTGCCACCGCCATGTCGTCTCTTTGCACCCGTCGAATCGTTGATACAGACTAGCTTCCCCCACCTTGAGACAAGTTTCTCCATAAAAGAGACATTCCAACATAATAAGGGGATTCCAACTAACTCAACCGAACAAAACGCCATCGGTACCCCATCATCATTCACAAGAGAATCAATCCAATCAAACCAGAAGGATAATTCCTCTAATCTGCTCGACCACGCCTCTTTAAAATCTTCCACCGAATCAAAGGTTAATATGCAAGAGTTCCACGCATAACCCCACTTAGCTCCCTTAACCTTGATCCCATCGCTTGCCAATCCCTTCAACACTAACTCCAAATCAAAGTGTGGTTTGATAATCCCAGTCAATGATCTCTTCACCCAATCCCATTCATCTGAGGGAATATGCATCTCCCAAAGATTTCTCATTACAGCATCTTTACAAGGGTGACCCACTCTAATCTTTTCCTCCACCGGACCTTTCCTCATCCCATCAGACGAGACTAAAGCATCCTTATAAGACCTTTCATCCCTCAAACGACTGAAAGACTGAGATCCAACTCTACTCCTCCAGTTCGCTCCCTCACTCAACTTATCTTCATCTTTTCTGGACTTTCTTCCAACTACTTGCATGTGCTTCTGCCTCCGATATTTAGCTACACATACCGAAACTTTCTTCCTATCAATCCAAATACCATTAACATTCTCAATCGCCTTCTTCATTTCATCCTCCTTCGCAAACTGAACGAACGCAAACGTACGATCTCTATAATTTGGCTTATTAGACCTATTCGGGGTGTAAACTCTCATAACACTACCCTGTTGACTAAAAATATCCTTTAATGTTCTCCAAGTGACTCTCTTGCTAAGATTATCTGCAAACACCGTCCAATCCTCGCCAGAGGACGGACCTCCTAAGACACTCTCTCTCACCATTATTATAAAATAGCTGGACTTTTTTTTTCCTTATCGTCTCTCTCTTTTAGGTCTAGACTTTTTTTTTCCTTACATAAATAGATATATCTCAAAATCCACATTAATTTTGAAGAAACCCGAGGGCGGGGGACACCACAAGACCTTTAACAGATTAATCTTCATGGACGGATTTCTTGCATCAACCAACTTCGGATCACCAACAAGACAATCTAAGAGAACTGGAAAATTAGGGAATTTCGCCGATCTATACATCCATTCTCGAAAACCACTTGGTTTCGACACTTCCATACTGACCACAAGACAGCTCCCGGAATGAAGATCCAAATAGTATATTTTTGGAGCTAGACTTCCCCAAGAAGATAAAAAAACATTAGGATCCACTGGAAGAATTGTAGATAGATTCCAAAAACTTAAGAACCTTACCCATATGCCCCATGCAATAGAACAAGAAAAGAACAAGTGCGAAACCGTCTCTTGGTACTTACCACAAAGAGGGCATAAAATGTTCTCTATCCCACTAACATCACGCTTGATTAATTCAGATTTAACAACCAATTTTTTATGCAAAACCTCCTCCACTCTTGGGGTAGCATAACCAATCCAAATCATCTTCAACCAAACCAGATCCTCAATAGAACCTTCTGTCATTAATTTAACGGATGATTTTGCCGAATAAACACCCTCCCTATTACCCGTCCACACACAATGATCATCCTCATCAATATGCATCCTAACACTATTTAATAACGACAACAACTCCATCCACTGCTACACTTCCCAATCCAACAAATTCCTTCGAAACTGGATATCCCAACACCATCCCCCTATATTAAAAAAACCAAAATCAAAGATTTTTCCTTCTTTATTAATGGAAAGATAAAACAGCCTCGGAAACTTCACTCTAAGAGGGATATTGCTAACCTACCTTTCAAACCAAAACAATAAATCCTTCCCCCTTCCGACTCGTAATTGAAAATGATTCCGAAAACATTTACCAAATTCATCATTCGCTCAACAGTTATTCGCAACTCCCCTCCACATCCAAGATGACTTATAGGGTACCACATTATCCGTCAATATTGATCTATTATCCAAACTATACTTGCAACACACCAAATTCTTCCACCCAGACTCCTTTTTTGTAGCAAAGTTCCATGCCCACTTCCTCAGGAGAGCCCTATTCATAAGGTTTAAATCCATGAGCCCCAACCCCCTTGATCTTTAGGTCTGCACACCGTCTGCCAATTCACCTAATGGATACGATTTTTCTGTGATGAACCCCCCATAAGAAGTTTGCCAGAATAGAATTCAATTCCCTTAGAACCATATTCGGAATTCTAAACAACATAAAATAAATTGACAAAGCGCTTAAAATCGACTTCACCAATACTGTTCTCCCTGCAAGAGAAAGAGTATTTGCTTTCCAACCTATCAATTTCGAGTAACATCTCTGGATTACTGGTTCCCACATAGAAACCGAATTCTTTGTCAAACCAAGGGGAAGACCAAGATACTCTGTTGGAAAGGTTCCATCTGAACATCCAATCGAATCTGCCCACGCTCTGAGGCACGATTCATCAACATTTATACCGAAAATTCTGCTCTTAGACAAATTTAGTTGTAACCCCCGAACACAGTTCAGAAATAGTCAATACTTGATTTATATTTCAATAATGAATATTATCTGTAATATAGGTGATGATTTATCGACTCGTTACAAGAGGATCTATAGAAGAAAGGATGATGCAGATGACTAAGAAGAAAATGGTTTTGGAGCATCTTGTTGTTGGGAGGCTAAAAGCTCAAAATATTAATCAGGTATTGTAGGTTTATGATATAATGGTGAATACAGAGATTTTGAACTTAACTGAGTTGTGGGATAGACATGATGATGGAATAATTACATGGTCTAGAACAATGACTTATAAAGTATATATATCGAGTGTGCTTATATATTATTATGTTGGAAGTGGGTTTGGAAGACTAATTTGAAGAATTCAAATTTAATCGATTGCTAGAGAATGGTAACATCCTGTCGAAACTCAAAATGAAACGAGATTGTTATTTGAGCAATCCCAACTGTGATGTAAATGCATTTTTCTTGGGCTGTCCTTGCTAATTGTCTGTGCAGTGTTAATAATCTAGTACATTGTGTTGACTTCTTGAAACACAATCCTTCGTGCATTTTCTATTTCTCATACTTATTCTATTGAATGAAAGCAAGTTGTTTGGTGTTTACTCATAGACGTGAGTTAGAGTACGGTTTTGCAGTCTCATCTTGCTTCTTCACCAAAAAGAAAGAAATACAACCATTTAGATGAAAATATAATTGGTTTTTATTTGTTGTTTACTTTAGGAGGAGTTGGATGATATCATCCGGTATGGTTCAAAGGAACTATTTACTGATGAGAATGATGAAGCAGGAAAGTCACGTCAAATTCATTATGATGATGCTGCTATTGATAGGTAATCTATTTTTCTCTATTTTCCCTACAACTTGATTGATGTCTGGCCTCTGCAACTTATATGTTTAATTGCTTTCTTCCCCTTTAATAGATTGTTAGATCGTGAACAAGCTGGCGATGAAGAGGCTTCAGGGGATGATGAAGAGGATGATGGATTTTTGAAGGCCTTCAAGGTTTTCTCTACCTTAATATCTTGTTATAAGTAGTCATATCTTATTGGCTATGCATCCTTCTTATTGGTTGATCATTGACATTGGCCTGGATAATGGACTGTAAGCATCACAAATATATGGCATAATAATACATATTGCTAATTGAGTTCTCAAAATTCACATCATTAAAATGCGAAAATTAGCACCACTAAAATAAACATTTTTGGGGATAAAGAGTATCTTAGTGCTTCCCTGGTACATACATTGGTCTGCCTTGCATGGCACTTCGTTTTGCAGAATATCTCAACCAATAGAATATTAAGTGCAATGAAAGTAGATTGTGTTTGAGGGTTGCTTTGTGGGGATTTCAGTTTTGATGATACCCAACTGTCTATGATATTTTACATTGATGGAACATCTTTCACTGGAATTATATTTTTTCTACCCTAGGGATCATTTGATCTCGTCTCTTCAATTGTGGCTTTGATTTAGTTTAAATGGTTGCAGGTGTTGGTTTTCTTGTGTTATGTTCTTTGCGTTGTTTTTTTCTATTGATGGAGGTGTAACTTAGAAATAGGGTGATTGTTGATTGTGGTTTTTGGTTGAGGATGTGAGTTTAAGGTGTTTGTTGTAATGGTGTATATCACCATAGGAGGATATTCCGTTTTTTCTTATGTATTGGGTCTTATTATTAATAAACTATGAGATACTCTTTTCTTCCTGCCAATGTTCGTTAACATACTTCTTAGTATGTGGACGAATACGAAGGGAGTTTTTAATGAGACCTCCAACTTCTATCAAAAAAAAAATCTCCATGGGTCCAGATATGTTGCAGAATCAGTAAAACATTTTGTTACTTATAGCACTTGCTTGTAATTAACAAATTATATCTTGGTAAGAGCAATAGTGAAGTCATTTGCATGAATTGGGGGGTTAATGAAATCTGTTCCCATGGCAAAATAGGAGCTTGCACAAGCATGAATCTTGTGTTTGTTCTTTGTTCATGGAGTTGTAATAAGAAATGGGTGCACACTTGGTTTTAGATGTGATATTTGGAATGTAGCATTTATTTTCTGGCCATTTTCGGTGAGTAACATTTAAAACATTAATATGTATGATGTCTGAATTGGAAAAGGATTTGAGCAAGTCTGATCTTGTCATTAGATAATTGAATTTCTTGGTCAAGCATGATTAGATTGCTGTACAGAGAATTTTACCAACTGTGGAGACAGTGTATCCAGTATTAATGGTATTGCAAGTTTGTTAACTCACAGGGATTTACTACTTTCTAGTTGTTGTCTATATGTCACGGCCTTTGGTTTCTTACAGAAAAGAACTGCCTTTATTTGTGGCAGGTGGCTAATTTTGAATATATTGAGGAAACAGAAACTGTTGCCGAGGAAGAAACTCAAAATGTGGCCGTTGAAAGTAAAAATACCATGAAGAATTCTGAAAGAACAAGTTATTGGGAAGAGTTGTTACGAGACAGATATGAAGTTCATAAAGTTGAGGAGTTTAATGCTCTGGGAAAAGGAAAGAGAAGTCGTAAGCAGGTATATTTCTATTATCACCATTACATAAAATTTGATCGAGCCAGATTTGTTTAAGTGCCTTGGGCTTCGAATGACTTAGTTCCACCTGGTTATTGTTTTGTTCTGGTTCTTAATGTTGTGGTGGTATTTAACTGATTTCTTTGTGTTATCTTTTTCAGATTTATTTCTTCTCTTTTTTTTATGAATGGATTTCATTTCTGATCTCTGAATTTCTTCAGATGGTTTCTGTTGAAGAAGATGACCTTGCTGGTTTGGAAGATGTAAGTTTTGATGGTGAGGACTTTGAAGCTGAACTTACTGAAGGTGATACTGTATCC